>NC_060140.1:110475063-110781238 GCF_021461385.2 Schistocerca piceifrons
CGCTAAAAATATTGTTTGTCACTTTAGTGATGATCAGAATAAGTAAAGAGTGAAATGTCTGAGTACGTTCAGTTTTGCTGAGCTGTTTGGGAATCAAATAATGTAAGAAGTTTATCAGCACAGTAATTCATAAATTTTTCTAAGGGGACTTTTCACGCGATTCAAATGCCTGAAGAGGATGAGGAGACAAGTAACAGCTACACAAGAAACAGAACCGTACCAGCGACTGGAGACAAATGCCGCTGGTATTAACATCATAATTCCACATATAAATTGGCACCCATTACAGATTTCACGACGACGTGTCAGACCCATGTCCTGATTTAGGTTTTCCGTGATTTTCTTAAATCACTTCAGGCAAATGCTGGGACGGTTCCTTTGAAAGGACACTGTTTGACTACTTTCCCCCATCCTTCCATAATCCTATGGGACAGATGATCTCCCTTTTGCTCACCTCTCCCGAATCAATCAACCAACACAGATTTCAGTCCACCGTACATATAGCTGCAGCGTTTACTTGTTCGGTCTGTGTCCTAGCTCTATTTACATCTGTGGAGAACTCACAGCTACACAGACGGCGGGTAAAAGTGTTACGCCATCGACATCTTGAGAGAATGCTGTTGAACTGATTTTTTCCAGTTTTCTGACTGGTTTGTTGCGGCCCGCCACAAACTCCTTTCCTGTGCCAACCTCTTCATCTCAGAGTAGCAGAGTTTTTGCCCCCTACAGCTCCCTTTAGTACAATGGAAGTCATTCCCTGATGTCTTAACAGATGTCTTATCGTCCTGTTCCGTCTCCTTGTCAGTGTTTTCCACATATTCCTTGCCTCTCCGATTTTGCTCAGAAGCTCCTCATTCCTTACCTTATCTGTCCAGGAATGTTCAAAATTAGGTGGACTGAAATTTGGCCGAACTGATACTCCAGTATATCCATGCAACGAGATATTTTGATTATACATTCAACCCTTACGCGAGTTTATTTTTGGTAAACAAAAGAAACATTGTAACACCCCACCTGTTGCTTGTCTGCATTTTGCGTGTATTCGCCCCTGTCAAACAACTTACAGAGACATCAGGAGTGCAAATGTACGCAAGAATGGTTAACGCTAGGTTTAAATGTCGCCCTGTCACCCCTAATTAATCTGCAGTGGTAGTGTTGACGATAAATCACACCTATTTTAAATTCCAAACGTGAACCATAACGAATACATAGGGGGTTCAATGATATCAGACAATTACATAGAAATAAACTGAAGCAAAGGATGAATTCAGGATCAAATTACTGAAAGTAAAAGCTCTACTGAATCTATAAATTTATTATGAACTGCAGATCAATGCTGAATAAAAACACAAATGAACCATTTGCAAATTACCCGCCTAGCTGGGATTGGCAGTGAACTGTGACAAAATCGGTACAAAACGCGATCTCTTATAAATTGGCTGACCGCCTGACATCGACACAAAACGAAAAAAAAGAAGAACCACTACATTCAGTACTCCTAACGCAGGCCGAAGAGGGAGCGATCTCCCCGTACTACTGCTGTTGTGGCTGCGGTCTCCGGCAGGAGACGGCGCGGCTGTGGAATCCGGGTGCGATGCCTCGGACATTACACCCCTGCAATACTTGGACAACAGACTGGTGTCCGTAAACTTCTCAAATTGCGACAATCTTCCCATCAGCAAAGAGCAGACATGGCTCGTCGTCCTCTCAGAACGAAAGCCCAAGACGGAAGACCACGACAGAGGGTCGAGCAAGATCGCTCCTCACTCGTCTCCGCCTACGGCAAAGATAACCCTTGTCATCTAGATTTTCGTTGATCATTTTCAACAACTGTTTCTGAAGAATGTCGATGCGAAGAAATGGGACACTAATTGCGTTAGAAATAGTTTTTTAACGCAAATGGTGCGCTGTTTCTTCACATCGGAAATCTTGCTATTCCATTCACACCGTCACCCCCGCAGTGCAATCGGAGCTCATTTATGCCACATATACTTGCTTCACACAGTCAAAGAGAACGATTGGACGTGACGAAAGCTCAAAAAGCAGTAAGACTCCTTCACATAGTGAAAGTAAATGATCAAACATTCATTTCGTTCAGTGTGAGGCGTAATCTCTGTGACTATGAATTAGGGATATTGTAAAATATCATTTTACTATTATATCGATATCCCGTTTGCGCAAGGGTATTATAAAATTGGGGAAACGAACAGTGTTGTACGAGAAGGTGTGAGGCTGCCGAATGCTCTTGCAAGTACTCGAGAGGATTTTCGCTGATTTTAAATCAGCCTGGCAGTAGAATTAATGGATGAAGATGTACTAGTTCGTGCTTCTAGGTGCTGGCTCAGAGCACAGTGTTTACACGTTCGCAAAGCACAATAGCGCCAGAAAGTCGACGCAACAGTGTGGTGCTTATCTAATCGTTCAAGAAATCATTTTGCACTCACTCCGACAGACGTCCCAGGTGAGGCTCGGCATTTAGCTGCAGACTTGGCCACGCGTGAGTTTGCGCTCTCACGTTAAGTCATTATCGGGAGGGCGGCGCGGGCATACGGAGGGACAAAAGGGAGCGAGTGTTGCGCTCGCCCTGCAGTAGACATTAAGCGCCGTGCAAGTGTTAAGGGGATAAGAGACCCGACGTCGAGATTAAATTCGCAATTAATTCCGCGATAAGCTGTTACCCAAGGCCGCGGCGCCATGCAACTGCAGCCGGCTACAAAGCATTTATCTGGCCGCGAAAACAAAGCGCCGTAAACACTGCGGCTGTCGCTTTCTCTCGTTCAACAAACGTAAACGAAAATGCTGTTCCTTTGTCCACGTATTTTCGTGAAATGCAGAATGAAAATTCTGCAGACAGTACCGGCAATAGTTGGGATTTCCGCTTGTTATACCAACTGAAGGGGCACTAATAGGAAAATTTTACTGCGTGTTTCCGTAAGAGCGTGCAAAAATTTAATCGGACGTAGGAAGGGAAACTGGGGTCGGAGAAGCCAGCCTAACGAGATAATAGCATTAAAATCACATTACGGTGTAATTTATACACTACTGGCCATTAAAATTGCTACGCCATGAAGATGACGTGCTACAGACGCGGAATTTAACCTACAGGGAGAAGATGCTGTGATATGCAAATCATTAGCTTTTCAGAGCATTCACACAACGTTAGCACCGGTGGCGACACCTACTACAACGTGCTAACATGAAAGTTTCCAACCGATTTCTCATACACAAACAGCAGTTGACCGGCGTTGCCTGGTGAAACGTTGTTGTGATGCCTCGTGTAAGGAGGAGAAATGCGTACCATCACGTTTCCGACTTTGATAAAGGTCGGATTATAGCCTATCGCGATTGCGGTTTATCGTATCACGACATTGCTGTTAGCGTTGGTCGAGGTCCAACGACTGGTAGCAGAATATGGAATCGGTAGGTTCAGGAGGGTAATGCGGATCGCCGCGCTGGATCCCAACGGCCTCGTGTCACTAGCAGTCGAGATGACAGGCATCTTATCCGCATGGCTGTAACGGATCGTGCAGCCACGTCTCGATCCCTGAGTCAACAGATGGGGACGTTTGCAAAAGAGCAACCATCTGCACGGACAGCACGGACAGTTCGACGACGTTTGCAGCAGCATGGACTATCAGCTCGGAGACCGTGTCTGCGGTTACCCGTGACGCTGCATCACAGACAGGAGCGCCTGCGATGGTGTACTCAACGACGAACCTGGCTGCACGAATGGCAAAACGTCATTTTTTCGGATGAATCTAGGTTCTATTTACAGCATCACAATGGTCGCATCCGTGTTTGGCAACATCGTGGTGAACGCACATTGGAACCGTGTATTCGTCAACGCCATACTGGCGTATCACCTGCGATGATGGTATGGGGTGCCATTGGTTACACGTCTCGGTCACCTTTTGTTCGCATTGACAGCACTTTGAATAGTGGACGTTACATTTCAGATGTGTTACGACCTGTGGTTCTAACCTTCATTCGATCCCCGCGAAACCCTACATTTAAGCAGGATAATGCACGACCGCATGTTGCAGGTCCTGTACGGGCCTTTCTGGATACACAAAATATTCGACTGCTGCCCTGGCCATTCTCCAGATCACTCACCAACTGAAAACGTGTGGACAATGGTGGCCGAGCAACTGGCTCGCCACAATACGCCAGTCACTACTCTTGATGAACTGTGTTATCGTGTTGAAGCTGCATGGGCAGCTGTACCTGTACACGCCATCCATGCCCTGTTCGACTCAATGCCCAGGCGTATCAAGGTCGTTATTACGGTCAGAGGTTGTTGTTCTGTGTACTGATTTCTCAGGATCTATGCACCCAAATTGCATGAAAATGTAATCACATGTCAGTTCTAGTATAATCTACTTGTCCAATGAAAACCCGTTTGTCATCTGCATTTCTTCTTGGTGTAGCAATTTTAATGGACTGTAGTGTATTTACATTTTTTAACTGCAAATACCATCATTGATATAGTGAGCGTACCATTTGTACTATATCTTATGAAACTGACGACCATCAACCTCAATGCAAGCGTGACATCGACGAACAAGATTCTGACGCACCCTGACAAATATCCCTGCTGTGTTTCGAATCGAATTACAGGCAGCTCCAATTCTGGCAACTAATGCAATTTCCGTATCGTCTGGCATCTCATACCTTCCCCCATTGGAAATAACCAAGGGGATTCAGGTCAGGTAATCTCGCAGGCCATGCAATAGGATCTTCGTTACCAGTCCAGTGACCAGGAAATACTGTACCGTTGCTGGTCCATCTTATTGTACTGTACGTCTCTAAATAGCACTGAGTAATGAATGGGCGTATCTTTTTTTTAGACAACATAGTTGTGTGGTGATAACAGCGATTAATTTACTTATAAACAATTATTCAAAATGACGGTCAGAATCGCAGTATTTATGTTGTCGCCAACCGGTTTCAGCCCGCGATGGGCTCGTCATCAGGGCAATTTACACCATTTGGTCGCTCGCTGGAGTCGTCACCCTGCCTGTGCACCAACAGTGCGAGTTGAATCCGGTTGGCGGCAAAATAAATAATGCGATTGTGACTGTCATTTCGAATAATTGCTTAATGGGCCTATCGTTGATTCATAGCACGTTCTACCGTGGGACAATGTAAATACGATACAACAGAGACACTTTATGGACAAGTGAACAAAACGTGCATCGTGACTTGCTGGTAATCAGAGTCGTCCTTCTTTCCTTGCAGAAAATAAATAATGTACATGTAAATGAACAGCACAGTACGTGTAAGTTTGTACGCTTGTTAGTTGTAAATAAGCTGGAAAACAGTAATGCTGGTAAAAGCGGTAGACAAGTTTACTTCCATATCCCCTTAAGTTTGCTTCTCCGACCTCAAATTCCCTGTCGCAAATTTTTCGGTGGAGCATTCTCTGCGCCATGCTACATTGTTGCACGCTCTTACGGAAACACATTGTGTAGATTACTGTTAATATTTTTAATCCTCCAAGTATCTGTAGCTTTGGAAGCCGAGGTAATTAATTACACTGGTCTCCAAAAGTTTAAGATGAAAGTAACTTTCGCAAAAATTGTCTCTTCCAAGTAACAAAACTCGATGATACTTGGACCATACACATACGGAACTGCTACAGTATAGTTCAGAAGGCCACTGAAAGAAAGACGCAATGACACAAACAGAAATGACATTTTTATTCAAAGACAAAACACTGAAGTCACTGCGACTGTGCGGTAGCGTTCTCGCTTCCCACGCCCGGGTTTCCGGGTTCGATTCCCGGCGCGGTCAGGGATTTTCTCTGCCTCGTGATGACTGGGTGTTGTGTGATGTCCTTAGGTTTAAGTAGTTCTAAGTTCTAGGGGACTGATGACCATAGATGTTAAGTCCCATAGTGCCCAGACCCATTTGAACCACTGCGACTGATGATGGTCCCCAGGACATTACAAAGGGCGGGAGATGGTTCGCAATCGGGTGTGTGATTCAGAACTGTTAAAAAAAATCGATATATAGAAATTTTTTCGCGAAAAATATATATATGTGGACGATTCCCTATCACCAACATAACGATACAGAAAAGCCAATATCGATTACCGATATCTTTATTTTATATCATATTCTTTTTTCAATTTTCAATAAATATTTGAAGTTGTTCTTTTGAAATTGTAGTAGAACATAACTTGACTTTCAGTGTGTGAAGGAGTCTTACTAGTTTTGAGCTTCATCACGTCCAGGCTCTCTCTTTGACTGTGTCAAGAAAGTATAGGTGGCATAAAGAAGAAGTCCGATTGCACTGGAGGATGGCAGTGTGAACGGGATAACTGTTATGTACGAGGTGCGGCTAGAAAAAAACCGGACTGATGCTGGAAAAAACATTTATTTACAATTATTTACAATTTCATGTTATCTCCTTCAGTGTACTCTCCTCCTCGGTCTCTACACCACTCCATACGAATTTTCCACTGTTCATAGCAATGCTGCAGATCATTTTCGGTAAGTCCATACATTACTTCCGTCGCTTTTTCTTTTACTGCTTCAACAGTCTCAAATCTAGTTCCTTTCAAAGCTGACTTGACTTTAGGGAAAAGAAAAAAGTCACAGGGGGCCAAATCAGGTGAGTAGGGTGGATGATCTAAGATGGGAATGTTGTGTTTTGCCAAAAACGTCTTCACTGACAACGCACTGTGAGCTGGGGCATTGTCTTGGTGAAGGATCCATGACTTTTTTCTCCACAAATCGTTCCGTTTACTCCGTACTCGCTCACGTAGGGTAGCCAGGACGCTAATGTAGTAATGCTGATTCACTGTTTGTCCCTCTGGTACCCAATCAATGTGCACAATCCCTTTGATGCCAAAAAAAAACAATTGCCTTGAATTTCGGTTTTGATATTCGTGCTTTTTTTTGTCGTGGAGAACCAGGAGTTTTCCAATGCATCGATTGGCGTTTAGTTTCGGGATCGTAAGTAAAAAACCACGATTCATCGCAAGTAATAACATTTTGTAAGAAGGTGGGATCACTTTCAATGTTTTCCAGGATGTCAGAACAAATCATTCTTCGGCGTTCCTTCTGTTCAATTGTGAGACACTTTGGAACCATTTTTGAACACACTTTGTTCATGTTGAAACTTTCATGAAGAATCTGCCTAACACTTTCCTTGTCAACTCCGGTTAACTCAGACACTGCTCTGATTGTTAAACGGCGATCTTGTCGAACAAGTTTACCGATTTTTTCAATGTTTGCCTCAGTTTTTGCTGACAATGGTCTGCCAGTGCGAGTGTCATCACTGGTGTCTTCGCGGCCATCTTTAAATCGTTTAAACCACTCAAACACTTGTGTTCGCGATAAACAATCATCGCCGTACACTTGTTGTAACATTACAAACGTTTCACTTGCAGATTTTCCTAGTTTGAAATAAAATTTGATGTTAACACGCTGTTCTTTCTGTACACTCAACATTTTCCGACGCACAGACAAAACGTCAACTACTTAAAACAGACGCCACGGGCAGACTGAGTGCAGGAGGCAGATGAAACTCGAGCAGTAGGCGGAGCGAGTGTCACGTGACAGGCCACGCGACTTTCAGCCTTATTGCATTCGTTTTATTGTTTCGCCAGTACTAGTCCGGTTTTTTTCTAGCCACACCTCGTATGAGGTGGAACTAAGGGCCTCATGGGAAAACGGCGACCCGGCTGAGTCACGCAGTTCGACTCTTAGTCTCATCACGAGGGGTGGCCATTAATTGCACGTGTTGATCACGTAGGCTGACGTGAGGCTCAATGAACTATACTTGCCGGGATGTATCTGGAACATCTTAGGTGATTAGAAGTTAGTAGACAGGAATACAATCAAATACTTAGCTTTAATTCTGCATCAGCGGTGAACGTCGATCTTGACTTTGTACAATAATATTTAGGAGTGCAGTTAGAGGCTGAACTGCTAATACTTCTTTACAATTCTGACTGCTTCACACATATAGATCAATTGCCAATGCATAAACTGTATGTGGCGCCTGGCTAGGTCGTAGCTACTGACTTAGCTGAAGGCTATGCTAACTAGCGTCTCCGCAAATGAGATCTCTGAAGCTATAACAAGTGAACCATTCCTATTAAAGCCGGCTGTAAAACTGGCCAGTGCGCTAGCTTGTCTCGCAAGACCAGCCGAGTGGCGGCGCTCGGTCTGCTAGCGTCGACAGTGGCGACTCGCGGATCCGACGTGTACTGACGGACCGCGGCCGATTTGCAGCCTACAACCTAGCAAGTGTGGTGCCTTGCGGTGACACCACAATAAACAAGATTTCCGTTGCGAAGAAATAGCACGCCAGTTGCGTTAAAATGCAATTTGTAACGCAACTAGTGTGATATTTCTTCATATCGGCCTTCTTCAAAAGCAGCTGCCGAAAATGATGAATAAAAATCTAAATGAGAAGACTGCCTTAGCAGTGGACAGAGACGTGTCAGGGTGAATGTTGACGTAATCGGCGCTCCTAGCTACCAACTCGGCGATAACAACAGAAACTGCAATGTTTAACTTCACCACCCAATTCTGACACAATTTCTAGGTCACTGGCGTTTGCGGAAATGAAAAAAAAAAAAAACAGCGAAGTCAACACGAAGTGCTCCGGACAAATCCGATTATGTGACGAAACAGAACGACAGACACATCGGATACCTTGTATTGTGCCACTTACATGCTGTTACCACTGTTAGCAAAGTGGTTATCGCCAAGCGTGAACGTACATGCTTTTCCTTTCAATTTCTGCTCTATGTGGGATAGGTAGGCTTCTAGCTTGTTGATATTCAGAGCATCTAATAATAAATCAATTCTTAAATATGCAGCCCTAAAACTGGAAGTTTATTTACAATGTGCAGGCAATATTTTTTTTAGCTGGTTAGTCGCTTTTTTCCGTCGATATATCGATAACATTTTTCGATAAATCGAGGGCGGAACTTGACATGCGTTTAAATATGGATACATCGGATAACAATCCTAGTGTGATCATTGCAGATGACAACGCATGCTTTTCAAATTGCTCCCCAACTCGAGATTGGTGAGGAGTTCTCGTGGTAGGGCGTTCCTCTCCTCGACCAGCGACGTTGATAGTTGTTGGATGGTCCTTGGTCAGTGTGGACGTGCTGCAACATGTCTCACCAACGCTTCCCCACACGTGATAACGAGGCGTGTTTTTTAAGTAAGTACCGTTTTGCCACACCACGGCCGCAGCGCTGCGGTCGGCGCTCCGCGCATGCGCACTGGGTGCCTACATCTGTTGTCTACGCACTGACGCCATTACAGTCTGATTCTTCCTTGTTTACGTTGTGTAATGAGTGTGTAAGATGCCTCCGATAATCGTGAGTCCCGCCGCCTGTGAAGTACGGGCTGTTATAAGATTTCTTAGTGCTAAAGGTCTAAAAGCGATCGATATTCATCGTGAGATCTGTGCAGTTTACGGAGAAAACATTATGGGTGATGGAATGGTAAGAAAGTGGGTGATAGTATTTAAATATGGTCGCACAAGTGTGCATGATGAACAACAGAGTGGGCGTCCTTCAGTTGTTAATGAAAGTTTGGTGCAGGAAGTGGACAATAAGGTGAGAGAAAACAGACGCTTTACGATTTCCTCCTTGAGGGATGAATTTCCTAATGTTTCTCGTAGTGTTTTATATGGTGACCGAGCACTTGAATTACCGAAAATTGTGTGCACGTTGGGTACCGAAAATGTTGACAGACGTGCACAAAACCAAACGTTTAGACAGAGCATTGGCTTTCCTTGAGCGGTACCACAACAATGGTGATGATTTCTTAAGGCAAATTGTTACCAGCGATGAAACATGGGTGGCCTACGTCACACCAGGATCAAAGCAACAGTCCATGGAATGGCGGCATTCAAGTTCATCCAGAAAAGTGAAGTTCAAGCAAACAATTTCTGCCCAGAAAATCATGTGCACAGTTTTTGAGGCAGGAAAGGAGTATTGCTTGTTGAATTTCTGCCTCGTAATGAGACAATCAATGCAGCACCTTACTGTAAGGCATTGCACAATCTGCGCCATTCAATTCAGAACAAAAGACGTGGCAAGTTGAGCAAGGTCTTCGCTTTGCTGCAAGACAATGCCCGTCCGCATGTGGCGAATCAGACCAAAGATTTCATCACATCTTTTCGATAGGAAATTCAAGATCATCCTCCATATAGCCTCAATCCTGCACCCAGTGACTACCACTTGTTCCTGCTCTTGAAGAAACACCTGCGTGGTCAGCGTCTTGAAGACGATGTCAGAACAGTGGTGATGCAGCGGTTAACAAGTCAGGCGGTAGACTTCTATCAGGAGGGTATTCAAGAACTGGTACAGCGTTATGATAAGTTCCTCAATATTGACGGAAATTATGTTGAAAAGTAGATTAAGGTACAGGCTTTCATGTAAAAATAAAATTATTGAAATTAGCACATGTTTTTTTAATTTCAAAACGGTACTTACTTAAAAAACACGCCTCGTAGTTGAGATGCAAGTCGGGGGAACGGATACGTCAGTCCAGTCGCCGAGTATCCTCTCGGTCCAAGAGCTCCGCCACCTACGCTCCTCGATGCCGTCACGCACTGTTATCCATAAAAATGAAGTCACGGTCGAATGCACGCATGAAAAGATGCGCATGGGGAAGGGTACTGTCTCACAATTACTTTGCCGGGTGAGTATACCGTGTACAAAGATTTGGAGGTCAGTACGCCCATAACATCTGGACCATTAGAACGATCATTTTGACAATGCTGGACGTGTCCTCGTATGAACGAGAGGTGGGGACACGCACACACGAGCATTTCTTTCAGTTACCTTCCATACTTCACACACTGTAACAGTTGTTTCTATATTTGGTCGAGGATTCATCGAGCTATGTTACTTGGCAGTGACACATCGTCCGAAATTTACTTTCGAACATAAGTTTTGTGCACCAGTGTAATTTTGGATGATAATGTTTCTTCCCACTTATTTCAGGGATTTATAGAGAGAGGAACGGTCTGTGTGATTAGATTTCGGCTAATTTCATATTCACCGTTCCTGAGGTAACAGTACGACTAATATTCTCATATTTCTCGCCGAACGAAGATAGATCAAGGAAACCTACGTTTCTAGCTTTTGTAGACTTAGAGAAAGCTTCTGACAATGTTGACTGGAATGCTCTCTTTCAAATTCTGAAGGTGGCAGGGGTAAAATACAGGGAGCGAAAGGCTGTTTACAATTTGTATAGAAATCAGATGGCAGTTATGAGTCGAGGGACATTAAAGAGATGCAATGGTTGGGAAGGGAGTGAGACAGGGTTGTAGCCTATCCCTGATGTCATGCAATCTGTATATTAAGCAAGCAGTAAAGGAAACAAAAGAAAAATTCGGAGTAGGTATCAAAATCTATGAAGAAGAAATAAAAACTTTGAGGTTCGCTGATGACATTGTAATTCTGTCTGAGACAGCAAACGACTTGGAAGAGCAGTTGCATGGAATGGACAGTGTCTTGAAAGGAGGATATAAGATGAACATGAACAAAAGCAAAACGAGGATAATGGAATGTAGTCGAATTAAGGTGGGTGATGCTGAGACAATTAGATTAGGAAATGAGACACTTAAAGTAGTAAAGGAGTTTTGCTATTTGGGGAGCAAAATAACTGATATGGTCGAAGTAGAGAGGATGTAAAACATAGACTGGCAATGGCAAGGAAAGCGTTTCTGAAGAAGAGAAATGTTAACATCGAGTATAGATTTAAGTGTCTGGAAGTCGTTTCTGAAAGTATTTGTATGGAGTGTAGCCATGTATGGAAGTGAAACGTGGAGCTTTGGGCATGGATGTGTGTGATGTCCTTAGGTTAGTTAGGTTTAATTAGTTCTAAGTTCTAGGAGACAGATGACTTCAGAAGTTAAGTCCCATAGTGCTCAGAGCCATTTGAACCATTTGAAGCGTGGACGATAAATAGTTCGGATAAGAAGAGAATAGAAGCTTTCGAAATGTGGTGCTACAGAAGAATGCTGAAGATAAGATGGGTAGATCACATAACTAATGGAGAGGTATTGAATAGAATTGGAGAGAAGAGGAGTTTGGGCCACAACTTGACTAGAAGGAGGGATCGGTTGGTAGGACATGTTCTGAGGCATCAAGGGATCACCAATTTAGTATTGGAGGGCATCGTGGAGGATAAAAATCGTAGAGGGAGACCAAGAGATGGATACATTAAACAGATTCAAAAGGATGTAGGTTGCAGTGCAGTAGGTACTGGGAGATGAAGAAGCTTGCGCAGGATAGAGTAGCATGGAGAGCTACATCAAACCAGTCTCAGGACTGAAGACCACAACAACAACAGAAATGTTTCTTCCCACTTATTTCAGGGATTTATAGCGACAGGAACTGTCTGTCTGAGTAGATTTCGCCTAATTTCATATTCACCGTTCCTGAAGTAACAGGACGACAAATATTCTCATATTCCTCGCCGAACACAGCAGTAGAAAATTTTGCAAGAGATTTTCTCAAACAATAATCTTGCTCTTTCCTGTTTTTCCATTTACCACAAGTGTAAAATAGCAATGTGAAGGCTGTTGTGTTGTATGGTTGCGAAACTTGGAAGGTGACTAAACGCATCAAAAACCAGCGCCAAGTTTTTATCAACCGCTGTCTCCGGCGTATTTTAGATCTGAGATGGCCAGATATAACGACAAGTGAAGATCTTTGGAGGGAGACAAATCAACAACCCATCAATATACAAATCAAGGAAAGACAATGGAACTGGATTAAGCATACGTTGAGGAAAGCATATGGAGCGGACGAAAGGGTGGCATTGGATTGGAACCCTTAACGAGTTAAAAAACGTGGTCGTCCCAAACAGACTTGGAAAAGGACGATTGAGAGAGGAGCTGCAGAGGGCGGGAAAACCTGAAGTGAAGAGACTTGCTAGAAATCGTACCAGGTGGAGGAATTTCGTCACGGCCCTTTCTTCCTGAGGGAACGACAGGAATTAAGTAAGTCTCAAGTGTAAAAACACCGCATTTGCAAAACTCCACCTTGTTTTCCTTTTTCTTATCCTTTATCGATACAAATTTTCACATCTGTGTCTCGTACTCTGTGGGTCACGCCTTAATGTCTGTAACAGTGTCGTTCGAACGTTTCTTTAATTTCCTACTTTTTTTCTAAAGCTGTAACAGGTGCGTCTATTCTGCAGTGATCACTAAATCTACCCTCAATTTCTTCAACTCCCATGTACTAAACACCTCCAGAGGTCTAATCAGTTTACAAACGAGTGAATGCGTACATTACTTGAGGATGTAAAACGTTTATTGACGAAATTGGGTAATTTTCTCTCCGTTTTCATGCAAATGGTTCAAATGGCTCTAAGCACTGCGGGACTTAACATCTGTGGTCATCAGTCCCCTCGAACTTAGATCTACTTAAACCTAACTAACCTAAGAACATCACACGCATCCATGCCCGAAGCAGGATTCGAACCTGCGACCGTAGCAGCCGCGTGGTTCCGGACTGAAGTGCCTAGAACCGCTTGGCCACTTCAGCCGGCCGTTTTCATATATCTCAAAGTTCAGTGCCACTTATATGATACGCGAATTGGGCTAGCAATCATTAAAACAAAGACGTCTTTCGTTGCGGCAGGATCTTCTCATGAAACTTCAATTACCAGCTTTCTCCTCCAAATGCCTAAATATTTTGTTGGCGCCCGCTTTCAAAGGGAGAAATGATAATCACTATGAAATAAGGGAAATCAAAGCTCACACAGAAAGGTTTAAGCGTTCGCTTTTCCCGCGCGCTGTTCGAGAGTGAAACGGTAGAGAAGTAGCTCGACCGTTTGATGAGCCCCCTGCCACGCACTTCATTGCCAATTGCAGAGTAATCATGTAGATGTTCGTGACGTCATATCTCCTGAACTGTGAGTCGTACAATGAAATAATTTTCTAGGTGTATTCAGTGCTATACGAGGGTTGGAACCTTAACAGTGGCAACTTTTTATTTACAGCTCGTACAAAATAGATACGTGTTTCAAAGTTTTACTGACCTTCAGAGTAGTCACCAGCATTGTGTATAACCCGTTACCAACGATGTGGAAGTCGTAGGATACTCTTAGCAGTGCCAGTTGTTGACAGTTCGAGCGGCGCGGTATATTGCCCGACGAATTTGTAGCATTTCTGAAGCGAATCAGTAACAAAATGATGGTCAAGTCCAAGAAGACACTTTCTGCAGGACCTGACAATCATTTTGCAGGACAATGCTCAAGCACGTACAGTACAAGCTGTTACTGATTTGTTTGACTGATTTGACTGATGGGGCTGCTAAATGCTACACCACCTACTGCACTCCCCTGACTTAAGCCCTCGTAAGTTCAACTCGATTTCTAAACTGAAGGAAACACTTCACGGCATTCGCTTCAGAACTGCTACAAATGCGTCTGGTTGGTTCAAATGGCTCTGAGTATTATGGGACTTAACTTCTGAAGTCATCAGTCCCCTACGACCGTAGCGGTCACGCGGTTCCAGACTGTAGCGCCTAGAACCGCACGGCCACCAAGGCCGGCCAAATTCGTCTGGCAATAGACCGCGCCACTCGAACTGTCAACACAACTGGCACTGCTAAGAGTATCCTACGACTTCCACTTCGCTGGCAACACAATGCTGGTGACTACTCTGAAGATCAGTAAGACTTTGAAATACGTATCTATTTTGTACGGGCTGCAAATAAATAGTTGCCACTTTTAAAGTTACAACCCTCGTATGTAGATACTGTCTGCAAATTATAGTAAAGAAGTTATAAACTAAAATATCATGCCTTATGTTGAAGTATTACTGCATACATAGAGAAAATGTAGTAGGCGTCAATCTTTTTCGATTTCACAATTTTTGTGTAGCGTGCCACCGAGAAACATATTGGAACGTCTCTGTTAGATTAATTTCGTACTATTTAACTTGTATTTCGTGTTGTTACGCTCAATTATTTGTAATTTACTTTTGTACTTCGTGTTTGTCCGCTTTCAGTGGTACCCAGTTACATTAAAGTATCAATTTTCCAGTAAGCATCTAATCCCACATTATCTACATTTTGTGCTCCCAAATTTCCTTTCTCTCTTTATGATCTGTACGAATGAGTAAGTGTGTATGTTGAATTTGTCTGTTATATGGTAGGAGTACAGCACCTGGCTGTTTGGTACTGTAGCAACCGTGTAGTCAACGTAGCTTCTGGTCTCTTCCAGCTGCCTGGGGGAAGTTCGTTGCAGGGAGAGCATGCTCTCCGCACTCTGGACTGGACCTTTGATGAATGAAGAAAGGTACGTTTAAGAGCGACTTGGCGTTGGTGAGTGCGTTAATGTGTGGTGGTGAGTAGCTATTCTGATGTACACGTTACATTAGCTAGTCAATTTTAAAGATCGGTAGTCGAATCCTTATCTTTTTCAGAGTAAAGTCAAGAGTGTATGTTTTGTATTTAGTAAGTTTTTCCAAGCCTTGCTTTGTGTAAGCAGAACACGTGGTGTAGGATGTTCGTTACACCAGCACAGATTTAAAAATCGATTGTCTGACTTTTCTTTTAATTGGAATGTACACTACTGGCCATTAAAATTGCTACACCACGAAGATGACGTGCTACAGACACGAAATTTAACCGGCAGGAAGAAGATGCTGTGATATGCAAATGATTGGCTTTTCAGAGCAAGGTTGGCGCCGGTGGCGACACCTCCAACGTGCTGACATGAGGAAACTTTCCAACCGATTTCTCACACACAAACAGCAGTTGACCGGCGTTGCCTGGTGAAAAGTTGTTGTGATGCCTCGAGTAAGGAGGAGAAATGCGTACCATCACGTTTCCGACTTTGATAAAGGTCGGATTGTAGCCTATCGCGATTGCGGTTTATCGTATCGCGACATTGCTGCTTCGCGTTGGTCATGATCCAATGACTGTTAGCAGAATATGGAATCGGTGGGTTCAGGAGGGTAATACGGAACGCCGTGCTGGATCCCAACGGCCTCATATCACTAGCAGTCGAGATGACAGGCATCTTATCCGCATGGCTGTAACGGATCGTGCAGCCACGTCTCGATCCCTGAGTCAACAGATGGGGACGTTTGCGCCGCCGGAGTGGACGAGCGGTTCTAGGCGCTTCAGTCTGGAACCGCGCGACCGCTACGGTCGCAGGTTCGAATCCTGCCTCGGGCATGGATGTGTGTGTCGTCCTTTTGTTCGCATTGACCGAACTTTGAACAGTGGACGTTACATTTCAGATGTATTACGACCCGTGGCTCTACCCTTCATTCTATCCCCGCGAAACCCTACATTTCAGGAAGATAATGCACGAAGGCATGTCGCAGGTCCTGTACGGGCCTTTCTGGATAAAGAAAATGTTCGACTGCTGCTCTGGCCAGCACATTCTCCAGATATCTCACCAATGGAAAACGTCTGGTCAATGGTGGCCGAGCAACTGGCTCGTCAAAATACGCTAGTCACTACTCTTGATGAACTGTGGTATCGTGTTGAAGCTGCATGGGCAGCTGTACCTGTACACGCCATCCAAGCTCTGTTTGACTCAATGCCCAGGCGTATCAAGGTCGTTATTACGGCCAGAGGTGGTTGTTCTGGGTACTGATTTCTCAGGATCTATGCTCCCAAATTGCATGAAACTGTTATCACATGTCAGTTCTAGTATAATGTATTTGTCCAATGAATACCCGTTTATCATCTGCATTTCTTCTTGGTGTAGCAATTTTAATCGCCAGTAGTGTATGTGTGAACTTTTCTCGTGCGCTGGTGTTTCATTTCTTCTACTTTTAATTTCGTTTCAGTTTTAAGATTGTGTAGCTTCGTTCATGCCACCTGGTGGTAACTTCACCCTGTGTAATTTCCTTACCATCTTGAATAAGTTTAGTTCTTAATTCTGCGTGATATTTTATAGCTGTTTGTGTCTATACGATTTACATTTGTGCTCTTGATTTTTTCAGGTGTCTTAATAATTTTGCTTTGTTCATGAATGATCACGGTTTTGCGGATGTTTCACACCACCGTATCTTAGTTTGATGTGCAAGATGTCGCAGACAGTTTTCTTTGTCGGAAAGTGTTCCATAGTATTCTTCTTCAGGTTAATCCGGTCATAGCGATGGGGATGAACCAATGAGACTGACGAACTGGGATGCCCAAAATTCTCTTCATCTCTATTGTTGTGTGTGAATCGTGTATGTTTGTGTGAACTTTTCCCATGCACACCTAAGAGTTTCTGCAATGTACCTCAGCACTCAGTATTATAATAATATAAGTGAGTTTATGAATTAAACAACAGGCAACGACAGATCACAATTTGGATTTATTTTGTGAATTTTTAATATGACGTTTTATTTTAATAAACTATGTTAAAGTGTGATGTCTGTTTCTCATACAAACCCGTCCCCTTTTGTAAGATTATTTTTAACACATCACACGTTGTGTTCCTGAAGCGCAAAACACAGGCCTTATATTTGTAGACATTGTCTGATTATTATATTCTTTTTTTTTTAAGCTTAAGCTCCTGCTTGCTCTGAATTATTTGATTTAACATTTGTACATAAATTGTTCCCATGTGCTCATTCTACATGTTTATTTGGATCTTTTTAGTTAATATTAACACGTTAGTTGTACTACCCAATTCAGTGATTAATTCAATTCTTATATTAAATCTTCCCAATTTTCATGAAACTGGGTGGCGACCCAGGAAAAATTTGTGCCGCAGGAAACTGACAGTAGACTGCAGAGCTTCACATTGGCCAACTTCCCCCAGTTTCTGTTTGCAAATCACTCTCCAGATAACCATTGACGCATTAATAACAATTTATCATGTGAATAGGTAAAATTTGTTGTAAGTCGCAAAGTCCTCTCATTCTCAAATACTGGCTGAAAATAGTCTGGGGAATTTGTGCGCTGTGACCAATGCTGCCTCAAAACAAATACACAGCTTCTAACTTCTTGACTTATTGTGTTAAATCTTTAACGCAAGATTGTACCACACAATGAGTAGATGATGAGAGCATTGTAAATTTTTTAATTCGGCCAATAATTACATGAAATACTGAAAATCGAGTTTTTCGACACCATTAGATATGCAGCCTGCTGGGGCGGATGACTCACGCGAAGTCGCAGCATTTAAAGCATAATACTTAAAAAATGGATGTGCTCTTTTGTGGTGAAAAGATCTTCCTAGTATTGCAATTGTCCCATTATTTTTGACCTTAGTTTCTAGAAAGGGCTCGTGCTTTACAGTTTTGATTGTATGGATTACAGTAGTTCTTATTTGTCATGAACGAAACTGTATAAATGGAAATCAGATGAGCGTTTGGCGTCATTGGCCGGGAGGCCCCTTACGGGGCAGGTCCGGCCGCCTCGGTACAGGTCTTATTACATTCGGCGCCACATTGGGCGACCTGCGCGCCGACAGGGGATGAAATGATGAAGACAACACAACACCCAGTTCCTGAGCGGGGAAAATCCCCGACCCAGCCGGGTTGAAATGGCTCTGAGCACTATGGGACTCAACTGCCGAGGTCATTAGTCCCCTAGAACTTAGAACTAGTTAAACCTAACTAACCTAAGAACATCACAAACATCCATGGCCTTGGAAGGATTCGAACCTGCGACCGTAGCGGTCTTGCGGTTCCAGACTGCAGCGCCTTTAACCGCACGGCCACTTCGGCCGGCACCCAGCCGGGAATCGAACCCGGCCCCGTAGGACGACAACCCGTTACGCTGACCACTCAGCTATCGGTGCGGACACTACATAAATAAAAAAAATACGAACTCGAATCCACATGTAAACAAGTATCTAGATAAGGCAATAACTAAATCACGTTCCTCAGCTATCGGTTGCGGACACTATATAAATAAAAAAATACGAACTCGAATCCAGATGTAAACAAGTATCTAGATAAGGCAATAACTAAATCATGTTCCTCAGCTATCGGTGCGGACACTATATAAATAAAAAAATACGAACTCGAATCCACATGTAAACAAGTATCTAGGTAAGGCAGTAACTAAATCATGTTCCTCAGCTATCGGTGCGGACACTATATAAATAAAAAAATACGAACTCGAATCCACATGTAAACAAATATCTAGATAAGGCAATAACTAAATCATGTTCCTCAGCTATCGGTGCGGACACTATATAAATAAAAAAATACGAACTTGAATCCACATGTAAACAAGTATCTAGATAAGGCAATAACTAAATCATGTTCCTGAGCTATCGGTGCGGACACTATATAAATAAAAAAATATGAACTCGAATCCACATGTAAACAAGTATCTAGATAAGGCAATAACTAAATCATGTTCCAGATAGAGCAAGTCAACAAAGTTACTCTGACGGAAAAAATCGAAACACTAAAACTGAGTTGTGCGACGTACACGAAAGTTGCTAGGTGTGTTTGTACATCTGAAAGATGATGTCTGTTCAAATTTCGCGCCAGTCGCAATGCAGCGCCACTATGTGGATGAAAATCAGGCTTGCTTAAATACACTCTGTAAAAGTCGTGAACGTTAGTTACCTTTGATATTGGGCGTGGTGAGTTGATGTTAGTCAAGAATGCCGTTAAGGCGGCAAAGACGCCATTATCAACACCTCACCTTGTAAGACGTGTATATTTCTATTGTCTATTGTCAAACCACAATTTATGAAAGATGTTTTATTAATAGGATTAAGCAGGAATAATTAATATTTGTCATGTTGGAAATAATTGTGGTAGCGGGGAATGTCTGCACCAAAGTATTGTTGGCAGGAGAGACGGCACATTGATATAGTTTTAAAAAGGGCGGCAGAGAGACCGCGTATGGATACATTTTAAGAAAAGAGCGGGAAAGACCACGCATTGATACCTTTTGTAATGGTAGCAGGGATTGTCTGCACCAGAAAGCACTGTTGGCGGGAGAGAACGCACTTTAGCATTCGTAGGAAGTCAGTAGTAAGCGAGAAGCGAAGCGAGTCGGTAGCAGGTCTGAAGCGAGAGGTTCAGAGCAGCGGTGTGCCTGCCAGCCACCAGCTATGATTTACAAGAGATTATAAACGGATGTACAGAGACATCAGCTAACTATTATCATAAGAGGAACTAATATTATTGAATTATTTTTTTTTGAGAATCTCAAGACTACTGAAGGTATGTTTGCGCAATGCTAGTTGTAAGATTATTGTAAAAAGTAAGTCCCATTTCAACGTTTGTAAAATCATTTCATTCAGAATATAATTAATTTTTGCCAGAAATATTCCATTACTGATTATAATCCATCCCAAAAATCATCAACGTAAAACTTTGCAAAATTTTGTTGTTGTCAAGAAAAAGTTTAGCTATGAATTACGTAACGTCTGTCAAAATAATTAAAGAATTATGTCAGCTTTGCTATTAAAGAATAACGTCAGCTTTGGTAATAAATACAGCCACTTACTATGACCGCCCACCAACAGCTAATAAAGTATAGTAAAACAGAGTAAGTATATTCACGTCGCAGTTCGATGTAGCAGTCAGATGGCGATCCAGTAACAGTACAGGGCGATTCAAAAAGAATACCACAACTTTTAAAATGTGTATTTAATGAAAGAAACATAATACAACCTTCTGTTATACATCATTACAAAGAGTATTTAAAAAGGTTTTTTTTCACTCAAAAACAAGTTCAGAGATGTTCAATATGGCCCCCTCCAGACACTCGAGCAGTATCAACCCGATACTCCAACTCGTTCCACACTCTCTGTAGCATATCAGGCGTAACCGTTTGGATAGCTGCTGTTATTTCTCGTTTCAAATCATCAATGGTGGCTGGGAGAGATGGCCGAAACACCATATCCTTAACATACCCCCATAAGAAAAAATCGCAGGGGGTAAGATCAGGGCTTCTTGGAGGCCAGTGATGAAGTGCTCTGTCACGGGCTGCCTGGCGGCCGATCCATCGCCTCGGGTAGTTGACGTTCAGGTAGTTACGGACAGATAAGTGCCAATGTGGTGGCGCTCCATCCTGCTGAAATATGAATTGTAATTGTAATTGAATAGCTCTGCGAGTCGATTTTCCTGGGCTGCGAACAAATGCTTGCTGGATGCATGCTACATTTTCATCACTCGTTCTCGGCCGTCCAGAACTTTTCCCTTTGCACAAACACCCATTCTCTGTAAACTGTTTACACCAACGTTTAATACACCACCTATCAGGAGGTTTAACACCATACTTCGTTCGAAATGCACGCTGAACAACTGTCGTCGATTCACTTCTGCCGTACTCAATAACACAAAAAGCTTTCTGTTGAGCGGTTGCCATCTTAGCATCAACTGACGCTGACGCCTAGTCAACAGCGCCTCAAGCGAACAAATGTACAACTAAATGAAACTTTATAGCTCCCTTAATTCGCCAACAGATAGTGCTTAGCTCTGCCTTTTGTCGTTGCAGAGTTTTAAATTCCTAAAGTTGTGGTATTCTTTTTGAATCACCCTGTAAGAAAGGTAAGGAACAGTTTTGGGTTATTGCAGATAACGACTGAGGGCCACAACGACGACACATTCAATGTTTCGTTGATATAATCGAAAAATCACTTTTAATAAGCAACAATTAAATTTGTTTGCGAAGATTGAGAAAGAGAATAAATTTCAAAGGGAAAATTTCATTTGTTATTGTTAAGTAAGAGATAGAAATCCTAAGGCAATGTTTCATAGGTTATTGTAGAAGGGAAGGCTGCGTAACAAAAGAGATATAGAGGAGACGGAAGGTTTCAACCTCACTGAGTTTGAACGAGTTCGTGCAATAGAGCTGCGAGAAGCTATTCCTTCCGCGATATTGCCGAAAGGTTTGACAGGAATGTAGCCACCGAACATGATTGCTGGCAGCGGTGGTCACGAGAATATACAGTCGCAAGAAGACGGGGGCTCTGAGTGGCCACGTGAAACTAACGAGAGGGAAGACCATCGTGTTCGGCATACTGCATCTCCAGCAGCAATTTGAGTACCACTTGGCACTGCAGTGAGGCATCGAACTATTGCAAATCGATTATTTCAAGGATAGCTACGAGACAGACGCCCGGTAGCTTGCACTCCATTGACTCCAACACAAACGCCATTTGCGGCTTCAATGGTGTCAAACTACAGCTCATTGGAAAGTACGATGGAGGTCTGTTGCGTTTAGTGCCAGTGAAGGCCTTGAGTTGGTTAGGAGACAGCCAGTTGAGGATCTACTACTAACCTGTCTGCGTACTAGACACACTGGATCTACACCAGCATTTATGGTCAGGGGTGTGATTTCATTTGACAAGAGGAGCATTCCCGTGACTATCCCACGCATTCCGATTGCAAATTTGTACGTCAGTCTGGTGATTCGAAATGTTGTGCTGCTATTCGCGAACAGCATTCCATGGGGTGTTTTCCAACTGGATAACGCTCGACCACATACCGCTGTTGTAACCCAACATGCTCTTCAGAGTGTCGGCCTGTTGCCTAGGCCTGCTCAATTACCAGATCTGTCTCCAATCGAGCACATACAGAACATCATCAGAAGGCAACAACACTGTCATCCATAAACAATAATTAACCGTCCCTGTATGAATCGACCAAGTGCTACAGGCATGGAACTCCATCCCACAAACTGACAACCGGGACCCGCAACCACACAAGCCATACCCGTTTGCATGCTTGCTTTCAACATTCTGACGGTTACATCGGTTATTAATGTACCAGTATCTCCCACTTGCAGCGGCTTATCTTTCGCTTACAGTAACCTGTGGTCTTGCAATCACTTAAATGTGTTAAAATTAAAATTTAAAACAGTGTTGATCACAATCTTGCCAATTTTTTTTTTTAATTGGAGTGAGTGACCGGTTTCGACTGTATGAAAGTCATCTTCAGACTCTGTTAAGATATATTGCCAAAATAGTAATGACGTTATAATAAGCATGTGAAAAAACACGTAAAAATAGGATAAATAGTAATAAATTATACCCAGAGCGGTGGATGGACACTGCTAGATGAGTTCTGTCGACCCTCGACGCTCGTGTAACTGCTGACAGCGCATGGAGGGAAAGGGTATCGATAGGGCTGGTCACACCCACCGTTCTGAGTATGACATCATAAGTAGCCAATCAGAAAACACGTTCATGATTAAATAACTTTATACATAACGACGAAGGAACAGTTACAGTTGGAATACATCGTAATGTCAATTATTGATCATTATTCGTCAATGAATATAAAATATACAAGTAAAATTAATATTGACAAAGGCGTCAAATTCTGCCAATTATAACTTGTTACAGCACCATACATTGTCGCAGTGAGAATAAGACGCTATTTCCTTGGCAGCCCCCGACATATATATATGCAAACACTGTTTTCGAGATCGAATTGTCAAGCCTTTCGCAAGTACACAATAATCTCTGATCATCTGATGCCTGCCTCACCGGGCTATGACGCCGCTTCCACGGCAACTATCGATGCACTTTAGAAAATTCGTTCTGCTGTTATTACAGAAATGTTGGTATGATTCCGCCATAAGACAGTTATTTTCCATGGCGCTGACAGCAGAAGAGAGCAAAATTAACCATATTTCTATGGCATCACGTAACCGTAACATACGACCTATCTCCCCCTAGTACAATCTGACAGCACCACTAACGTCTACAGCGGAACAGGACGCCATTTCCATGGTAACCCTCGATTATCCACGTAAACGCTGGGGCAACGAAAATCTTTGGTGCAGATTTTGTAGTTCTCAATGTAGAGGGCAGCATACTCTAAGCCTTATTTCATACCAGTGAACCATTTTAATTGTATAATTTATATTCGTTGACGAATAATGATGAATAATTGACATTACGATGTATTCCAACTGTAAATGTTCCTTCGTCGTTATGTATAAAGTTATTTAATCATGAACGTGTTTTCCGATTGGCTACTTATGATGTCATACTCAGAACGGTGGGTGTGACCAGCCCTATTAATACCCGTTCCCTCCATGCGCAGTCAGCAACACGAGAGACAGAACTCATCTAACAGTGTCCAACCGCCGCTCTGGGTATAATTTATTACTATTTATCTTATTTTTATATGTTTATCATGTGCTTATCATAACGTCCATACTATGTTGGCAATATATCTTTACAGAGTGTGAAGATGGCTCTTTCATAGAGTCGAAATCGGTCACTCACTCTAATAAAAAAAATATTTTAGCAACATTGCCAACAAGATTGTTTTAATTTTAACCACTTTTTAAGATCGTTGAATACGTTTTCAAAAATTTCAAAAAACTTAAATATGTTACCTAGACAAATGTATCCCCGAAACTTTAATTATTTTTTGGTATTGCGATTTCTTTCCGTCAGTGTATGTACGACTTACCACGAGTTTTCACCTAAATGGCCCCCAGCACGAAGTGCATTGTGACACGCACTGACTGTATAACTCTCCAGAAAACTGACACGAGGGGGCTGTGTGATCCTGCTGGGTGTCATCTGAAGAATATATTCCGTCAAAAAAGCTGCTTGCCGCTATGGTTGCCGCTTTTTTCTATTGAATCTCCTAATGGATTGTCCTACAAGAAGACTGTATCTTTTGGAAGGGAGATCCGAAGAAAGTCTACAAATGTATAACGAAGACTCTACCTGGCAGGTCCGAACAGATAGTAACCCCCCCCCCCCCCCCACCACCCCAGTAGAGGTGTCCCAGCAGTCATGACGGCTCTCTTCATACAAAGGAACCTATGTGTAGTCTCTCCCTACACTTCCCTTCATCACATAAATATTCCATCAGAATCTGTTCTGTAAGTTGATGTCCTCTTTTAGTCAAGTTGTGCCATAAATTTCTATCGGGCCCGATTAGTTTCAATACCTTTTCATTAATTATCCGATCTACTGGTCTAACCGTCAGCATTCTTCAGTAACATAACATGTCTAAAGCTTCCACTGTCTTCCTGCCTGCACTACATATCGTCCTCGTTCCGCTTTCGTCACCCCAGGCAAATATTAAAAGAAAATGCTTTCCTAAGACTTAAATTTATGCTACACGTTAACACATTTATCTTTTTCAAAAACTGTTTTCTTGCTATTGCAAATCTGCTTTCTAAATTCTCGTATGCTGTCGTCAGTTACTTAGCTGCCAAAAAGCAAGAATTATCCCCAATTTTTAGTGTTTCATTTCCTAATCTCATTCCTTCAGAAGCCATTGATTTATTTGGACTATTTTCCATTATTATTGTTGATGTTCAACTCATAACCTCATTTGAAGCCACTATCTATTCCGCTCAACTGTTCTTCAAAGTCTAGCAACAACTCAGAGAATGGACACCTACGGACGGTTTGTCGACACAGAAAAAAACGTTCAGCAACTTAAGGTAGTGCAGGGCCTTCGAAATCCTCCGAAAAATTGTTAAACCCTTTTCGGGAAGATGGGTAATAAGCAATATGTACAAAAATCAAGAGGGAACAATGGGGATGGAGGTTCAAGAGGGAACAATGGGGATGGAGGTTCAAGAGAGAAATTCTCGGATGGTAAATTTGTAGAGCTCCTTCAAAGTCACTTGTGAAAGTGGTATTTCTGTAAACAAGATGATGTAGGGTGTCAAGACAAGTGAGTTCTAACCAAAACCACGACCGTAAGTTCTTTTATTGCCGAGAGCGAGTCTTCAAATAGGGGCTCAGAAAGGTAGCTTTCTCATTTCTGTCGATTTTCTGTTGCAGACAATACGTGACTTCCGCGCAATGTGATCAGTATCCATCACAATGGGCATCATAATAAGAGCCGTGTTGACGAAAACATTGCACTGAGAGCTAACACATTCAGAGTAAGAACCTCCAATATGGATTGTTACGTTTACTGTTTGAGAGGCGTTAATTACCTTGGCCAATCTGTAACGGCTCCTATATATACTTATACTATATGTTCTCTTTTTTTTTTACGTCAAAAGGGTCGGCATTATTATCCGGACTTTTGTGCTGTTAGAACTTTGCAGTTATTTATCTTTAATTTAGTGATTTATTTTGTTTATACGATCCCCTATTAACATTTTAAAACAAATTTACATTATGGGTAAAATGTCATACTTGCAATTTATCCCCACTTTATCACAAAATCGAACAAGCTACGTATTGAAAAAGTTACAGTCTATCTAAATCATGACATATTCACAACTCATACGCCAGTGGTAAGGCAATCGAGTTCCGAAGAAACAATGACACGCTGAACAATAGCCGTTAAGTGTTTATATCAATTTTTACTTGCTTACAAGGGAACCTCCCCATCGCACCCCCCTCAGATTTAGTTATAAGTTGGCACAGTGGATAGGCCTTGAAAAACTGAACACAGATCAATCGAGAAAACAGGAAGAAGTTGTGTGGAACTATGAAAAAATAAGCAAAATATACAAACTGAGTAGTCCATGCAAAAGATATGTAACATCCAGGAGAGGGTGAGCACAGGGTCGCAGTGGACCCGTGGTTAGCGCGAGCAGCTGCAGAATGAGAGGTACTTGGTTCAAGTCTTCCTTCGAGTGAAAAGTTTAATTTTTCTATTTTCAGTTTATGTGACAAACTCTTACGTTTTCATCACTTTTTTGGGAGTGATTATCATATCCACAAGAAAACCTAAATCGGGCAAGGTAGAAGAATCTTCTTACCCATCCGCCAAGTGTATAAGTTAGGTGGGTCGACAACATATTCCTGTCATGTGACGCACATGCCGTCACCAGTGTCGTATAGAATATATCAGACGTGTTTTCCTGTGGAGGAATCGGTTGACCTATGACCTTGGGATCAAGCGTTTTCGGTTTCCATTGGAGAGGCACGTCCTTTCGTCTACTAATCGCACGGTTTTGCGGTGCGGCCGCAGAACGGAGACACTAAACTTATTACAGTGAACTGTAAACTAATTACAATGAACAGAGACGTCAATGAACGAACGGCCAGATCATAACTATGCGAAAATAAAAAAAGTAAAATTTTCACTTGAGGAAGGACCTCCCCTTCCGCAGCTACTGACGCTAACCACGAGACCACGGCGCTCCTGCAGTAACATACTCCTTGACGTTTGATATCTTGAGCATGGACTATTCGGTTTGTATATTTTGCTTATTTTTTTCATGGTTTCACACAACTTCTTCCTGTTTTCTCGATTGACATGTGTTCAGTTTTTCAAGGCCTATCCACTGTGCCAACTTATAACTGAATCTGTGGGGGGTGCGATGGGGAGGTTCCCTTGTTAGTATTGTGTAACATCCAACACAGTTTTGTGACACGAACTACACATGTTAAAACAGAAGCAAGTCCTTGTCATCAGACAACCCACCTGAAACTTGCATTTTTTTTGAAAATGCTATAGAAACTCTGTGCTGAAAAATTATTATGAATCTGAAGTTGTCTTTTGTGACTGAGCCTTGAGAAAACAGAACACTCCATATAGTACCAGTACAGATTACAAAGCTTGAATCATATGTGTTGGAACTGATCCCATATAGTTAACAGTATTTAAATAAGTTGTCCGAACAACGCACGGCTGAGGCCCCTTGTTGTTGAACTCCTTCACTAAGAACAACAGAAGTTAACAACTTTAGTAGTAAACACTAACCTTCATGGCTGTGAAGCATCACAGGTCATTTAGCATCTCACTTTACCGTGAATGACAAAATGCTTACTGAAATTTGCTCATGCAAAATAGGATACAAATTGGCAACAGTGTAGTTAGTGGCCAACTAAACACGTCGAACTTGTTACACTGTCAAATTCTAGGAAAACCCTAATCGTCACCCTATTACAAAAACAAACTGAAAGAAAAATAACTGTTGCCATTCGTGGCGAGATCTATCCTCAGCTTGTTTGTGATCGGCTTGTTGCGTCATACTGGACAGCTCACGTACCATTTGCACGTTCTTCATCCTTGCATACCTCATTATGTGCAGTTATTATTCCAACAGCAGTGCTTATTACAGGACATCGACCCGAGACTGATAATCATTATCTTGAGCAGAGTGCGGCCTCACTTTGTCTGGACTAGAATTTCTTCTTGCCTGGCATGCAGCACAGAACAGCTACGTCTTCCCAGAAGCACACACCGCCTGTCACGTACTGAGCTTTTTGTGCGCGCTGGGATTCCTCAACATTTTGCGTGCGGGTACATCCGAAGATTTACAAATTATCTGCCTAACCAAGGTGAGACTAAAAACGCTCTTTATGTAATTACTGCACATTTCTACTGATGCATTTTATGTAGAAAGAAGCAATGAAGTTGCAATAACCATAAACACTGAAGAGTCAAAGAAACTGGTATACCTGCCTATACCGTGTAGGGCTCCCGCGAGCACGCAGAAGTGCCGCAACACGACGTGACATGGAGTCGGTTAATGTCTGAAGTAGTGCTGGAGGGAACTGACACCGTGAATCCTGCAGGGCTGTTCATAAAAGCATAAGAGTACGAGGGGCTGGAGATGTCTTCAGAACAGTTGCAACGCATCCCAGATATCCTCAATAATGTTCATGTCTGGGGAGTTTCGTGGCCAGAGAAAGGGTTTAAACTCAGAAGTGTCCCTGGGACCACTCCGTTGTAATTCTGGACGTGTAGGATGTCGCATTATCCTGCTGGAATTGTGCAAGTCCGACGGGATGCACAATGGGTGTGAATGGATGCGGGTGACCAGACGGCATTTTCAGAATGAAATGTTCACTTTGCCGCTGATATGGAACTTACTGCCAGATTAAAACTGCGTGCCGTACCGAGACTTGAACTCGGGACCTTTGCCTTTGCGGGCAAGTACTCTACCGTCTGAGCTACCCAAGCGCGACTCACGCCCCGTCCTCACAACTTTACTTCCGTCAGTACCTCGTCTCCTAGCTTCCAAACTTGCCCGCGAAAGGCAAAGGTCCCGAGTTCGAGTCTCGGCGCGGCACACAGTTTTAATCTGGCAGGAAGTTTCATGTCAGACAGGACGCTTACGTACGTGTCACCTGTGAGAGTCGTATCTAAACATACCAGGGGTCCCATCTCACTCCAGCTGCACACGTTCCACACCATTACAGAGCTTCCACCAGCTTCAACAGTTCCCTGGTGATATGCAGGGTCCGTGGATTTGTGAGATTGTCCCCGTAACAGTACACGTCCATCCGTTCGATACAATTTGAAACGAGACTCGTCCGACCGCCGGCCGCTGTGGCCGAACGATTCTAGGCGCTTCAGTCCGGAACAACGCGGCGGCTACGATCGCAGCTTCGAATCCTGCCTCGGGCATGGATTTGTGTGATGTCCTTAGGTAAGTCAGGTTTAAGTTGGTTGGTTGGTTGTTTTTGGGGAAGGAGACCAGACAGCGTGGTCATCGGTCTCATCGGTCTAGGGAAGGATGTGGAAGGAAGTCGGCCGTGCCCTTTCAGAGGAACCATCCTGGCATTTGCCTGGAGTGAGTTAGGGAAATCACGGAAAACCTTAATCAGGATGGCCGGACGCGGGATTGAACCGTCGTCCTCCCGAATGCGAGTCCAGTGTCTAACCACTGCGCCACCTCGCTCGGTCAGGTTTAAGTAGTTTAGGTCTAGGGGACTGATAACTTCAGATGTTAAGTCGCATAGTGCTTAGAGCCATTTGAACCATTTGAACTCGTCCGACCAGGTAACATGTTTCCATTCATCAACAGTCCAATGTCGGTGTTGACGGCCCCAGCCGAGGCGTAAAGCTTTGTGTCGTGCAGTCATCAAGGGTACACGAGTGGGCCTTCGGACCCAAAAACCTATATCGATGATGCTTCGTTGAAGATTCGCACGCTGACACTTGTTGATGGTCCATCACTGAAATCTGCAACAATTTGCGGAAGTGTTGCACTTCTGCCACGCTGAACGATTCTCTTCAGTCGTCGTTGGTCCCGCTCTTGCAGGATCTTTTTCCGGCCGCAGCGATGTCGGAGATTTAATGTTTTACCGGATTCCTGATATTCACGGTACAGTCATGAAATGGTTGTACGGGAAAATCCTCGCTTCATTACTGCCTCGGAGATGCTGTGTCCCATCGCTCGTGCGCCGGCTATAACATCACGTTGAAACTAACTTAAATCTTGATAACCTGCCATTGTAGCAGCAGCAACCGATCTAACAACTGCGCCAGAAACTTGTTGTTTATATAGGCGTTGCCGACCGCAGCGCCGTATTCTGCCTGTTTACATACCTCTGTATTTGAATGCCGGATGCCTATACCATTTTCTTTCGGGCTTAAGTGTAGAATCGATACAACCAATAAACGATATTAGACAAGTAAAAAGAAACTTATACAAAACAGATATAAAGCTGTAATAGATGTGTGTAAGATAGCAGTGTAATTACGTTACAACTTGTTTGAGTCTTGAAATTTTCCCTATTGAAAAAGGGAACAATGCTGAATAGGGAATACGTCTGAATATCGGTGGATGGCCATCAGTCGAAATATCGTGGCAAGTCGTCCGGCTGCAATCCCGAATACGTTTTAACTTAGGCTATCAGAAGATGATTTACTTGTTACCGTCAGCAGATACAGGCTTACTTTGTTTATATAGGGTATTCATTTTAAGTGAAGACATTAAAATACCTCGAAAACTACACATTCGATCGAAAGAAGTTATAATTCCTGTTTGTTTGTCTCGGATGAAGACATCCAGCGATACCGCACTCGACCAGCCATCCCACACCGTGCGTGTGTGGCGGGGACAGCTTTGAAATCTTTAATTGGAACCCCCGTTTTTTATTGCAGATTACTATTCTACAGCGAAATCTACATAGAACTGTATGAAGAATTTTCTACGTTTCGCCACAGATGACACTGTAATGGGACGCACAGAAATGGGTACAAAAAATGGTTCAAATGGCTCTAAGCACTATGGGACTTAACATCTGAGGTCATCAGTCCCCTAGACTTAGAATTACTTAAACCTAACCAACCTAAGGACATCACACACATCCATCCATGCCCGAGGCAGGATTCGAATCTGCGACCGTAGCAGCAGCGTGGTTCCGGACTGAAGCGCCTAGAATCGCTCGGCCACAACGGCCGGCTTGAAATGGGTACAAAATCGTAATTTACGACATGCTACTCAATGGCCGATGAATATCCAATGGCACTTGGGACCCCACCTCCATGCTGCGAGGGTAGGTCAGGCCAATATTTCATAACTTGTAATTGGAAACCCCTCTCGCAACGTTATATTCCTCCGACATATCGAACAAGGGATTACTTGTCGCACCAACGTGGTCGTGTAGCGAATTACGACGTAGGTTGTACACTGTGATCGGAGCTCATGTATCGTGCAGGCGTAGAACGGACAGCGGGTCTAAACGTTACAATACTTGCGTTGTGTTTATTGCCTGCACATCTAACTGTCATTTGACAGACGTGCAAGTGGACGATGAATGGTGCAGTCACAGAGGAATAAATTGTAATGACCCTAATTCATGGTGAATGTAAGAGAAATTTTGAGGGTGCCGTCGCTTGTATGCCGAATGTTTTCCAGAGAAAGTTCGTTCTCCTTCGTTCTTTTACACGTATGTGAACGCCTTTATGTCTGATGGCAGCGTACAGACCGGCAAAAGGAAACTAAGCAAACGTGTTGCAGGAGAAGCTAGTGAAATAACTTTACTTGCGTTGTTGTACCACAACCCACGGACAAGCGCCCGGCAATTACACCGCGATTTCGGTATGTCACAATACTGCATCGTCGTAAGTATCATCCATGCCACGTGTCACTGCATCAAGAATTTCACGGCGCCGATTTCCATAACCGGCTAGTGTTTTGTATATGGGCATGTCAACAAATGCAAACGACACCCACTTTCTTTTTGCCGAGGTACTGTTTTCCGATGAGTCTACATTCACAAACCATGGTAACATGACTACTGGAGGGTAGACAATCCACACCGGTTACGGGAAGTTGGCTACCAACGCCCCTGGTCGATTAACATATGGTACGGCATCATGGGGAACAAAGTCGTTGGTTCGTATTTTATCTACGGCACGTTGAGTGGACGCAAATATCAAACGTTTTTGGAACAGGAACTACCGGTACCACGGCAAGATGTTACCCTGGACGATCGACAGTGTATGTGGTGTCAGCGTGATGGTTGCCCAGCGTATTACGCAACTGAAGCACGGGAGGCATTAGATCGTGTTTACACTGGTCGGTGGATCGGCAGAGGTGGCCCTGTTAATTGGCCCGCTAGGTCGCCATATTTGACATCGCCGGGTTTCTTTCTGTGGGGGGTATTTAAAAGATAAGATGCACCAGCAAGTGCCAAGAGGCCGTGAAGATATGATCTACGGTATCAGAAATGGCTGTGCTGACATTCTCGCAGATATGCTTCTGCCCTGTGTACCGTCGTTTGAAAAGCGGATCACAAAGTGTGTTGAAGTTGGCAGTACTACGTTTGAACACTTACTCTAATTGGAAAACTAGATAAGCAGAGCAGCGTTCGCCTCGAACCACGGCCAGAGTGGTGCGCCAAGTAGTCTCCTGTTCGATAAGTCGGAGGAATGGAACGTTGCGAATAGGGTTTCCAATTGGAAGTTATGAAATACTGGCCTGGTCTACCCTTGCAGCATCGAGGCGAGGTCTCACGTGCCACTGGATATTCAAGAGCCACCGAGTAGCATGTCTTAAATTACGATTGTGTTACCATTTCTGTTCCTCCAATTATAGCGCCATCTGTAACGAAAATAAGAAACCTCATCAGACAAAACTATGTACATATTGCCGTAGAATTGTAATGTGCAACAAAAAACTGGACTACACTTTGACGATTTCAAAGTTGCCCCTCGTCACCCATGCACGGAGTGGGGTGGGGAGTCGGGTGTGTTATCATTGGATGTCTCCTTTAAGACAAAAAAAAAAAATAGAATTATAACTTTTTTCAATCCGACGTGTAGTTTTCGAGATATTTCAATGTTTTCAGCTAAAATGAATACCCTTTATGTAGATTATTATTTAAAGTTTTATTCATCAAAAGCCGGCCGCTGTGACCGAACGGTTCTATACGCTTCAGTCCGGAACGGCGCTGCTGCTACGGTCGCACGTTCAAATCCTGCCTGGGCATGGATGTCTGTGATGTCCTTAGGTTAGTTAGGTTTAAATAATTCTAAGTCTAGGTGACATATGACCTCGGATGTTAAGTCCCATAGTGCTCTGAGCCATTTGAACCATTCATCAGAAACAGTAAGTATTGTATTCCATAGTATGAGGAGTGTGGAATACAAGTCGTTATAGAAAATTAGGTGACGAACCAAAAGAAAAGGATGCATTGGGGTATGTTACATTATGTCGTGGGTTAGCACCTAAGACACGTTTTTGCCGTAACTCGTTTTTTACAGTCCAAGATACGTGGGTTGAAGAAAAATATGGAAACAGAGCGACAAATGCGCACTTGAACATAAATCGGTATGCTAGTCAAACCTGCATGTGGCATTGTTGTATTTGACCACGAGAGACACCTGGGCAATGTCCTGAATACGTCGCAAACGTCAGTTGTGGTCAAAATAGTGTTCTGTGTAGTCGTGAGTGGTGTTGGAGATCAGTGAATTCAAACGTGGGCAAATTGTTGGCGCTAGTACACGTGGTCGTTTCCGTAACAAAGGCAGCCGAACCATTCGGTGTTCCAAGAGGCACAGTAACGAAGATTAGTACCGCATGCAGGGAAATCAGAAAAATCTTCTCCGGTACGCCGCAACACGGACGAAACCCAGAATCTACTCTGTAGGAATCAACATTGATTACGGAAACAGCGATCGTGTGAGACCCAACTCTGTTTATTTGTTCATGAGATCCAGAAAATATTAGATACAGGTTCCCAGGTAGATGCCATTTTCCTTGACTTCCGGAATGCGCTCGATACAGTTCCGCACTATCGTCTGATAAACGAAGTAAGAGCCTACGGAATATCAGACCGCCGGCCGTAGTGGCCGTGCGGTTCTAGGCGCTACAGTCTGGAACCGCGCGACCGCTACGGTCGCAGGTTCGACTCCTGCCTCGGGCATCGATGTGTGTGATGTCCTTAGGTTGGTTAGGTTTAAGTAGTTCTAAGTTCTAGGGGACTGATGACCACAGATGTTAAGTCCCATAGTGCTCAGAGCCAATTGAACCAATTGAACGATCATATAAAATTGTTGGTAAGGCGGGTACCAGATTTAGATTCATTGGGAGAGTCCTTAGAAAACGTAGTCCATCAACAAAGGAGGTGGCTTACAAAACACTCGTTCGACCTACACTTAAGTATTGCTCATCAGTGTCCGTACCAGGTCGGGTTGACAGACGAGATAGAGAAGATCCAGAGAAGAGCGGCGAGTTTCGTTACAGGGTTATATGGTAAGCGTGATAGCGTTACGGAGATGTTTAGCAAACCCAAGTGGCAGACTCTGCAAGAGAGGCGCTCTGCATCGCGGTGTATCTTCCTGTCCAGGTTTCGAGAGGGTGCGTTTCTGGATGAGGTATCGAATATATTGCTTTCCTCTACTTATACCTCCCGAGGAGATCACGAATGTAAAATTAGAGAGATTCGAGAGCGCACGGAAGCTTTCCGGCACTCGTTCTTCCCGCGAACCATACGCGAGTGGAACAGGAAAGGGAGGTAATGACAGTGGCACGTAAAGTGCCCTCCGCCACACACCGTTGGGTGGCTTGCGGAGTATAAATGTAGATGTAGAAAGCGTGAGTTGAGTAAGCGGTCCATTTGGTCAGATATGTCTTGTTTCGCACCGCTTCCAACTTCAGGCTGGGTTTATGTCCCAAGAGCGAAACAAGGCGGGGGTACGGCGTGATGGTGTGGACAGTCCTAGCTCGGTAATCCATGCACCCCATGGTCACGCTGCATGGCCCCATTACTGTCGAGGTTCCTGTGACCATTTTGGCTGATCAGGTCGATCTCACGGTACAATATTTGTTCTCCAATGTGGATGATATCTTCGAGAAGACAGGATCCGTGTTCACTCGGTTCGCCGTGTCCAGGACTGGTTTCGTGATCACGAGGACGAATTATTGCGTCTCCCCTATCCGCCACAGTCGCCAGAGCTCAATATTTTTGAGCTTTTCTGGTTTACTTTGGAGAGAAGACTGCGTGATCGCTATCCACCTCCATCACCATTGCCTAGAATTGCCAGTATTTTGCGGGAAGTATGGTATAAGATTCCCTTGAATCCCATACGGGGCTTGTATTTATCCATTTCCAGACGACTGGAAGATCTTTTGAATGGCAACGTGTAAAGTTGATGCATTAATTTGTTCTGATTGCGGTGCTGATATTCAAGACAATAAAAGCGGGTTAAAAGCCGTGAGCTATCTGAGAAAGTTAACCTTGCATTACTGAGCAACTGTTTCACCAGGTATCCAGTCTAGCTTACCAAATTCCCAATCAGACTAACATTAATTATAATCTTTTAGTACTCATCCTATGACAACCGGTGATATATATAAGAATTTAAATAAAAAGAAATAAATCAGCTTATATTTGGACATTTATTTTAACATTGATCATTGTTCCATTAAAATTTCAGCATATTACACTTGATTCATAACTAAACTGGTGCTTTATTTAGGATTGTGAAAATGTGAGTTTGTAATCTTGCGGAACACATCAAATATGCAGCCAAGATTGGGAGCTGCATACAACACTGCATTCATAAAATAACACACGAAGAACGTTGAAACATATGCGAGAGGAAATTAACCACAACCAACCAATTCAATTTTCACCCAAAGAAGTTACGTTCGTACCGCAATCCTGTCCATCATGAAATTACCACACACTGGTATACTAAATTCATACTAACTCTCTGTGAAATCTTCCCGAAAAGAATAGCTGAGGGCTACTTGATGATTACACCACATGCTTCACGTGGTCAACTTGGTTTACATAAAGAGTGTAACTCCACAATAATTTTGATAATAAAATAAATTACATCGAAACGCAATTTACAAAAGAAAAACCTCGAACTGGTTATCATCGTCTTACTATTAACCTGATGGGTCAAACAATTGTATAAGCACGTGGTACTGGTCTCACAAAGTACACCCCACGTGGGTTGAATATAAAGGAAAATTGCTATATTGAAAAGTATTGTCAAGACGAGACGGTAGGATCTCACGCACATTCGCATTTAAGATTGATGAACTTAGAGTTACGTACCATTAACACGTGGTTCCACTTTACTCACAAAGTAGTGACAAAGCAACTACTGGAAGATATTCTGAACTTCACACTTGAGTTACTATGCGTTGCAATTGAAGATAACATAAGATATTTTAGATCTAAACCTGAAGTAAAGGTGATTAAATTTTCAGTTAGGCTGACCTTAAGAAATCCATTGTCCTACGGACTTAGCAGAGATACGCTTAGCCGGAGATCTTACCACTTCAGACGCTCGCTGCGGACTGATTGCCGTGGGTCCCTAACAAGGGTGCTTCCAGATAGGAAACAGAAGTGACCAGAGAGGCAGCTTCCTATACCAATATGACAAGGGATGGACAGGACCATACTAAGAATAGAAACCTCTCTGCTTTTAGAAAGCGTAGCTACCTGTTCCGACGTTGGTCCTACTGTTCTCTACCAGACAGGCTTGTCTGCTACCATCAAGCATGCAACTAGAAATACATTAGCTCATTCATCCTTTCACACAGAAGGGAAGGGGGATGACAGTATCTTATCATATACAGTATATAAAAGAAAGCGGATGTAGGTTCCGTATGAGACTGTGTGACATGAATTACATATAAACTGTGTTTTAATGTGTAGTAGTGTGACAGATCGTTCTTGATTATGTGTAAAAGTAACATGTTCCACTGCTCAGTCTCCTCCCAGATAGTCAGAAACACCACAGTAAATTTAGAAGAGGAATTTATGCCGTAAATGACAACAGATTTAAGAAATTAACATGAAAGAAATCCAACAGAGACCTTTCAAACGTCTTCCCTACACCGTATTAAGTTCAGATTTCCGCGAACGGATGCCTCCTATTCTGCTCGACGGCATTCCAATACCGTATCAGAAATCAGTTAAGAACTTGGGTGTAACTTTGGGTGAGCATCTCAACTGGGCGGAGAATACAGCCGCAGTGTGCCGGAAGACGTCCGCTTGCCTTTATGCTCTCAAAAAGTTTCGGAACATATTTCCACAGGACTTGAAACGCCAGCTCGTGCAAGCACTCGTTCTACCGAACCTCCACTATTGTGATGTAATTCAACAAGGCATGAGTAGTGAAAACAAAAGACGGCTAGAACTTACTATGAATGCCTGTGTGCGTTACACCTGCAACATTCGCCGATATGATCATGTTAGTGCTTCATACTCCGAGCTAGGGTGGCTGCGGCCGGACAAATTGCGTGACTACTACAATTTATGTCTGCTTCGCCGACTCCTCGTCGCGCAAGCACCCCAGTACCTTGCTTCAGAGATTAAACACCTTTCATGCCATCATAATCGAAACACGAGGTCACTCACAAAACAAAAACTTTTGCAAACTCCTCAGTTGGCGCTGTCCGCCTCTGGAACAAACTGCCCTTTACTTTGCGCAAAATTCAGCCCCCTGCTGCTTTTAAGACGAAGTTGAAGCATTTCCTACTATCATCCTCACAGCGTTCTCCACAAAATTAATGTACAAGGCCAATCCTCTCATTTGTCAAATAGCAAAGCTAGCGTCTCCTATCTTGCTCCTGAGATGCCTTCCTCTATCTCTATTAAACACGCAATCTTCTTTTCCTTTATATTTCATTAATTATGTTTCATCATGTCTCTATTCTTCCCTTCTATTCACCATCAGTCTCACTCATACTCCCTGCTGCTAGCACTCCTATCTGAAATCTGTCTCTTCAATAATGTCTAATTATAACAGTACTTATCTATGAATATAAACTCTATATGTATGTATTTTTCCAAGTGTGCCTTTGTAATTGTTTATTTCACTTTCTTTACTAGAAGTATTTTAACAGGCCTACTAAAACTTATGGAAGTAAAATAAGTCGAATGCCTGGTTAGATGTAAGAGACGGCCTGATGGCCCTAATCTTGCCAGGTTATATAAATCAAAAAGTAAAAATAAAATAAACAAAATATTAGGCATGGAAATGTGTCGTTTTGGTTTTTATATGCTTTTGCCCACCCCCTGTACATAATGACTGGAAAAATTTTACAATTCGGAGATTAATCAGACGCTATTTATTTGCCTTTCTCAGGACTCATGCCACCATCTTTAAAGTCGAAAGGAATGACTTGACAACGCAGTTGGACTGATGTTTGTCACGCGAGGGATTCGAGGAATTAATGTACGCAGTATGTCGTCTGCATTTCAGTTGTACAAGTTCTCTTCCACACTCTCTGTGGCTGTGTATCATCCTGTAACACGACCATATGCACTATGTGGCAAAAAAAGTGTCTTTTCCCCATATTATGGGAAAAACCGATGTGTTGTAACGTACACATGTGACTCGCGGCAGTTCAGTACCGACGTCGCATTACTGTGCAGTTTAGTGTTTCCACAGCGTGCTTGCGAGTGGGGTGCGGCGGTGGTAAAATATTAGATGCACGTTCAGCAGGACCACACATTTTAAATATCTGTCCGGTCATCTGGATTAAGTATTTCCTTCGATATGCATTGAGTTCTGTTATTCGTACAGGACGTCTAGCAAGCAGTGTATGCTGACGAACAGGTAGAAACCGCCTTCTTACATTTGCGAAAGGTATCGACTCTGTGCAACATCATCGACTGCTAACCAAGATCTGATCATACAGGGTACCATCGCAAATGTGTGTTCGGCTCCAACAAAAGACTGAAACACTCACCCGGTCACCCAGCCCCAGTTGCAAGTTGCCTGTCTAACGGCTTTCAGGGACAACACGAATTTAATTTTCAGTATTTCATATAATTAACGACCGAATTTAAAATGTTAATATGCTGTCGTAATTTATTTAAGAGATGTTGCCTTACTTGGTTCAGTTGTTAAAGTTATTGGGTTGGTGCATAAGTTCGTAAAGTCTTTCCATAAGTTTAATAAACGCAACAAATACACACAACAAAGACTGCCTTCAGTAACATTATCTCCTTCACTATTTACAACAGTCTGCCAACGCTGAGGTAAGTTTCCGATTCCGCGACTGTAGAAATAAAGTGGTTTTTGAGGCGAACTAGTCGAATCATGTTCGGTTCGCATTTTTATCCCGAAAGCAAGCTCCTTGATGGCTGTTCGATAACGACCGGAAAAGCTGAAAATCTGAGAGCTCAGGATGATATGGACACAGTGTGTGCGGAGTGACTTCCCAAGCCAACTTCTGTATAGTGTTTTCTGCCAGTCTAGCAGAATGGGGTAGGTATTACAGTGGAGTAGCAGCACTTCACGTAGTCTTCCTGCTTGTTGTTCTTGGATTGCGTCGCAATATGTCTCAGTTCAAAAAATGGTTCAAATGGCTCTGAGCACTATGGGACTTAACTTCTGAGGTCATCAGTCTCCTAGAACTTAGAACTACTTAAACCTAACTAACCTAAGGACAGCACACACATCCATGCCCGAGGCAGGATTCGAACCTGCGACCGTAGCGGTCGCGCGGTTCCAGACTGAAGCGCCTAGAACCGCTCGGCCACTCCAAAGGACAAAATGACAATATGTGAACTCAGATGGCAACAGTGAAATAAAAATCAAAAAAGACCATCGATAAATAAACCTGTAGCAGTAGGAATACTAGCATGCAAAGCAGAAAACGCCACGAACTTACGAAACAGCCTAATAGAAATGTGCATACGTCTCGACGCAGCGTAGCTCAGGCTGCGTTTTTCCCAGATTATATTCGTCCACTGTTTGACAATGAGTCATTTAACGACTTCCAACGAACTTTAAATATAATTTCAAACCATTACACATAATTTTAGACCATTTCGAAAAATTTTCTCGCTGACACCCGGCCAGATTCATGAAAGGAAAAAAGTTAACGCTTGTAATACTTTCGCCGTTGATGCAATAAACCTTCAGCATCACGTACGATGTTTTAATTTATTGATTATTTACTACTCACTGTATTCGCAACTAATTTTGCAGGGAGAATACATGTATGCCACTGAGCGTAGCTACAAAACTTGCCCCCGCGCTTGCGCACTGTATACACTTTTTTTTCCAACGGGTGGCCAGCATGTAATTAGATTGAAAATGCTGCTTTCCTACTGTTAACTTCACTGATTATTGTAAGTGATGCTGGGCGAAATGCTATTGAAATTAACAATTTGCGGATTTTATTGTACAACATTTATTTCGTTAAACACACTAACACTGATATTAACAGACACAATTAGAGACCACTCCAGACAAACTGTGTTCCATTACACAGTAACCGTATGCGTGAGCGACTTCAGCTCTGCCTGAACGCTGTTGCCTCCAAGTTCGGTCGCTCCATAACAATTGCAGTCGTCCTTCTGTTGCCTGCGCATAATCGATCCAAAGATCGCATGTAAAGGGTACTGAGACGCCCAGCTTAACCCGCAGGACAGGACAGGTAGTTTAAATTGTGGGAAGGGGCCAAAATAACGGGCTGTCAGTTACACTCGAACATACAACTTTATTATTTGATCAAACATTACAAGAACCCCAAAAAAATTTTTTTTAAACATACAGCTTTAATCATTGGGACTTAATTACCGGCTGAAAGCCACTTTAATTTAAAAACGGCTGAAGACCAATAACTTAAAACGCAAGCATAATCAGAAATTTGAATGCAAGCCTTGTCTTACAACAGTTCTTTATTTAGGCTGAAGGCCCACAGAATCTGAGATTTTCAGAGCAAACAATTTGAATTAAAAATCGGCTGGAAGCTCAACACTTAAGGCTAAACAATATTAAAATTATTTTTAAAAAAATACAAGACCTTACGTAAAACTGTTCTTAATTAGGCAGAACTGAACCAAAACAGGAATTTAAAAGCTAAAGCCTTATCTTAAAACAGTTTTTTTAGTTAGGCTGAACCGCGCGACCGCTACGGTCGCAGGTTCGAGTCCTGCCTCGGGCATGGATTTGTGTGACGTCCTTAGGTTAGTTAGATTTAAGTAGTTCTAAGTTCTAGGGGACAAGACCTCAGATGTTAAGTCCCGTAGTGCTCAGAGCCATTTAGTTAGGCTGAAGGCCCAAAGAATCAGACACTTCAAGAGCAAACAAGCTAAATTGAAATCGGCTGAGCGCCTAACACTTAAAACTCCATGACATTAATTTTATTAAATACCAAAGACCTTACGTGAAACAGTTCTTTAAATTAGTCTGAAGGCCTAAAGAATCTTACGCGTTAAGGGCAAAAAAACCTTAATTTTAAAAAAATCATCTTGAAGCCATACAAGTACAAACAAGAACCAAATAAAAAAAGGCAGTAGACCGAAGGGCGCTCAGATGTTTGAGGGTCGGCCTGGAATTCAAACACTAACGCTCGCTTAGGTGAGAGAGGGAGTCGGGCCAACCATTCACGTTCCGACGACAACCCAACCGAACGACAGTCAACGGACCCACCGACAAGATAACTTCCACTTCACCCGACCAGCACACAACAGGGAGTTCAACGGAACAACGTAGAAAATATTGGCACCCACAACCAATCATACACGTAGCTGTCAAACTACACACCGTGCTGGACAGCAACAACACTAGGAGGAAATTACACTGCCTGAAATTTACTTCAACGGCCAGGGCAGGTAACCAGAACGTTAACGGCCACAAGGTTCAAATGGCTCTGAGCACTATGGGACTTAACAGCTATGGTCATCAGTCCCCTAGAACTTAGAACTACTTAAACCTAACTAACCTAAGGACATCACACAACACCCAGTCATCACGAGGCAGAGAAAATTCCTGACCTCGCCGTGAATCGAACCCGGGAACCCGGGCGCGGGAAGCGAGAACGCTACCGCACGACCACGAGGTGCGGACAACGGCCACAAGGCAGAAGATTCCGCTGGTGCACTTCAATTCAAATAACCAAATACAGTGAAACTCCACCGGAGGGTGGCTAGAATTTTCCAACTAGAAAACGACGTTGTTGCTCGCGGGAATATCCCCAACAGCCGACAACGAACTCCAAACGACACAACGTGGACCGTCTTGACTTGCTGGTAGATTAAATCAAAACACAACTTTCGTGTCCAGGGTCGGTGAGCCACGGACCTCGTAGCAATGGGAACAGCCCCACACATTCCGACACCGCGTAGAGACCGCCAGCGGCCCCCCGGCCAAACCACGCCCTGCAGAGATTTCCTCGCTGCTCGGCGCCAACCGGCCGACTGGTCGCACACCGCCCAGCCGGAAACTATAAGCTAGTCCAAGGTGCGACTATCGATGCACACCGCTGCTGCCACCAGCGGAAGGAGAGGAAAACAGCATAATCGCAACGACGGTTTAAGCCAGGCCATAGCATGATCCAGCCACGGCTCAGGTACTATACCCTTACAAATTGCGTCACTGTACGACACATAGTTCAGGAGGTATGAGGTCAAAAATCAATGATACGTGAAAAACCAGCACTTCATAAGACGTAGCGTAAATTATCCAGGTTATGTCCATGTAGTTTTGATTTTGCTTTTTCGTTAGTCTGTGGGTGACTAACCCGAAATTAGTAAAGATAACATATTTAACGTTTTCCGTTTCGAAGAATAAAAGTTTCACATGCTTAACGTCCGATATTTAACATGATTATTCATTTACTTTCGAAGCTGTTTTATACATGAAAAATCTGTTTTTTAAGGAAACAGGGATGGAGGGGTTATTGGTAAGACCACTAATGTTTTAAATATACAACAACGATTTATGAGGTAGGATCAGCGGAACTATAAGATAGTTGTTTGCTGACTTACCAGTTGCGTTGAGGAAAGTATAGGCATTGGTGGTATCCTCGCCGCTGCAGCGGTGGCCGCGGAGTCACACCCATCTTGCCAGCGGATTAATGCTTGAGGACGCACTATAAAGCTACAAATGTAAAGGCTCACTCTTCAGTCGTGATTTCACTGCACTCTTGTACCGTTCTCACTACGCATCATAGTTTTGGTCTCAGGATTCGCTACGCCTTTGGTTTTGCTCTTGGATTACTTGTTGGTCTATTTACGAGGGTCACTCCAAAAGAAATGCACACTATTTTTTTTTAAAACCCACCTTTTATTCTACATGTTTGAAAGTTTTACAGTGAGTAAAAACATACATTAGGAACAATATTTTCATTTCTCCACATAATTTCCATCCCTAGCAACTGCCTTACGCCATCTTGGAACCAGCGCCTGTATACCCGCACGGTAAAATTCTGGACCAACCTGTTGGAGCCACTGTTTGGCAGCGTGCACAAGGGAGTCATCATCTTCAAACCTTGTTCCACGAAAAGAGTCTTTCAGTTTCCCAAAGAGATGATAGTCACATCGAGCCAAGTCAGGACTGTAAGGCGGGGTGTTTCAGTGTTGTCCATCCGAGTTTTGTGATCGCTTCCATGGTTTTTCGACTGCCATGTGGCCGTGAATTGTCGTGCAACAGCAAAACATCCTGCTTTTGCCGATGTGGTCGAACACGACTCAGTCGAGCTTGAAGTTTCTTCAGTGTCGTCACATATGCATCAGGCTTTATGGTGGTTCCACTTGGCATGACGTCCACAAGCAAGAGTCCTTCGGAATCGAAAAACACCGTAGCCATAACTTTCCCAGCAAAAGGTGTGTTTCTGAATTTTTTTTCTTGGGTGAATTTGCATGTGCCACTCCATTGATTGCCTCTTCGTCTCTGGTGAAAAATGATGGAGCCACGTTTCATCACCTGTCACAATTCTTCCAAGAAATTCATCTCCAAAAGTTCGCTGCATACCGTTTTTCTTGTTTCTATGTGAAACACTGTCAACATCCTGGGAACCTACCTGGCACAAACCTATTTTAACGCCAGCACTTTCAGTATTCTGCAAACACTTCCTTCCCCTATCCCAACGTAGCGTGACAATTCGTTCACTGTGATGCGTCTGTCAGCAGTCACCAATTCGTTAACTCTCTGCACATTGTCTGGAGTGGGTGCAGTACGAGGCCTGCCGCTGCGATGACAGTCGAAATATTGCCGTGCCCGCTTTCATCACGTAACCTGCTTGCCCACCGACTAACTGTACTGCGATCGACAGCAGCATCTCCATACACCTTTTTCAACCTCTTGTGGATGTTTCCCACTGTCTCGGTTTCACAGCACAGGAATTCTATGACAGCACGTTGCTTCTGACGAACGTCAATGGTAGCAGCCATGTTGAAGACATGCTGTGACGGCGCCACTCACGGCAACAGGTTGAACTAAGTTTGAAAACAAGCGGGAAGGATGTAAAACTGCAGAGCGAAAACTGTATTTTTACAAAAATAGTGTGCATTTCTTCTGGAGTGACCCTCGTATTATGCTGTGCCTTCTCCACTGCCCATCTTCCTCTTGTTGTTCGACTCCTGCGTGCACTCAGCGATCGCTGGTGATGGCCCTTTGTCGGTCTGCCGGTTTCTGCCAGTTCCTGAATCGTTCCCGAGTTTCTCAGATTGTGGTCACTGTAAGACGATGGTCAAGAATTGCTTAAAGACTTTTACAAATTTTCCACATGGTGTATGGATGCCAGCTCTCTTTAAATGTGGATGACTGTATAAGTAGACCGCGAATCCTTAGGTTAAAACCTTTTCTTTTCCCGAGTTCCTAGTTGCAAATAAACTTGTACTTATTTGTTTCGTGACTAATTAAACTCGAAACCGTGAATTGTGTAGCACCTGAAACTGCCTATTTCGGCTAAAAGGTGAATTCTGTTTACTAAAAGCCGCTCACATGGTTGCAGATGACATGATGTCCGCTTAGTAAACAAAAAAAAGGCAACAGAAAAAAGCGCACAGAAAATATCTTGCAAACAGCGACAATAATTGCTTAAAACATGCTGTAACATACAATAAATAATGTAGAATGATAGTATCCATAGAAAACTATATTTCAAAAAACGAATAGTAAAAATGTAATAATGTGCTACTGTGTGTATAACCATGCTATTCTCTACATGTTTTAGATTAAAAAAACCACTGATGATGGTGACATTTGTCGCCGAAACTGGTTTGGGAGAATAAAGAAATAAACGAATAACAAGGTTTTTTGCATCAAGACGGACTCAATTTCTGATATTACTGCTTTTCTGTGCAAACACGGACCAAATTGGAAGAGTTCCAAGATGAAATCATTGCCTGATTAACAGTTTGTAAGGCGCCCAAAGTAAAATTATTCATTAGCCCATTCGCAGAAGGTAGCTCTCCGATTGAAGTCGTTCCCATACAGCTTCAGTGTTCGTGACAGGTGGTACGGGTGAAACTTGTGACCGCTTACTATTCGTGACACAGGTGTGAAGTAGATGGTTGGTTGGTTGGTTGGTTGTTTCGGGGAAGGAGATCAGACAGCGAGGTCATCGGTCTCATCGGATTTGGGAAGGACGGGGAAGGAAGTCGGCCGTGCCCTTTGAAAGAAACCATCCCGGCATTTGCCTGGAGCGATTTAGGGAAATCACGGAAAACCTAAATCAGGATGGCCGGACGCGGGATTGAACCGTCGTCCTCCCGAATGCGATGAAGTAGATGGCAGTGACTGAGCTGACATGACGATCGTGGTGTACTGCAGCTACAACAACCATTTTCATAAACTTCACTTGCTGGTGGTCTTCGTCTGTTACCGCTACAGCTTCTCTAACTACTCTCGTAGATGTTCAGCACGTAAGAAAGTAATGACTGACGGAGCTCTTCGACCAGGCATAAACCATGTCAACGTACTCGTTCGAAGTGTGTGCTCTGTTTACTCCACGCCAGTAGCCGGGGCAGACCGAATCTCGTTTGTTTGTGCATTCCGATATGTCTCGTATACCGCCGGGTAAGGATACGTTGCACAAACTCACCGAACATGACTTAACCTTTTCAGGGGAAGTGGTTCCGTTTGAAACCACCCACAATTTTCTCATTTTGTGGCAAAAGGGCAGTGGCTACATTTGGGATACCATTCAGCAGCCTAGTTGGTGCTGCCTTCTAGCGGGTGCCACTGGAACCGCTTCAAAATCTGTAAATATTAGCAAGTAGTGAGGCGAGTTGGATAGCCATTTTTGTACGCTGTGAGTGAACGTCTTTGTTCTCAAATTGTGACTGTATTCTTCTGTATTAGGTAACATTTATGCATGTATTAAATGCAGAATACTGTTCTGTTTACATTAATTCTGTATGTACTGCAATAATAACCAAAATAATGCATTTATTTCCGTGAATGTTGTGGTGGCTCCATTTGAAACCGCCCTGTATGTGTTCAGTTTATGTATATATCATTTAATTTTTACATTTTTCTGTCTCACTGTATGAAAATTAATACAATGAAAACAAGGAAAAATTAAAAATTAATTTTTTTTTATTTTGACCCTGAAAGGGTTAAGACAGGGCATCGGGGAAGCTTGTCGCTCCGTAACACCGGCAACTTTACATTTCCGTCCGCAGGTCGTTTAGAAAGTACACTGCGTTCTGCATTCAGCAAAATGGGCTCTCGTCTGAACGCCTCTCTTAAATGAACATCCCGCCACCAGAACATCCATCCGAGCACAGCTCAGTATGTACAACTTTTAACCTCTTCTACCTCGCTAACTAGAAAAATAATAGAAATTTAATTTAAATTTGTTTGCACACAGTTGCTTTAAATGATCTACATAATATATAATAACAATGTTCTGTTTAAAAATTATAACAGGTTTCCATAGCTTTCTGGAAAACAAGTAGCTCTATGATAATAATTCTGCAGAAAAAAATAACGTGTCTTACGTTTACCTATCTACATTCCTTTGTCTTATTATTCTGTAAATTACAGAGGAAATTTTTGTATCACATCCTGTCACGTAGATGTACCTGGCGACATATTGTACAATGCTGCATATTCTCTCCATGCACTTCGAAGTGGTTTGTTGAGCACGAATTATTGAAGGTAAATGCGGTATGCTACGAAACTACGTTCGTGTCCCGCCCTTATGAGCTTTTCATTTACAGGACATCAGATCATATTCTTCTTTCCTTTTTCCTTCTATCTCTACATCTCATCATATTCTTCCTTCCTTTTTCCTTCTATCTCTACATCTCCTACATAATTTCAGAATAAAAACGGTCCTGGCAGCAAAATTATTTAATGTCAATGACGCGTTTGACCCTTTTCGGCGCCATCAGACTATGTAAATGTCCGAAAGAACAGATACCATATAGTTAAGGCTAACCAGCCATTGACTTTCTTCTTCTGTGCTGGATGCACACGCATTGCCCGAACTCTTACGGGACTGCCGCGAGTAATGAGTGTAATGGGCAGGGCCACTACGAATGTAGTGTGCGGTCATTAAGTTGGGACTGTGGCTCTCACGGCGGGCGTGCAGGGGATAAATCCCTGCAGTCGCACTATCCTCTGTACCCTCTTTGACTCAGATGGATAGAGCGTGTGCCATGTAAAAAGGAGATCCCGGGTTCGTGTCCCGGTCGGGGCACACATTTTCAACTGTCCCCGTTGATGTATATCAACGCCTGTCGACAGCTAAGGGTCTTGATTTAATTATCATTTCATGCTTAATAGCTAGTTTGTTCGTCTTTGGAACGAAATACATAATTCATTCTGCGTGTCACGGATCTGACACTTTGTTGGTAGCTTTGTGAAGGTATGTGGCGTTAGATGTCTACCCATAGGTCATGTAATTCGCGTAAATAACGGGCCGTTGGTTTGCATAGGCGGTGATGGCGCCCGATGGCGACCCATATGGGTCGCGTAGGATTTACGTCAGGCAGATTTGATCGCCGAGATAAAAGTGAGTTCACTGCAAGGCTGCTCAGACCAATTTAGCAGCCGCGCGGGGTAGCCGCGCGGTCTGGGGCGCCTTGTCACGGTTCGCGCGGCTCCCCATCTAGGAGGTTCGAGTCCTCTCACGGGCATGGGTGTGCGCGTCGTCCTTATCGTAAGTTAGTTTAAATTAGATTAAGTAGTGCGTAAACTTAAGAACCGATCACCCGAGTAGTTTGGTCCCATAAGACCTTACCACAAATTTGGAACTTTCCAATTGAGCATGGTTCTGGCTCCGAGACACGGGCAATTATACTACTGAAAGATATCGCCGTCGGGGAAGACATCAAGCATGAAGGGATGCTGGTGGTTCGCGGCTGTCTGCGTGTCTTCGATAACTACCACGGGTCCCATGAAAGCACAGGAGAACGTCTCCCACAGCATAATGCTGTTCCCACCAGCCTGCGTTCGTGGCGCCCTGCACGTATCGAACCGCCGTTCACCTCTAAGGCGACTTTGGTAGAGACGACCATCAACTTAGTGTAGCAAAAATTTGATTCACCCGAAGAGTCGACACGTTTCCATTGATCGACGGTCAATCACCGATGGTCCCGTGCCCGTTGCAATCGTAACTCACGATTTCGTCGGATCAACATGTGAGCATGTAGGGGTGGTCTGCTGCAGAGCTCCACGTTCAACAATGTACGATGAACGGCGTGCTCCAAAACACCTGTGCGTGCACCAGCATTGAGCTCTTTCGGCAGAGATGCCACAGATCATCTATCCTGCAGACAAGCCTCCGAACCCCACGTTATGTGAAGAGTCTTGGACGTCCAATCATTTAGTGGCTGGTAGCAGTTTCGCTCTCCTTCTGTCCCTTCCCGTGGGTACTCACGACAGTAGCTCTTGAACATTCGACCAGCATCACCGTTTTCGAGATACTCTTTCAGAGGCACCGCGTACAAAAATTTACCTTGTCAAAGCCGCTTATCTCAATGGATTTCCCTCTCTGCAGCCCACATCCTCGCTAGCACGATCCCCCGTCCGTGTCTACTCCGCTTACATAATTTTGCTACCGCGTCAAGTACCCACAATACCACCAGGCGCCATCCAACGTCGCGGCGGGCAGTGGTCGTAATGTTTTGGCTCATCTGTGTATACAGGGTGTGCCATTAATCTTGACCACCCTAAATAACTGTTTGTCCAGATGCAAATTACAAAATGTTTCAACCAAATGTTCTTTAGCCGTCAGGGGGACACCAATGAGTATGATTGCCATCGGTCTAGCTTTGTTTTTTTACAAAGATACGAACAACGGTATAACTTTTTTAAATGGCCCCCTGTATTTTTTATTCGGTAATTCATTCCCTCTCGTAAAGACCTATTCAAAAATGTATCACAGTGCACCATTGACTGAAACACAACCTTATTAATTACATAACACAACATTGACGTAGAGCCCGCGATCACAAACTCGTCCACTTGGACCGCGCGACTGCTACGGTCGCAGGTTCGAATCCTGCCTCGGGCATGGATGTGTGCGATGTCCTTAGGTTAGTTAGGTTGAAGCAGTTCTAAGTCTAGGGGACTGATGACCTCTGATGTTAAGTCCCATAGTCCTTAGGGCCATTTGAACCATTTTTTTAGAACATTCAAAGGTGCTCAAAGTGGTGACCCTGGACACCGATACGCTGGTGCACTTGTTGAATTAAATAATGATTTATAGCTTCGAGTGTTGCTTGCTGAAGAGAATTACGAGCAAGCACGATACGTTCCTGCATGCCCTCTGGAGTTGTCGGAATATCGCGATAGACAACATCTTTATTGCATTCCCAAAGAATAAAGTCCAGAGGATTTAAATCAGGAGACCTAGCAGGCCAAGTAACTGTTCCTCCTCGACCAATCCATCTGGCTGGATACCTGCGGTTCAGAACACGACGTGCACGCAAAGAATTATTTGCTGGCCACCCATCGTGTTGATACCACATAAGCATTCAGGTTCTTAAGGCCACTTCATCCGGAAGAGGAGGAACAATTGCCGTCCGGGGTGGCCCAGCAGTTCTAGGCGCTACAGTCTGGAACCGCGCGACCGCTACGGTCGCAGGTTCGAATCCTGCCTCGGACATGGATGTGTGTGATGTCCTCAGGTTATTCAGGTTTAAGTAGTTCGAAGTTCTAGGGGACTGATGACCTCAGCAGTCAAGTCCCGTAGTGCTCAGAGCCATTTGAACCGTCTATTATTCCAATCTCGTATAGCGCGCGGAAAGAATGAACACCTAAATCTTTCTGTACGAGCTCTGATTTCCCTTATTTTATCGTGCTGATCGTTCCTCCCTATGTAAGTCGGTGTCAGCAAAATATTTTCGCAATCAGAGGAGAAGGTTGGTAATTGGAATTTCGTGAGAAGATTCCGTCGCAACGAAATACGTCTTTCTATTAATGATTTCCAGCCCAAATCCTGTATCATTTCTATGACACTCTCTCCCATATTTCGCGGTAATACAAAACGCGCTGCCTTTCTTTGAACTTTTTCGATGTACTCCGTCAGTCCTATCTGGTAAGGATCCCACACTGCGCAGCAGTATTCTAAAAGAGGACGGACAAGTGTAGTGTAGGCAGTATCCTTAGTAGATCTGTTACATTTTTTTAACTGTCGTGCCAATAAAACGCAGTCTTTGGTTAGCCTTCCCCACAACATTTTCTATGTGTTCCTTCCAATTTAAGTTGTTCGTAATTGATTGACCGGCTGGAGACAGGAGAATGAATACGGCGCCTGTGTAAATGTTAAGACGTGCGTCGTACAATCGACCTGGACGCCTTTGTGCCAGCGGTGACACTGTATTCAGAAGTTGGCAGTACTTGCGCCTCCAGAACTCGTGATTTCGCTGGTGATGCGGGTTGTTTATCAAACAGTGGCAAGGAGGAAGGATGGGTCACTTGCGGAGCGGAGACCGGGAAGTTTGCCCACACGCCCTAGCGTTGCAAGCGCGGTCCACAGCTGGCCTCACAGGTGATATTGGAGCTGCATGTTGCCTGTGTGTTGTGGCAGCCACTAGTCCAGCGGATTCAAAAATGGTTCAAAACTAGTCCAGCGGATTCAAAAATGGTTCAATTGGCTCTGAGCACTATGGGACTTAACTTCTGAGGTCATCAGTCCCGTAGACTTAGAACTAGTTGAACGTAACTAACCTAAGGACATCACACACATCCATGCCCGAGGCAGGATTCGAACCTCCGACCGTAGTAGTCGCTCGGTTCCACACTGTAGCGCCTAGAACCGCTCGGCCACCACGGCCGGCCTTCAGCGGGTCGTACGGAAGAAGAGCGTGAATGTACACGATGTGGAACTAGCCGTGCTCTTCCTAAGCTCCGTACTCGTGAGATTTTGCGAGGAATGGTAGTGAGCTACAGCGAGTTCACTGGAGAGCGTCTGGGTTGTGAAATTGTGTCAGCGTTGCTTGCTGGAGACATTATTTGCTGACTAGTTTTGCAAGTCAGGTTAACTCGTGTCATATGACTATTCTGTAATGCGAGTGAAGCTGTACTCTGTTTTTTATTCTGAGTATAACTGAGCCGTTAGGATACTGGCCGGAGCGATTGACTGAGCTTGGAGTTACACCTATAACCAAGAATGTATTACAATAATTCGCAAATTTCACATTGACACAAATTTCTGTATCGCTATCAGTTTTGTGGATTCAGTCCCGCTACGGAAAAACGTGACTTTCCAAGTTGAAAGAAATTCTTAGCTCCGATTTACAGTAACGGTCCGAGCACAGGGCTCACAACCCGAACCACACGCCACTGTTAGGCACTAACGAAGTACTGGGTCCCTTACTTCGATTGCACATAATTCATTAAGGTCCATCCAACACATTTATTTCAAACAACATAAATGAGGTTACATTTGAATCTGTCTGTCATTAAACAGGAATAAAAAAAAACCAATTTCAGTATCAGCTGATTTAGTGCGTAAAGCGCGAGTTAAGCCAATAACCAGATAAACTAAACAATTCTCCGTAATTCAAAAGAAAGAGAAAAAATTGAATCAATACACCCCACTGACAAATATCCAAAAAACCTGACAATACTACTCAAAAAAATACGGTGAATTGGGGAGCAGTCATTCACCCGACAGAACATTCAAAATGAGTTCAATAATACAGCTGCGTGCCCCAGAAAACTGCAAGACATTAAATACACTTCATTTGACGAATAACAAATACTCATTAACATTACGCCACTCCTGTTGAACTGCACTGTCCCCAAGAAACAGGCGCTTATTCTGAAAGAACAATTTTTTTATATGTTTAAATTACAACATTAAGGAATCCTAAAATATGACCAATCGACCCCCCCCCCCTTTTCAGTTAAGGCACAAATCTTTCCTCTTTCTAGGCGGAGGCTGAGCCAGAAACACAGAATACCAAAACACAGTTTTGCTGTGAAATCTTACAGGACACCCGGAAGCAGTAACAGACAAGGGGTTGGCACCCATAAACAGCACAGGCTAAGAGTCAGGCTGGGGGCACATCCTACGAGAACATGTTCAGACTATGCTCACCACAAACTGTAGACATTCCGGCCGAACATGCGCTTGCGGTGGCTGCCAGAAGGACGAAGCAACCAACAGGCCCACGCCGTGCTTCTCACACAGGCACCTCAATTTGTACAAACATCTAGGCTAACACCAACTCCGGACTCCCCTCTCACTGCGAGGCTTGGCACAGTTTATATGGAATGCCTTCCAGGCAACCAGTAACCGCCGCAGGAGTTTCACGATTAGCAAACAGCCCCAGCGTAACAGGCATCACACATGTGCTTACGCCCGAGCCACAACTGCGCCAGTCTCACCGGCCGCCCCAAACTGACTGCCTCTCGCCGTCCCTCGCGCCCCCGCCGAAAACGCAAAGATACTCATGCCCGGGGACGCGCCAAAGATAACAAGCCGATCATTGATGATCGACCAGCGATCTGGCTCAAGTAAGAGAAAATAAATTTAACTTGATTAAAAGACGCACAATAAATCATTACTACGCAAGAACGTCTGGCTGAATCAGAAATAAATCAATGTGCTAAAACGCAATATCCCATGCAGGTATCTTAACCAGGAAAGCTTTAGTCAGACAATTAATTTTACAAGCTCTGCATCGGAGTACAGCCACCAGTGACAATTACAGTTCTCTTACGATTCCGCACGTAATATGGCATCATACAGGTGTAACTAATTTTCTGAAACAGATAAGATTATGCGAGAGTCTGAGCTCTAGATTATAATAATTATTCACAATGGCAGCAACCTGGGAATACTGAGTAATTTTCCACTAATATGGCTTCCTCAAAATGTCCATTCAATTACACTGTTGGCGCTAACAAAGAACACAATTACCCCTATATTCCCACCAGAAAACTGGCCGGTAATCTTTAATGGCAGTTTACTAAGAAATCTAATTGCTTATAATCACACATCACTACAACCAAAACATAAAACGCAGAAGTTAAAAACCAGAGTAATACATAGTTTAAAACCTTTTCCGATCGACAGATGAATTTCCAGCTTCAGAAAATATCATGATCATATGAGCTTTTAGATACACTGTACCTGGCCGGAATTTCGACTTTTGGCGGGAATTTCTTTGTCACAGGACTGTGCTGACATCCCACCCCACTCCCCACCCGGGAATTGACAGGAAATTAAAATCAGCGGTGCCCTTTCGAATCCTGATTCTACTGCATGGAAGGCCCAATTGCATCCCCTTGCACGTAGAAACTGTCCAAATGTGGGAGAGGAAGGTTAGGTTAGTGTACTTTATTTATTTTAGTCGGAAAACTGACGCAAAGATCGCTCCTAATTACATAGTTAATCACAAACATTGGATCTAAGTACTCAACCATATGCATACTGCTACACAAGGATGGCACAAAATCGAAAAAAATCTATATTGAGTAATTTCTTCCAGCTTGTTCAACGAATTACACGACCTGAGAGCGTCTCTTGCGTTCACTGTCTGTAAATAAACTGTCATGCACTAGAAATAACAGCCGGCCGCGGTGGTCTAGCGGTTCTAGGCGCGCAGTCCGGAATCGCGCGACTGCTACGGTCGCAGGTTCGAATCCTGCCTCGGGCATGGATGTGTGTGATGTCCTTAGGTTAGTTAGGTTTAAGTAGTTCTAAGTTCTAGGGGACTGATGACCACAGTAGTTAAGTCCCATAGTGCTCAGAGCCCTTTGAACCATTTGAACTAGAAATAACATTAGAGAATACAATCTTTCATGACATTGGCTCACATGTCGGAAGAAAACAATCATTTTACATTCGACAACAACAAACAATAATTCGAGAGAATGGAGCTGTTTCGTACACTATGAAAGGTCCCCTTTTACGAATGCGATGCAATATCATACTAGCGTTTACGAAACTAATCGTGAGAGCCTGTCTCACCCTGTATAGGTGGGTGATTGAAATTTCGTTAAAAGATAACGTCGCAACGAAAAGAAAAGAAAAGCCTGTCAGGAATCATTCCGTGGTGCCCCAGCCATCTCTTCCACCTGCTAGGCGCCACGTCACTGATATCAGTTTGATAGGCAAATTAGTTAAATTGATCATGAGAGTCACTTCGCACGGCGATTAATTTTGTTTTCAGAAGTCGGATTACTCTCGCCAAGTAGGACAACTGGGAATCCATGGAGGGAACAAGACATTCTTTTCAAGGACACTATTGAGAAATGACATCTGAAGCTTACCATAGGGGGATTCTACAGCCCATACATTTAGCATGAGGACAGCGCTATTAAAAACATGATCATATGGCCTTTGTTACCATCACCCTGCGTAAAAAGCGGTCTTGAGTCTACAGGCACACGCGGGACGCTGGAAGTGTTACGCTTTCAGGCAGAAATGCTGTCTGCAATTTGGATTCATGTCTATCCATTCAACCACATATTTGCGTTGGATCCTGTAGAGACGCCTTTTAATGATTACAGTCACTGACGAATCATATTCGTGCCATTCTCGTATCTCCAAGCGAGTCAGCTTTTTTTTAACCTATCTGCTAAGGACCCCATACACCAAGAACTCCAGCGCTGGTTTTTAGACAGTCCCTTTGCATCTCGTAACAGCCCCTAAGTATCTGCCCCGCCCTCCCTGCAGCTTACACCATGTGATCGTTCCAATTAAAGTCTGACCCGTACAGAAGTTGGAGAATGCTATATCTAAGACCTTCTGCATCCTGTGGGGAAACAGGATGAGCTGAGTTTTTACCACTCGATGGAAATGGGTACATGTTGTCATAGCTCAGCTAACTGTGTACAGTGTGTAAGGCCAGCGCCGTATGAAGCTTTCCCCTGCAACATGAGGTAGTAGGAGAGAGAGTATGAGCAGCTATGGTGGTGTTTTTTGTGGGGAAAATTAGGAAGACTACATGGCATGGAGGAAGGACGAAGATTTTGCTACTGCGTTACGACACATCTCCAAACTGTCCAAAGGAGATCTGTGTATCTTAGGGTGCATTCATGTCTATCGCCCAAACATATGTTCAAAAATGGTTCAAATGGCTCTGAGCACCATGGTACTCAACTGCTGAGGTCATTAGTCCCCTAGAACTTAGAACTAGTTAAACCTAACTAACGTAAGAACATCACAAACATCCATGCCCGAGGCAGGATTCGAACCTGCGACCGTAGCGGTCTTGCGGTTCCAGACTGCAGCGCCTTTAACCGCATGGCCACTTTGGCCGGCAAACATATGTGACAATCCTGTTAAATATACAGGTACTGGTTCATTGGAGCAGGTAGTTTGTGATCAAAGCCACTTCCATTGACTGATGTAAAGTTTCATGACATGTACTGTAGGATGACCATATCCAACAATCAATCACTTGAGAGGGTTCTTGTGTTGTTCATTCATAAGCAGTTTAATACATTGTTTTTTTCGACTGTAACACACCCAGTCAGTGTACACTCTAATATATTTTGTTTTTTCTACCATGACTTAGAGATCTGTCAGCTGCTGCTAAACCAACATTAACATGTGCAAGACGTTGTGGTCTCCTGACCTTCATTGCTTACATATTCCGCCCTCACAATCATATTCCGCACATCAAGACGCTTCATTCGAACCCAAACTCGATAAGATAAAGGCAATGTTGTATGTATTCATGTAAACGATATGCAATTAACAAGTAAGTGCACCGTGGTTGGAATAGTCGAGGCTGACATACACACATACATTCCAGACGCGACGGTCACAGAAGCTTTTAGTTGGGGAGAGAAACCACACAACGGGACGCCGGTCCCTTCAGAGGACGACCCAGCCTATGCCGGCCGGTGATCGCCCGTGTAGCAGACAGCGTGTGCCTGAGTGAAAAGTGGGAACGACCCCGTGTTTGGCTTAAAAGCAAATTCCACTACATTGTGTGGGAGTGGCCAGCCTACACATTCTTTACACATAGCACGCAACTTCAGAGATTTTAACAGGGGGACAGCAAACGCCAAACGCCAATGCTACAGGTTTCCGGATTGGTCGCCTTAAATGAAATGTCATTCTCCCGTTTTAGAAGCGCAATGCTGATTGGCAGACGATATTTCTGACGCCTTGAGCTGAAGGAATAATGGAAGCGACCGAAAGATATACCCCTTCATGTCTGGCGTGGAGAGGGGCCGTTCCGTTGTCGCTCTTGGAGTGAGGAACAAGTCTCTCCTCAGTACTTCACTGGGAGAGCACCTCTGTCGAGAGGGAATCGAAGTGCGACTCTATATTGAGTCCTTCCGGTTAAGCGTTGTTCACTGTGTTGGCCGACACACTTATTGTGCGATGTGAATGGACAGAGTTATAGTTAAACGCCTGCGAGCGAATTTTTGAGTGGCATCGCGGTGGACTGGTTATCCGACCGGTGTACCACGCCAGTAGTTAGACTAGGGGCGAATAGGAATCCTTGACTTCATCAAGACATAGGGAGAGTTTGATTGGCAAAGGTCAATCCAGATAGAACTAGAGTTATCTTATTTGTCAGCAGCGAGCGGTGCAGACAGCAGTCATCGAAGCTTACGGTATTGTGCGCTACAGCTATTGCGAGCCCCATATTTCCTCCACAACAGTACACTTCACTGCATTTTACACGCAACAGCCTCGACCGTACCTAGCAACATTCTAAAGGATAATTATTCAAGTTGAGTAGGTGCGTCTCTCAGCCATTCTGCCAAGTCAACTTTGTACAGAAATTTCATTAGCGAATCCTATCCTTGAGAGGTAACTTCACATTCCGAAAAGAACCAGGATATAACTTGTTCATTTCATAACTAAAAGTGCCATTGTAATTTCTCAGAATTTTTGCAAAATAAATAATAACTTTCGTTAGTTTCATGTTTTTCTTACACTAACTAGCACTGCTCCAGTACCCAAGTGTCCCACTAGTTATGTAAGAAATTTTGTGAATTTTTGTGTCATTTTCTTACAGCGGACGACTCCAGAAGATATTTACTGCTGAAAATTTTTCAGGCATTTCTCTTTAGAACGTTAGGAGCGTCTGTCTGACTTCTGTAGCAGTGTGGAGGTGGAAATTGCATCTTGCAGGAGCCACAGGGTAAAGGGTGCATCTCAGATTAATCCGTTGCGCAGAATAACAGATCAACTCCACACCTCAGACATATTTCGATCCACTGGCTCTCACAGAAAACTGGACATCGCATGGCATAAACTATACAGCTACCACAACACAGGCTGTTAGAAATAAAACACAGAGGTGATGTTTCTCATTGACAAAAATGTGGAAGACGTTGCAATATATGGGAACTGAAAGAGTTTGTGGTATTGTAGAGTGCTTCCAACAGATATTCTCATCTTTCCATCGACAGGGTAGCGGATGTCTCGGTGCTCTGTTTCGAACAGCATTGTTCCTTCAGTTCGCAGTAATATGCATGATTACTCTTCCGGTGTTGACTGTCGCCGGAGGATGCTGTTCCCAACGTGCATGAGGTAGCACAAATAAAAAGAGGCACTGTTATCTTATTGGTGAAATAAAAAAATAAAAATAAAAACATGTGGAGAGCATCGGAGCATATGGAGATAAGATGAGTCTGTGGCAATGAGGAAAGCTTCCAAACAACTGTATTAAGGTGATGACCTCTACACTTAATCCCGTGCTCCACAGCGACAAGTAGCAGATATCCAGTGTTCCGTCAAGGTTCCCTCCATCTCAACGGAGTGGTGTCCGTCAATCATTGCGTGGTAATCAACAGCATACCCAGTGGACGGTTGGGATGGGAAAGGCACTATTGATATGGAGCGATGTACACACCGCAGTTGATAGCGTGATCAATTTTAGCAATTTTACCCAGAAGTCGGAGAGAGCAATATCTACCACATTCTACAACCTGTGTAGAAACAGAGTGAGCTGAGTTAATGCTAGAGGAGCGTGTTTTGACCACTCAGTGAAAGTGGAAACATGTTGTCATAGATCTGCCACCTGTGTACGATGTGTAAGGACAGTGCCAAATGAAGGCTGCTCCTTCAACACGATGTAGTGTAAAAGACAGTGCGAACAATTACGGTGGTCTTTCTTCTCGGGGAAATTAGGAAGACTGAACATCATACAGGTATTGCAGTCCGAAGCAGATCCGCATCCCTCGGGATCCATTCATGTCTATCACCCAAACATTCTATCATCGCTATTCTGTACCATCCAACAGAGAAAACTTATAAACTATAAAAGCTCTACTAATTTCATCAAATATATTTTTACCGCATCTCTCTCTTCCGATATATCGAAAACAAATACCGTCTGTGTACCGGCATCGACGATATGTGGCGATCCTATTAAATATACAGGGCTATTACAAATGATTGAAGCGATTTCATAAATTCACTGTAGCTCCATTCATTGGCATATGGTCACGACACACTACAGATACGTAGAAAAACTCAAAAAGTTTTGTTCGGCTGAAGCCGCACTTCAGGTTTCTGCCGCCAGAGCGCTCGAGAGCGCAGTGAGACAAAATGGGGACAGGAGCCGAGAAAGCGTGTCGTGCTTGAAATGCACTCACATCAGTCAGTCATAACAGTGCAACGACACTTCAGGACGAAGTTCAACAAAGATCCACCAACTGCTAACTCCATTCGGCGATGGTAAGCGCAGTTTAAAGCTTCTGGATGTCTCTGTAAGGGGAAATCAACGGGTCGGCCCGCAGTGAGCGAAGAAACGGTTGAAAGCGTGCGGCCAAGTTTCACGCGTTGCCCGCGGAAGTAGACGAATAAAGCAAGCAGGGAGCTAAACGTACCACAGCCGACGGTTTGGAAAATCTTACGGAAAAGGCTAAAGCGGAAGCCTTACCGTTTACAATTGCTACAAGCCCTGACACCAGATGACAAAGTCAAACGCTTTGAATTTTCGGCGCGGTTGCAATAGCTCATGGAAGAGGATGCGTTCAGTGCAAAACTTGTTTTCAGTGATGAAGCAACATTTTTTCTTAATGGTGAAGTAAACAGACACAATGTGCGAATCTGGGCGGTAGAGAATCCTCACGCATTCCTGCAGCAAATTCGCAATTCACTAAAAGTTAACGTGTTCTGTGCAATCTCACGGTTTAAAGTTTACGGCCCCTTTTTCTTCTGCGAAAAAAACGTTACAGGACACGTTTATCTGGACATGCTGGAAAATTGGCTCATGCCACAACTGGAGACCGACAGCGCCGACTTCATCTTTCAACAGGATGGTGCTCCACCGCACTTCCATCATGATGTTCGGCATTTCTTAAACAGGAGATTGGAAAACCGATGGATCGGTCGTGGTGGAGATCATGATCAGCAATTCATGTCATGGCCTCCACGCTCTCCCGACTTAACCCCACGCGATTGCTTTCTGTGGGGTTATGTGAAAGATTCACCTCCTCTACCAAGAAACGTGCCAGAACTGCGAGCTCGCATCAATGATGCTTTCGAACTCATTGATGGGGACATGCTGCGCCGAGTGTGGGAGGAACTTGATTATCGGCTTGATGTCTGCCGAATCACTAAAGGGGCACATATCGATCAGTTGTGAATGCCTAAAAAAACTTTTTGAGTTTTTGTATGTGTGTGCAAAGCATTGTGAAAATATCTCAAATAATAAAGTTATTGTAGAGCTGTGAAATCGCTTCAGTCATTTGTAATAACCCTGTACAGGTATTTATCCATTGGAGCAGTGGTCTGTGATCAACCTCGCTTGCACAGATCAGTGTAGAGTTTCATCGCTTGTATTGTACAAGAACCTTCTCCCACAGGTTATCATTCGCAGGAGAGGGTACCTGTTTAGTTGTTTGATATACTGCTTTTTCTGCTGTAACATGCTTTGTGCACTGTCATTCCTTTTTGTTTTTCGGCACTAGTTCGACATCTGTGTCAGGTTCTAAACTGACACTAACGCCTTTTGGTCCATTGGCTCCCCCAGTAAACTAGACATTGCACGGCGTAAATGCTGTTGGCGCTGCTGATCCCACAACACACCCAAGCACTGGGTGATTCAGATAAAAGACAGTCACAACACAAGGAAACTGGAAGAGTCTGAGGCATTGTGGAGCGTTTCCAAACTGCTGTCCAAATATGACTGTTGACCTCTACATTTACACTCATCATTCACAGTGACAGGATAGCTGATGGTGCTGTGCTCCGTTTGATTGATTCCTCATTCGCTGGCACACACGCGATCACTGTTTCGGTGTTAGCCATCCCTGGTAGGTGTTGCCCCCTCCACCAAGACTCTTTCTCCATCTCAAACAAGCGATACCAGTCAGTCATTATGCGGTAATCAACAGCGTACCAGTGGGCGGTTGGGATGGGAAAGTCATCGCCATAGTTGATAGTGCGGTCAATTGCAGCAATTTTATCGTAATTTCAACACTGGCTAGTGACATGGTAGCATGCTAAGCAGTTTCTCTATCATCGCTAAGGCCGGTATTACACTATCAAATTTCTTTGTCAAAGATTTGATCAAAGATGTGATCCAATATTCCGTCCAATATATTTGACAAAGATCTTTGACGTAGCGCTACAAGGGGTATTACACTGTCATCAAATTTTTCGTCAAAGTTCAAGATGGCTGACAACAACTTGTTATTAACCGCAGCAGTTCTAAGTACACCAATTGCATTGTGTGCACATGCGGAAAAGAAGTGGGGGGAGAAAATGGTTCAAATGGCTCTGAGCACTATGGGACTTAACATCTATGGTCATCAGTCCCCTAGAACTTAGAACTACTTAAACCTAACTAACCTAAGGACAGCACACAACACCCAGCCATCACGAGGCAGAGAAAATCCCTGACCCCGCCGGGAATCGAACCCGGGAACCCGGGCGTGGGAAGCGAGAACGCTACCGCACGACCACGAGATGCGGGCGAAGTGGGGGGAGAAAATGGAACCATACATACGAGGTTGACAGTCTTAAAAGTCCTGGGATTACAACTTGATAATAAATTCAGTTGGGAGGAGCACACCACAGAACTGCAGAAAGACCTTAACAAATCTGTATTTGCAATTCGAATTTTAGAAGAAATAGGCAACGTAAGAATAAAAAAGCTTGCATACTTTCATTCCATAATGTCATATGGGATATTATTTTGGGGTAAATCTTGAAGTCAAACAAAAGTTTTCAAGGTCCAAAAGCGTGTAATACGTATTATTTGTGGAGTAAATTCACGGACCTCCTGCAGAAACCTCTCCAAAGAACTGGGTATACTAACTACTGCCTCTCAGTATATTTACTTCTTAATGAAATTTGTCGTAAATAATATATCTCTTTTTCCAACAAACAACTCAGTTCATACATACAATACCAGGAACAAAAATGATCTGCACAAGGACTTAAAAGCACTTACTTTAGTTCAAAAAGGGGTCCACTACTCAGAAACACTCATCTTCAATAATTTGCCATGAAACATAAAAAATTTAGTTAGAAATAAAGATCAGTTTAAAAGGAGCCTGAAAGACTTACTACTGGCCAACGCCTTCTACTCCATTGGCGAAATTTTTAATAGAAACAAATGATGTATTGTATTTATTCATACTATTAGTATTGTTATTTCAGCTTTAAAAAAATCGACATGTTCCACATCCACGAGGATCTCCTCAGCACGGATATATGGAACGAAAAACTAATCTAATCTGGGTGAAGCCGTGGGTTTTACGACGACACGATAAAAGCATTCAACAAAACTTGTTACTTGAGCTTACAGTGGAAGACGTCAAGTCGTACATAAATTACTTAAGAATGGATGAGCATACATTTCTGTATGTGCTCAATGATGTGTATCCTCATATCACAAAGCACAATATTCACTTAAGAACTGCAACATCTTCATAAGACAGGCTCACTATAACACTCCGATTCCTTGCTACAGGAGAGGGTTATGTTAGGTTAGGTTAGCTTAGGTCAGGTCAGGTTGGGTCTCCAATCTTCTTAATCTACACTCCTGGAAATTGAAATAAGAACACCGTGAATTCATTGTCCCAGGAAGGGGAAACTTTATTGACACATTCCTTGGGTCAGATACATCACATGATCACACTGACAGAACCACAGGCACATAGACACAGGCAACAGAGCATGCACAATGTCGGCACTAGTACAGTGTATATCCACCTTTCGCAGCAATGCAGGCTGCTATTCTCCCATGGAGACGATCGTAGAGATGCTGGATGTAGTCCTGTGGAATGGCTTGCCATGCCATTTCCACCTGGCGCCTCAGTTGGACCAGCGTTCGTGCTGGACGTGCAGACCGCGTGAGACGACGCTTCATCCAGTCTCAAACATGCTCAATGGGGGACAGATCCGGAGATCTTGCAGGCCAGGGTAGTTGACTTACACCTTCTAGAGCACGTTGGGTGGTACGGGATACATGCGGACGTGCATTGTCCTGTTGGAACAGCAAGTTCCCTTGCCGGTCTAGGAATGGTAGAACGATGGGTTCGATGACGGTTTGGATGTACCGTGCACTATTCAGTGTCCCCTCGACGATCACCAGTGGTGTACGGCCAGTGTAGGAGATCGCTCCCCACACCATGATGCCGGGTGTTGGCCCTGTGTGCCTCGGTCGTATGCAGTCCTGATTGTGGCGCTCACCTGCACGGCGCCAAACACGCATACGACCATCATTGGCACCAAGGCAGGGCGACTCTCATCGCTGAAGACGACACGTCTCCATTCGTCCCTCCATTCACGCCTGTCGCGACACCACTGGAGGCGGGCTGCACGATGTTGGGGCGTGAGCGGAAGACGGCCTAACGGTGTGCGGGACCGTAGCCCAGCTTCATGGAGACGGTTGCGAATGGTCCTCGCCGATACCCCAGGAGCAACAGTGTCCCTAATTTGCTGGGAAGTGGCGGTGCAGTCCCCTACGGCACTGCGTAGGATCCTACGGTCTTGGCGTGCATCCGTGCGTCGCTGCGGTCCGGTCCCAGGTCGACGGGCACGTGCACCTTCCGCCGACCACTGGCGACAACATCGATGTACTGTGGAGACCTCACGCCCCACGTGTTGAGCAATTCGGCGGTACGTCCACCCGGCCTCCCGCATGCCCACTATACGCCCTCGCTCAAAGTCCGTCAACTGCACATACGGTTCACGTCCACGCTGTCGCGGCATGCTACCAGTGTTAAAGACTGCGATGGAGCTCCGTATGCCACGGCAAACTGGCTGACACTGACGGCGGCGGTGCACAAATGCTGCGCAGCTAGCGCCATTCGACGGCCAACACCGCGGTTCCTGGTGTGTCCGCTGTGCCGTGCGTGTGATCATTGCTTGTACAGCCCTCTCGCAGTGTCCGGAGCAAGTATGGTGGGTTTGACACACCGGTGTCAATGTGTTCTTTTTTCCATTTCCAGGAGTGTATTTTTGTACTCAGGGTGCCTCACGTTGTAAAGCGCCTCATCAGCTTCAGACATCTCTATTAATTTTGTAGTTGTCGGCACACACCAATTGTATTTACCGGCAATGCTTATAAACCACTACAGACGACAGAACGCTGCAGCGATGCTAGCGCTCCATGTGGTAACATGTCACATTACAGTGAACAGAAGACAAGCGGTTTCTTTGATCAAATATACAGCGAGGCCCTAGATTTGATCAAATATTGGACGACATTTGACAAAGTCCCTATTACACTATCAAATATCTTTGACAAAGATATTGGACAAAGATATTGGACAAAGAAATTTGATAGTGTAATACCGGCCTAAACAGCCCCTTTACTACTTTGCAAGTACCACTGCAAATGTAAATAGATGACTGTGCAGTACATCCATTCATTGTTTATTCTCAAACATCTACATCACCAAAGTACACCAGACAGCAACCTACATATCTCTAGCACTTCGATCATAGTGCGTAATATACGATCTTTTGTTGAAAATGTCTTTTTCTTTTTTACTAGTTGCTTGATTATACACTCCTGGAAAGTGAAATAAGAACACCCTGAATTCATTGTCCCAGGAAGGGGAAACTTTATTGACACATTCCTGGGGTCAGATACATCACATGATCACACTGACAGAACCACAGGCACATAGACACAGGCAACAGAGCATGCACAATGTCGGCACTAGTACAGTGTATATCCACCTTTCGCAGCAATGCAGGCTGCTATTCTCCCATGGAGACGATCGTAGAGATGCTGGATGTAGTCCTGTGGAACGGCTTGCCATGCCATTTCCACCTGGCGCCTCAGTTGGACCAGCGTTCGTGCTGGACGTGCAGACCGCGTGAGACGACACTTCATCCAGTCCCAAACATGCTCAATGGGGGACAGATCCGGAGATCTTGCAGGCCAGGGTAGTTGACTTACACCTTCTAGAGCACGTTGGGTGGTACGGGATCCATGCGGACGTGCATTGTCCTGTTGGAACAGCAAGTTCCCTTGCCGGTCTAGGAATGGTGGAACGATGGGTTCGATGACGGTTTGGATGTACCGTGCACTATTCAGTGTCCCCTCGACGATCACCAGTGGTGTACGGCCAGTGTAGGAGATCGCTCCCCACACCATGATGCCGGGTGTTGGCCCTGTGTGCCTCGGTCGTATGCAGTCCTGATTGTGGCGCTCACCTGCACGGCGCCAAACACGCATACGACCATCATTGGCACCAAGGCAGAAGTGACTCTCATCGCTGAAGACGACACGTCTCCATTCGTCCCTCCATTCACGCCTGTCGCGACACCACTGGAGGCGGGCTGCACGATGTTGGGGCGTGAGCGGAAGACGGCCTAACGGTGTGCGGGACCGTAGCCCAGCTTCATGGAGACGGTTGCGAATGGTCCTCGCCGATACCCCAGGAGCAACAGTGTCCCTAATTTGCTGGGAAGTGGCGGTGCGGTCCCCTATGGCACTGCGTAGGATCCTACGGTCTTGGCGTGCATCCGTGCGTCGCTGCGGTCCGGTCCCAGGTCGACGGGCACGTGCACCTTCCGCCGACCACTGGCGACAACATCGATGTACTGTGGAGACCTCACGCCCCACGTGTTGAGCAATTCGGCGGTACGTCCACCCGGCCTCCCGCATGCCCACTATACGCCCTCGGTCAAAGTCCGTCAACTGCACATACGGTTCACGTCCACGCTGTCGCGGCATGCTACCAGTGTTAAAGACTGCGATGGAGCTCCGTATGCCACGGCAAACTGGCTGACACTGACGGCGGCGGTGCACAAATGCTGCGCAGCTAGCGCCATTCGACGGCCAACACCGCGGTTCCTGGTGTGTCCGCTGTGCCGTGCGTGTGATCATTGCTTGTACAGCCCTCTCGCAGTGTCCGGAGCAAGTATGGTGGGTCTGACACACCGGTGTCAATGTGTTCTTTTTTCCATTTCCAGGAGTGTAGATGCGCTGATGTCAAATAAAAGTGTTTTCCATCGCGGAACGAGAGGTCTATTGGAGGCCTGCCTAGTTTGTGTCATGTTAGCACTGCAGGTGCGCTCCCTAACCATTAGGGGCAGCTGTGTCACTATAGATGAACAAGTTGCTGTTCTTTTACCTCCTATCGTTTAGCTGGCTATACACATTATTGGCATAGGAGCATCACCTTAAGGCAGCAGTCAGATAGTGGAAAGCCAAGTGCTGGACCATTCTCTGGATGGGTGGGGCTATCGCTGTAAATTTCCTTTTTGTGCTAAGGCACGCCACCTCAAAGGCATGCCGCATATCACGAGTAACAGTGGAGGGCCTGGTGCGGTCTGCAGCCATATGTGGGTCGGCAGAAAAACAGCAAAGGGCAGGCAGTGGAGACGCGAGAAGCTCTGTGGAGCATCTGGCCATTTGAAGAAGCATGTGTCCTCCCCATAGATAGATAGATAAATGGATGGAGGGGGGGAGGGGGAGTAGGAGGAGTGAGGGGAAGTGAGAGAGCCTTGGTTTTTGGCAGTGTACATCGAGAAGAATTCATGTTCAATTACCACCCCCTTTGCAGTCATTTAGGATGATGATTTTCCCCAGTACATGTGCTGCATTATGACCAGTTCATTACGAGTGCTGGTCTTTTGACGGTAATTTCGAAGCGTAATTAGAACTGAGACGCATTTTTCCATCACTTGTGGTACCACGTATTGGCTTCGATTACCTGGGCTGCAGGATGGTTTCTGAGCAGGCATCTGTAGCGAACTCTGATGTCAAAGAGCGATAAATACTGTATGGTTACAGGTAATACGCTTTTTAAACTCCTCTCTCTCTCTAACACCAGTGTCTCATCAGTTTAACATATTTACCACCAAAAATAATAAAGATGATACCTTACACCCCTGTCTTTTTGCCGCCAGCTTGTAGGTGTGGGTTAAAGTTTGAGTGTGTCTGACCCTAGTTTCGAGTGGTAACACCAGTTGTATACTATCGTCAGTTTTTGAGTTGTATTGCGATTTTGTGCCATCCTTGTCTAGCAGTATGCATATGGTTGAGTAATTAGGCCCAATCTTTGTGATTAATTATGTAATTATGATTGATCTTTGTATCAGTTCCCCGACCAAAATAAAGAACACTTCCCTAACCTTCCTTTCCCGCATCTGGACAGTTTTCATGTGTTAGGGGATGCACTTGGTATTTCCATCCATTAGAATCAGGTTTCGAGTCCCAGAAAGAGTACCGCCATTTTTAATCTCCCGTCAATTCCAAATTCCAAGCGCTTCTGGTGGTATAATTGTGTTGGAGGCGGGGGGGGGGGGGGGCAATTGGGCTTTCCATCCAGCAGCACCAGGAAAGGGCACCGCCAATTTTAATTTCCCATCAATTCCCGCGTGGGGGGCGGGGTGGGATGTCAATACAGTCCTGGGACAAAGAAATTCCCGCCTAAATTCGAAGTTCCTACCAGATTCGAAATTCCCATAAAAATTCTGTCGATATGATATGTTTGGGAAAGGGGAGCTGGGAGGAGGAGGGGCTAGGGCACATGTGCAGGCTGAGAAAAACATGTGACGTCATCTGGGGGCGGGGGTTGGAGTGGTCGGGGGTGGGGGTGACTGATTGATCAATTTAATTAATTTGCATATCAATTTGGTATCAAATTTGCGCTGGAAATCCCAATACCCTACTACTAGGGCGTTTCTGTAAGAGAGTGCAAAAATTTAAGACGACATAGAGTATGCTCCACAACAATTTGAGGTAGAGAATTTCGAATTGGAGAAGATAACTTCGGAAAATAATGCGAATAAAGTCAAGCTACTGTGTACTTTTTTATTTACATTAGTTAACTGCAAATACCCTCACTGACACAACGAACATATCATTTGCACTGTAGCTTACAAAATGTGCTGAAACTGACGGCCATCACTCTTAATACAAGCATGACATCGGCGGACAAGATTCTGACGCACCGTGACAAATGTCCCTGGTGTGTTTCGAATCACTTTGTAAGTAGGCTGTTTATGTTTTCTCTATGTAAGTAGGCTGTTTACGTTTTCTTATTGGCAACGTTACGTAGCGCTCAATATGAAAATCACTGGCTGTGCTGTGTGCAGTCTGTGGCTAGTTTGCATTGTTGTCTGCCATTGTAGTGTTGGGCAGCGGCAGCTGGCTGTGAACAGCGCGTAACGTTGCGCAGTTGGAGGTGAGCCGCCAGCAGTGGTGGATGTGGGGAGAGAGATGGCGGAGGTTTGCAGTTTGTCATGAACTGATATATATATATTATGATTTGTGATGATATTAAGGTAAATACATTGTTTGCTCTCTATTAATATCTTTCATTTGCTAACTACCCCTATCAGTAGTTAGTGCCTTCAGTAGTTTGAATCTTTTATTTAGCTGGCAGTAGTGGCGCTCGCTGTATTGCAGTAGCTTGAGCAGCGAAGATTTTTGTGAGGTAAGTGATTTGTGAAAGGTATAGTTTAATGTTTGTCAGGGCCATTCTTTGTAGGGAATTTTGAAAGTCAGATTGCGTTGCGCTAAAAATATTGTGTGTCAGGTTAAGGTCAGTCCTGTATAATTGTTCTAAGGGGACGTTTCAACTTCACAGGCAGCTACAATTCTGGAACTAATTCCATTTCGGTATCCACTGGCGTCTCATGCAAAAATGACTTTAGATATATGCCAATAGGAAAGAATCAAGGGGATTCAGGTTAGGTGACCTTGCAGGCCATGCATTAGGACCATCCTTCCAATCCAGCGACCAGGAAGTACTGTACCGGCGCTGCTCCATCGTATTGTACTGTACGTCTCTGAATAGCACTGAGTAATGAATGGATCTGTCGTTGATTAATAGCACGTTCTGTCACTGGACAATCTAAATATGATACAAGAGAGCTACCTTACGGACAAGTAAAGTAAACAAAACCTGTATCATGACTTCCGGGTAATAGGCTCGTCCTCCTTGTTTCCTTCCATGAAATAAAGAAATTACAAGTAAATAAACAGCGCAGTATGTGTAAAGTTGTATGCTTATTAGTTGTATATCAGCTGGAAAACAGTGTTGCTAGACAAAATGGTAGACAAGTGTACTTCATATCTCCTTAAGCTGGCTTTTCCGATCCCAGTTTCCTTATCTGAAATTGTACAGTGGAACATTCTCTACGTCCTGTTACATTTTTGCACGTTATTACGGGAACACCTTGTATAGTACACGGCACCTTCGAACTCAAATGCATAATTAACAGTAGTCTGTAACAGACTGTTATTAACAATCAGAAAAGACAGATGTTATTATCAAAGGAGTTCAGGTCTTCTTTTAGTTACGATCAGACAGCATACAGATTCACTCGCACTGCAGAACATTCAGATAACGTTTATTAACTTGGCTTCCAAAACTAGTTAGGAAACAATGCTTCCCGCAAGCAACACTGACGGAACTTCACACCGCCCAGTGAGTATCTCACTACTATTCCTTGCAGAATCTCACGAGTACGGAGCATAGGAAGAGCGCGGCTAGTTCCGCATCGTGGCCATTCACGCTCTTCCTTCCTATGACCCGCTGGACTAGTGCCCCTTGGGATGCACGGTATATGTCAATGCGGTATTCAGATTGTTCCCAAGCCGCAGCGGGCATGTCTTGAGTTAGCTGCTGTTATGTGATGTCTGAGTTCATTCACTGTTGTTGGTAACGGAGGCACTTAAACAGAGTCTTTTATAAACACAAACAACAAATAATCATATACAGTCAGACACAGTGACCTTGGAGGCCGGTAATGTAAAGCTGAATCATGTGGTCCAGTGCGACCGATCGATCCTTCAGTAATCCTTTGATTTAAACATTCCCAAACTTCCAGATGCCTATGTGGCGATGCCCCATCCTGGTAGTAAATGAAGTCGTTCGAATCAGTCTCCAACTGTGGGAAAAGAAAGTTCTCTAGCATATCGAGTTATGCGCTTCCTGTAACAGAGTTCACGGCAAAGAAAAATAGACCATACGCCTTTTCCCGTGAAACTGCCAAAACACATTAAATTTTGGAGAGTCAAAACAGGAAACATGTAAAACCCGAGAGTTTGCTCTTTCCAGCAATATGTTGTTCACGCACATAAGCCTATCTCAAATAACAGAATAGTAACGATTGTTTAAATCGGGTGACTCTTTCTGACACTGATGTACATCTTTACCATCAGGCAACAGGTCCTCTACTGACCATGAATTGCAAAGAGTAGTGGCCATCTGGTATCCCAGTGCCCATGTGGATTTATGTCTGTCATGGCGAACGGTATTAAAAGCCATAATCAACCAGGGAAACGAAGGGTCCGAGGTCCCTGGTCCTTACTATGATACGCAATAAGGACCAAATAGGGGCCAATCGTAGATTACAGGTAATGCATTCCGCATACGAGGGATTGGGATAATACAGTGTGGTTGTTAGATGCCGTAAACCCATCCGTAAACAAAACTATCTAAATCTAGTAACAGTGAAAGATTATCCGTCACTTTGAACTAGGGAGGTCCAAAGCTTTCAAAAGTTTTACTCTAAATTCCGAAGAATCACTAATTGAGCTGTTGCCCCCTTACTTGGCACCAACCAAACGAATCTAGTAAAAGCATAGAAACAGGCGAAAATGTATTTGTATCCTACCTTTGACGATGGCAACAGGCCTACAAAGCCAATTTACATGCGCTGAAATTGTCATCTATCGGTTCAATAGCCTATATGCTAGCTTGCGCGGGTTTGCTTGTGGCACAATCTTCACAGATGGCCACACTCTTCCGAACGTCGTTACCCATTCTTGGCCACACAAAGTGCTGTCTAATTTTCTCCCATGTGCTATACGCTCCCAACTGGCCTCCCACCAGAGACTCATGGAAATACTGGAATAGTAATGGGATCAGTTCGTCAGGAGCAACTATTTTTGGCTGACCTCGACCCCCCGATTTGCAACACACCACCATATCTCGTGTCCGCCCCATTAGCTGAATGGTCAGCGCGTTGGATTGCCACGCACGGGGGCCCGGATTCGATTCCCGGCTGGGGAGGGAGATTTTCTACCCTCAGGTGCGTCCTCACCACCATTCCATCCCCATTGTAGCCGCGCAGGTCGCCCAGTGTGGCGTCGCACTCAATAAGACTTGCACATGGCGGCCGAACTTGCCGACTGGGAACTCCCGGCCACTGACGCCATACGCTCATCTCCATTTACCGTATCTCGTAAGATATGTGGTTCTATCACTTCAGCCCCGTGTAGCCTTTGCTTCAAATCGAAAATGCGTGGGTCACGGTCTTGGAACTCTAATATCCCGCAACCGAAGCGACAGAAGCAATGTGATCTTGTACCCCTTCTACTGCATCCTTCGGTTGACTAATACCATTCTGTTCAAACATGCAAGTTAATCGATCTGCCCAAACATTTTGAGAACCCCTTATACTATATACGTCAAACTTATAAAGCCAGGATTCTTGTTGTCCTTCTAGCAATGCACCTAGTAATTGCACATTGTAATTGTCACTGGTGGCTGTACTCAGACGTTGAGTCGATAAAACTAACCAATTGTAAAATTTTCCTGGTTGAGATATCAGCTTGGAATATGGTGTTTTAGCTCATTTATTTATTTCTGGTTTAACCAGATGCTCTTGCGTAGTAATGATTTATTGCGCATCTTTTTTAATCGAGTTAAATTTATTTTCTCTTAAGGTAAATCGGAGCTAAAAATTTCTTTTAACTTTTAAAGTCACGTTTTTTTCTCTTGGCGAGACTGAGTCCATGACACTGGCTGTGATGCAGAAGCTTGTGTCAATGTCAAATTTAGGAATTATTGAATTATTGCGATAATGCTTTGTTAAAGGTGTAACCCCAAACTCATCCAGTTACTCCATCCATTATCCTAATGGTCTAGTTATACCATTACAATTTCACTTTAATATTGGGAAGACCTAATCGTCCGCAGCTTGTGGTCGTGCGGTAGCGTTCTCGCTTCCCGCTCCCGGGTTCCCGGATTCGATTCCCGGTGGGGTCAGGGATTTTCTCTGCCTCGTGATGACTGGGTGTTGTGTGATGTCCATAGGTTAGTTAGGTTTAAGTAGTTCTAAGTTCTAGGGGACTGATGACCATAGATGTTAAGTCCCATAGTGCTCGGAGCCATTTGAACCATTGTTTTGAAGACCTAATCCTCCGAGATTGCGGAGCCTGGACCCCATTTTATACCGAACTCGAAAAGTCGACAGGATAGTTGGTTGAGTCTGTGGGCCACCTCCATGGATAGCGGGTATATCTGTGCAATGTAATACATTGTACAGAAAATATAGGTGTCTCAGACCCGCACTTGGTGAAAGACGCTAAGGGAACGGCGTTAGTGTTCAGGAATCGCTCCCTGAACACTAGTCGTATTTCGGTTGGGTTGTGATTTACTATGATGCCTAAAGTCTTTTGACGTTCGACCTCCCGCAGCTCGTGGTCGTGCGGTAGCGTTCTCGCTTCCCATGCCCGGGTTCCCGGGTTCGATTCCCGGCGGGGTCAGGGATTTTCTCTGCCTCGTGATGGCTGCGTGTTGTGTGATGTCCTTAGGTTAGTTAGGTTTAAGTAGTTCTAAGTTCTAGGGGACTGATGACCATAGATGTTAAGTCCCATAGTGCTCGGAGCCATTTGAACCATTGAAGTTCAACCACTGTCAGCCAAAGGAGTTGCCACTTCGTTGAAGCCCCGTATTCACAGACCGAAAATCGTTCCCCCAGTATAGTGCAGCCGCGTAATTACAAGGCAATACGGCGAAGGAAGGGTTTCAAGAGCAAAACAAATGATGACATGGATAAGAGTCTTTCGTGGGGTCGATCGGGTCGGATAGAAATCCGCGCGTAAGGTGACTGTTCACAACCACTGAGGCGTGGATAATGGTGAAAAGATTGGCTAGGTTCTGGCATGTATCGTGAATGAACCCCAAAGCGGTTAACAGACTCATTGAAAAACTGTGACTGATACAGTAAAATGCCCTGTGAGTCGAGAAAAAGCAAGGCTCTGGAGATATCTGTGGCCGCAGCCACCGAAAGGACATTGCGGCATTCGATAACAGAAGTGGCCGAGCGGTTCTAGGCGCTACAGTCTGTAACCGCGCGACCGCTATGGTCGCAGGTTCGAATCCTGCCTTGGGCATGGATGTGTGTGGTGTCCTTAGCTTAGTTAGGTTTAAGTAGTTCTAAGTTCTAGGGGACTGATGAACACTGCAGTTAAGTCCCATAGTGCTCAGAGCCATTTGAACCATTTGATAACAGGAGTCCTCTACGACCTCATCCCCTTCCCCCACCTTCTCCTTTTCCTTGAACACATCCGCACACTATATATTGTCCGTCGCCTTGATCCCCCTCACTCCCTGGTGTCTCCCTTCCTCTCCACCCCCAATCAGTTGCCGCGCCTTTACCGTTGTGTCCCACCCTCTCTCCATCTCCACACCCTCCATCTCCTTTCCCAACGCAACTTCCACCATCTACCCCTCCTGGATGATGAGCTTCGCCCTGACATCTACCCTTCCTACCAACTCTAACCCCATCTTCCCGCCTCCTCCTCAGGGCTCCCTCTCCTCCCCCTCCCTCCTCCTGAGCGGCATCCCCCTCTTACTCCCCCTCCCTCTCTTGTGCCCCCTTTCAGTGTCTCTGCACTCCCTCCAGCCTTGTCTTCCCTTTTCGTCTCCTACTCCTCGTGTCTCCTGCATCTTAGTGTACCTGCTGATGCCTCTTCATCTCGCCGCTTCCCCTGTTGCCCCTTGCTCACCCCTCTTTTTCCATCCTTTCTGACCTTTCCCTCGGCAGGTCCCACCTGGCAGTTTTATTCTTCGTTGTGTGTGCTCCAAGTGGGTTTTAAATGTGTTGTTCTGGAGTGTTTTTAATACTGTGGCCAACTTTTAACCTGTGCATGTGCATTCACTGTCTTCTCTGTGTTTTAAGAATCGCCAACTGTGTTTTTTTTTAACTTTCTGGTGACTTTTTTTAACTGTCCCCCATGAACGTCTCCATGTCAGTGTATTTTTCCTCCATCTTCTCTCCTTACTCTGTTTTATGTTCCCCTTTTTTATCGCCTTATTTATGTAACATTTTATTCTCGTTTTAGTTGCCACGTCACTCGGCTGAAGAGCGGCGGATTGTACCGCTGACAGCCCTCCCCTGCCCATATGGGACAAGGGAATGAAATCACAATAAACGAAAAAAAAGCTCAGCCAGTCAGTCTAATCTTTGCGTGCATCTCTTGACATATCGCCTCGACAACAGACGGCATGTTTACCATTCTTTGTTTTCGTTGCTAGTGTACATCTTGGATTCGTTTGGTTGTCTCTGTCACCCCGTTGCTTCTTGCATGTTGTCGTCGTAAGGTGTCGCTCGATCGTCCGTCGTAGTTTTGCGTCCGTCCTTTCTGTTCATTTCTTTGTTAGTGGGCCGCTCTCCTTTTGGCCCCACCGCACTTTCTCGGTCACAACAAAGACGAAACAATTTTACAGGCAGCTGCAAAAAATTGAATGTGACGGCTGCAGCACAATGATCAGTATAACAGGCAGGTATTTTATCCACTTGCAAAAGTACCCGTACAAGGAATCAGAAGCGCAAAGCGGTCAAGTCGACTGTTGGAGGTGGCGGTAAAATAAGTGTAACGGTTAAATGAAGGTTACCGACAAGCCCATGTGGCACGCAGGTGCAAGGAGCGCAGCATGCCATGGATTTCTTTACTAAAATTAAAATTATAAAACTGAATCACCGGCCGAAGAACACTATTAATATCACCATCCAATGGAACCTTTGTCAAGGATTTACAAAGAAGATCGAGAGAACGATCAGAGTCAAACGTGGCATGGTATGTGCGATTTGCTTCCAATAATACGACAGGAAGCAGTGTTCATTAGCTTGCACAATTTAAATACAATAAAACAGATAAATTTCACGATCTCACAGTATTTCTTAAACCCCTGTTAAAATCTGCATAACAAATGCACAAAACATTAACAAAATTTCTCCTGGTATAAGTACTTAATACAATCAAAACTTTCCAAACTCTGAACCCACAAGACTATCTTGTACAATGAGTTCTCTTCCGCAATGTAAATACATACCAAGGTATAACATTAAGGCATAATATAAGGCACACCAGTAACAATCAGCCAACTTCTAAAACTTCAACGCTCGTCAATGAAGACGCTGGGCACACGAACTTCTGACGAAGGAATAATCCAGTTGATGCCAGTACAACTAGACACTAGTTAAACAACAAACAATTAATGAAAAACAGCGCCTCATAATCTCAACATTCCCTTAGAACGCATGCACATGCAACCCTCCTTCATAAAAATTGAACTTCACAGCAGCATAAAAGGTACAAATATGATACAAATGGCTGATAAGGGAACACAGAATTAATAAGGTGGAGAGTTTAGAAATCTGATCGGGCACTAATTACAAAGTGACCCAGTTTTACGGGTTTACATGCATATTTCGAGTGAAAGGTACATCCGAAAAGGCGGCGGAGGAATGAGCCACCAAGCTTAACGACCTGACAGAGCTAGGAACAAAGAGAACACTCAAGGACGAAATCGAAACAGAAGGGCAGGAACATGGAGCCCGGTCTAATGAAACACAGTTCCACTGGCAACGGCCAAGTCGTCAAATTCCGGTGCCACGTCCCACCGTACCGGACGCTCTCCGCACAACTGAAACATAAATCAACTACAACAGCACGCTTGCATTGCACATTCACAATAGATAGAAGAATAAAACCAAGCGGCGCGGAGTGGCCGCACAGTTTGAGGCGCCCTGTCACGGATTGCGCGGCCCCTCCCGCCAGAGGTTCGAATCCTCCCTCTGGCACGAATGTGTGTGTTGTTTTTAGCATAAGTTAATTTAAGTCAGTTTAAGTAGTGTGTAAGTCTAGGGATCGATGATCTCAGCAGTTTGGTCCCTTAGGAATTTTCACACACACACACATACACATACACACACACACACACACATACACACACACAATAAAACCGTAAGAAGGCTCTCCTAATTTCTTGTAATTCTTAAGAATTCATTTAAATATTGCAATACATGCGTAAATAAGATTGTTCCTTGAAAGGCAATGGCAACAGCTGAGTATTACTTTAAAAGCGCAGGAGCCCACCGGAACTACACTTTCATAGTATCTGATGTAGTTTTACAACATCGTCCCTCGATAATAAGGAGCTTACCGGTTTTCCTTACATATAGCTGCAGGTCTTTCCTCAAGTGGTAGGAAACTAAGCTGGAAAGCCCAAGCACCATTATCATGGCATGTGTGACATAACCTTGACATATCAGACTCGTCACTGAAGACAACATAAGTAAACCATTAACAAATATATATAAGCTCACAATTGCACCTGTTTAAATCAAACACACCATATGCCCAGGCGAACAGTTAATGTCAGGTGATGCTCCGACAAGCTCTTCTCATCATTCGCTGCGTGGCGAGAAAGCCAAACGCCACGCTCGTACTGGAACCCGAAGCCTTCCCACCGTCCCCGGCTGCAGCACTCCAGTAATGCCACGCACACTGAACATGCCTACGACGTAAGGGCCAACCTCCCGACCAGCTGTAACCGCAACCGACAGACCTCACAGTGAGAGCAGCTGCCTACGCCGCAGACTTACACTACTGGCCATTGCTACACCAAGAAAAAATGCAGATGATAAACGGGTATTCATTGGACAAATATATTATACTAGAACTGACATGTGGTTACATTTTCACGCAATTTGGGTGCGTAGACCCTGAGAAATCAGTACCCAGAACAACCACCTCTGGCCGTAATAACGGCCTTGATACGCCTGGGCATTGAGTCAAACAGAGCTTGGATGGCGTGTACAGGTACGGTAGCCCATGAAGCTTCAACACGATATCACAGTTCATCAAGAGTAGTGACTGGCGTATTGTGACGAGCCAGTTGCTCGGCCACCATTGACCAGACGTTTCCAATTGGTGAGAGGTCTGGAGAATGTGCTACCCAAGGCAGCAGTCGAACATTTTCTGCATCCAGAAAGACCCGTACAGGACCTGCAACATGCAATCGTGCATTATCCTGCTGAAATATAGGGTTTCACAGGGAGGGTAGAGCCACGGGTTGTAACACATCTGAAATGTAACGTCCACTGTTCAAAGTGCCGTCAGTGCGAACAAGAGGTGACCGAGACGTGTAACCAATGGCACCCCATACCATGACGCTGGGTGATACGCCAGTATGGCGATGACGAATACACACTTCCAATGAGTGTTCACCGCGATGTCGCCAAATACGGATGCGACCATCATGATGATGTAAACAGAACCTGAATTCATCCGAAAAAATGACGTTTTGCCATTCGTGCACCCAGGTTCGTCGTTGAGTACACCATCGCAGGCGCTCCTGTCTGTGATGCAGCGTCGAGGGTAACCGCAGCCACGGTCTCCGAGCTGGTAGTCCATGCTACGGCAAACGTCGTCGAACTGTTCGTGTAGATGGTTGTTGTCTTGCAAACGTCCCCATCTGTTGACTCAGGGATGGAGACGTGGCTGCACGATCCGTTACAGCCATGGGGATAAGATGCCAGTCATCTCGACTGCTAGTGATACGAGGCCGTTGGGATCAAGCACGGCGTTCCGTATTGCCCTCCTGAACCCACCGATTCCATATTCTGCTAGCAGTCATTGGATCTCGACCAACGCGAGCAGCAATGTTGCGATAGGATAAACCGCAATCGCGATAGGCTACAATCCGACCTTTATCAAAGTTCGAAACGTGATGGTACGCATTTCTCCTCCTTACATGAGGCATCACAACTACGTATCACCAGGCAACGCCGGTCGACTGCTGTTTGTGTAAGAGAAATGGGTTGGAAACTTTCCTCATGTCAGCACGTTGTAGGTGTCGCCACCGGCAGCAACCTTGTGTGAATGGTCTGAAAAGCGAATCATTTCCATATCACAGCATCTTCTTCCTGTCGGTTAAATTGCGCGTCTGTAGCACGTCATCTTCGTGGTGTAGCAATTTTAATGGCCAGTAGTGTAAATATCCGAACCCGCGATGAACAACAGACTCGCGGCCGGCCAGAGCGAACTCGATGGCAGACGACACTACAAGTAGAGGTACTGGCCCCAGCCACGCCATGTATCAGGGCACAGAGAAGGACTAATCGCAAAAGGACTATACTCTATCCCTACCATCATCGGGAACTTCGAAACATTGGAATGGTATCACCTCTCTAAAAAACAAGGCAGCATGCATAGTGAGTTCGGAAGCCACATTAAAGACTATCGTGAACCCACGCACTCAAAACTGGTGAAATAAAACTTCGTGTAAAAAAAAAAAATATGTAAAACTTCTGAACGAGATTCATATATAAACTGTCGGAAAGTGGCGAGCTAGGGTTCAGAAACAATACTGTTAATATTCAAAGTGAGAAAGGTATATACTTGCATAGACACCTGAACCAGAACAAAAACTACAAAATTACAAAATCATCGTCTGACAGAGTTATTGAGAGAGGAGAAGTTACTCTATCACCTATTTTTCATAAAGATTTTGTTACAACGTTACGCAAATTGAGCGAGACTCTAGAAAGTTAACAGTCTGGTAGGGCGCTAAAAGCAGGAGGTATTTTTACGGTTCTTAGTTCATAGAAACGCCATGTTGGAAGTTGAAAGCAAGTGGCGGCGAACCCATCCCTCAGTAAATCTTCACGGACAGGCCCACAGCAGCACAGGGCAGGCAGTGGCCCCTGGTCAAGACAGGTCTTCAGCAGGACAATGCCGCTATACCTGCATTGGTGCAAGCCAAAGGACGGGCTGGGAGCGATAGACTGAAGGGACGCATCTACACAGTGGAGTCGTAAACCGGGCGTTGTGTGCTGCGCCACGCATAATAAAAATTCACAAGTGTTCGTGTTCGCCGATACTGCACTTCCATCGGCCGCCTCGGTCGTATAAGAAACTCTGGCGTATGCGAAACATTTAGAGATAGAATCTTTATGACACCTCATAGCTAGCACTAAGATGCTCCAAGGCACAGATGATTTGGATAAAGATCTTTAAGACTGTTTCTGTTCGCTTGTTGCCGTGGGAAGTGACAACGACTCTGGAGAAAAACATCTACATTTATACTCCGCAAGGCCCTAAACGGTGTGTGGCGGAGGGCACTTTACGTGCCACTGTCATTACCTCCCTTTCCTGTTCCAGTCCCGTATGGTTCACGGGAAGCCTCTGTGCGCGCTCGAATCTCTCTAATTTTACGTTCGTGATGTTCAAAAATGGTTCAAATGGTTCTGAGCACTATGGGACTCAACTGCTGTGGTCATAAGTCCCCTAGAACTTAGAACTACTTAAACCTAACTAACCTAAGGACAGCACACAACACCCAGCCATCACGAGGCAGAGAAAATCCCTGACCCCGCCGGGAATCGAACCCGGGAACCCGGGCGTGGGAAGCGAGAACGCTACCGCACGACCACGAGATGCGGGCGTTCGCGATGTCCTCGGGAGGTATAAGTAGGGGGAAGCAATATATTCGATACCTCATCCAGAAACGCATCCTCTCGAAACCTGGACAGCAAGCTACACCGCGATGCAGAGCGCCTCTCTTGCAGAGTGTGTCACTTGAGTTTGCTAAACATCTCCGTAACGCTATCACGCTTACCGAATAACGCTGTGACAAAACGCGCCGCTCTTCTTTGGATCTTCTCTATCTCTTCTGTCAACCCGACAAAAAACACAAAAAACTCCGAATCGAAGTACAAATTATGCGCTTGATCTGTGCTAAACTTGATCTTGTCCACCGACTAGCCGTGCGTCTCTAAAGAGCTGGGCTGCACATGCCACGTGAATTTATCAAAACTGAAACTGACGGTACCTGTACACGGCACAGTCGTGGGAAGTATGTTGGGTATCACAGCGAGAGACAACGCCACGTCAGGAGGGGCTGCACAAACACCAGACAGTAGACCACACACAGCAATGCGACGCGCACAAGGACTCAAGCGACAACGGACAGAAAACAAGGAAGACACTGAAACGTCCCCTTTGAACAATTATACAGGACTGTGCTTAAACTGACACACAATATTTTGTTAGCGCAACGCAATCTGACTTTCAAAATTCCCTACAAAAGAATGGCCCTGACTAACATTAAACTATACCTTTCACAAATCACTTACCTCACAAAAATCTTCGCTGCTCAAGCTACTGCAATACAGCGAGCGCCACTACTGCCAGCTAAATAAAAGATTCAAACTATGGAAGGCACTAACTACTGATGGGGATAGTTAGCAAATGAAAGATATTAATAGAGAACAAACAATGTATTTACCTTGATATCATCATATATAAATATAGCAGTTCATGACAAATTTCAAAACTCCGCCATCTCTCTCCCCACATCCACCACTGCTGGCGGCTCACCTCCAACTGCGCAACGCTACGCGCTGTTCACAGCCAGCTGCCTAACACTACAATGGCGAGTATTACAAAATGCAAAGCAGCCACAGACTGCACACAGCACAGCCAGTGATTTTCATACAGAGGTGGCGTTACCAATAAAAAAACCTAAACAGCCTACTTACATAGCCCCCATGCTCCCCACAAAAAATTTTACAAATTGGATTGGGCAGTGGCCAATACAGATTTGAAAATTTTTTTTCATAATTACAATAACAAAGAAATCAAATGCACACACTTATTGATACAATGTTGGTCAAAAGCTAAAATTGTCTCACAGTCCATAAAGACAGTCCTAATCGTACATAACAGGAGAATAGCAGTGTTTTTCTCAAAGTCTGAGCAGTAAAAGAAAATGCACACGGAAGTAGTGGATTTCCATGCAGTCTTGAAGAAGTAGTGTTGTCCTTCCAATGGAAAGACAGTGCTGACTCTCGACATGCAGACAGGTAATGGGCCACAACAGAGCAAACCCACAGCAGAGTCAGTCGAAATTTTGAAGAGTATTGGTAGGTAGGTCATCACAGAGCAGACCCACTGTAGTCCTGGTAGAGATTACGGTATTGGTGGGCCACCAGAGGTGCAGACCCACTGCAGTCCTTGTAGAAATAATGGCATGGTGGGTCATCATAGATGCAGACCCACTGTAGTCCTTGTAGAGATAATGGTACTGGTGGGTCATCAAAGATGCAGACCCACTGTAGTCCTTGGAGAGATAGCCAGCAGCCATCTGTTGTGACTGTGCAGGTGCACAATCACCGTTGAAGAGTCTTGCGGATAATATAGCAAGTCCATAAACCACCACTTGTGCACTCACAAAGTTTTTGAAATTGTCCTTAGAACCAGCAATGCTGTTATCCAGTCCCTTGCTGAATCATTAACACACGTGCAAACACTATCAGTCCCTACTTCTCACATATTGTCCATATACTATGACCAACAGAAATGTGTGCAGTGAAATGTAACTAACAAGTTAATAATATCATGAACTGGTGACAATCACAATTTTATAACATAAGAATACAATAACAAAGGTACAAAACACATCATTAAAAACATAATAATACAGATAACGTTTGTAGTAAAAGGGGCTTTACAAAAGAATAGAAATAAACATATACATCAGTGTTACAGGAATTATGACATAAGTAAATACATAAAAGATCAGAATAACTTTTGAAACATCAACTTTACACATGAGCATTAAAACAAAACAGAATTAATAATGTCTAACATCTTTACAAAGTAAATAACATATTATTAACGCAAATTATATTTGAGGATAACAGAATTCCTCATCATAGTTCATGTAGCTGAGTATGAGAAAAATTCTACAACAAAAGTCTGATGAGGTAAACATATAAAAACAGGAAGAACATATATACACAAGGGTACCCAAACACATAGTGGGATAACACAAAAGGAAAGGACAGGGTTTGTTTCATTGCAGTATTTTGCAAACAAAACTTTCTTTGCTTCTTGGAGATCTCCCTTCATTCATCATTATTCCCAAAAGTCCTATCTAAGCCTGCCTTCTGTATTTCGTTCACATCCTCCGTCAAAAATAGTTTTTCTCTCTGCTTTCTGTATTCTGTTCACATCTTCTGTCAATAATAGTTTTTCTCCACTGTACAGTATCCTTTTTATTTTGCCAGACCATTTTCTGATAGCTTCTCAATGCATTTCTTATAAATTTATAATAGTTAGTTTCTTATATAGCCTCCTCTTAAGCTAACTTAAATCTACTGAGCTCAGATACTAAACTAAGGGACGAGGCAATGCAGCAGCACATAACAAATTAACACAAACAGCAATGCAAAAAAAAAATGGAAAATTGCAAAGCAAGCTACAGTAAATATAAATTACCAAGCAATGCAACATTACAACTAACATGAGCCAATGTACAGTAGCAAGAAAAATAAGTCAGTAGTAAAATTAGCTTAACAGAGTAACACAATTTAAAATTCAGTAGCAGTATGCCTGGCAAACAGCAGCAGCAAATATAAAACTTATATCTATACATGACAAAGCTCAAGCAGAAAAAATATTACAGTAAAAACAACAATGCAGATAAGGGAAATGTATATTCACATCTTAATATCTATGTAATTAAAGTGATGCACCACAACAACTGATTGTAAAAAGAAATATTACCATGTACTTGAAAAGAAAATTATGTGTTACTGTTACTAGTTCCTTCTTATTGTTCTTTCCTTTCCAAGTGCTCCTTTTTTAAAGAATGTGGATCATAAAATAATTATTTAATAGATCTGTTGACAGAAAGTGTTCACATTAGCAAATGCATTTTATTTTATAAAAGCAATGCTGCAACACAGCTGGAAACCAGATATCAAGTGAAATAAGCAACTACGAAAAGCAAAGCATAAAAATATCATTCAATAGTCATGTGGCATTTCGTAAGTCAGTAGCTCTCAACTCTCATAGAAAGACACTTGTCATAATCAGGTGTGCAGATGTACGAAAATTTCCCATCAATTCATAAGCATTGCAGTAATTAGCACAAAGTACGAGTAATCATATGTTTTCAGGTAATGAGCGTGTAATATTTGCGATGCTTTCTACAAAGGAATGTCAATAGCAAGGTTAATGGAAGTAATGAGGGTGTCGCATTTGCAATATTTTCTCTAAAGGAATGCCAATGGCGAGGATAAAGGCCTGCCTTTTTTTCTTTTTTTTTTTTTCTACCTGTGCTTCCGGAAAGGCACACCCTAATGGCTTGTTCTCCAGGTGTTTGACACGGCTGCGTGCCCACGACGCATTACGTGCAGGTGGTCACTTAACTTTCTTACGGAAATATTTACGACACCAGTTTCCGCTACAGTGACAGTCTCACATAAAAATATTTCACAGGTCAAGAATTAGCGTTGCAAATCTGTAGAAAGAAAATCCTATGAATATAACGTTGTCCAAAAAATTTTCGCCGGCATTGTGATACATTCACGCATTTACACACATTTCACAACTCTTAAAGTACGATTCTTGGTTTCCAACATCCTTTTTCACAAGTCAAGAGTCCCTACCCACTATTCATTACTCCTTACCTTATTACACATATACGTATCCATCGACACTCGTCAATATTTCGTCATTATAAATATGAAGCATAATCAAATAACTCATATAGCCTCAGCCTATTAATCGTAAACATACCTCAGCAGCATAATACACATCGTCGTCGTAAAAATAACATCATAACACCTCAATCAAATCTCAAAATCGTTGTAGCTTCCTCCAATAATTAAAAAAATTCTCTGCTCATGTCAAAAGTGTCATCTGCCTCAAACGTACTTTCAAAATCATGAATCCATACCAAATACATCATTCAAAGCTCTCATAGTATCACAATGGTTCCGAAAAAATATGAGCATTTCACAAAGTACAGACAAAATACAATTTCATAAGTGTGAAGTTATCCAACTGTGTAATTGCGTATACATCTGTCACTGATGTAATAAAAAAAGTTTATCTCTCAGTTACATGATCAGATAGCTGTGTAATTTGTGTGTTAGAGAAATATGGTACCGATGTGTAAAGTTGTATAAGCAAATACCATATTAGCTAGGGTTCCTTGTGGTTGCCAAACACATGGTACACAAAGTAGGCGTATACCCCCCTGAGGATTAATGTAATTATACCCTCAGGTGTTACAGATTACAGCAATAGAATGAAATATATCACGGAAAACTTTCTTTGTAATTCAAAAATCTTGAAAAATAAATGGCTTAAGTACAAAATCTCTCAAATGCGTGTCCTGTAGCGCTAAATGTGCGTCTTGCTGTAAGATAATTCTGTGGAAGTGTCGTACTTATCGTCCTCCGAAAGCCAAGTTCTGCAGAAGTCAATGTACTTACCTCATGATAAGCAAAAGTGAAATGCTTTATGTATAGATATCTTAGTTATTACGCTTATTGTTGTGATGAAGAAAGTACTGTGCTGTAACGTATTGTTGTGCTACGGAAAAGACAATCTCATTGTTGCTGTACCACAAAAGTTACTACTAAAACATGTTTTACTTTCCAGAAGAATTCAGAAAAACTGTGCAGATATAAAACAGAAACACTGCAAAAGCAACATTGTAAATTGTCACTCATTAGTAGCGTCGTGATAAAATCGTGTAGCTGTCACATAAACTAACCACTGTGCCATCTGGTATCTCACTGAAAGTACTTTAAATCCAGAATATATTTTCAAGTAAACCAAAATGTTGCATTAAAATCTCATTAGCAGTACTGGTAAATGTTCTAAGTATGTAAGCCTTATAGTCGTTCCATAATCGTGCAACTAACAAGCAAGAATATACACACACAATAACACTGTGACGTCTGTTCACTATAACAATGCATTCGTCATTTCTGTTTAAGTAAGTTCTCTTGGTTCTTGATTGGATATTTAACTTCAAACATTGTTGTATGTTAACAGATTCTAAGTCTGACAATGCATATTAGTAATGTGAAGCGAAAAATTTTATGGCAAAGACTAAGTTAAAAAGCAGATTATCTTTCAATAAATGGTTTTACATGTGAAATGCGGTGTAAACCTTTACTCTTCCTAGTACGCAGAGTTTCAACTTCAACGCAATTATCATGTGGTATACGTTGGATTCTGTAAGGTCCATTGTAAACTAGAAAGAATTTGTGACTCAAGTGTTTCTTCTTATGTGACAATGAATGAGCTTTAATGAGAACTTTCTGACCAATATACAACTTCTTTGCATTTGCTTTACCGTGTAGTTTTCTCCTTTTGTCTGCTGCAGGTTTTATATTTTTAAGAGCCAAATCAATTATGTCTTTGTGTCGAAGTTTACGTGTATTCGGGAAAGGTACAAGCTCTCTGATTCTGTTCGGTGGTTCTTCATTCTTCAGTACAAGAGTAGGTGGTAAAGTAGTGGCGTCGTGAGGCATTTCATTCAGCACGTTTTGAAATAAGTGTAAATATCTGTCCCAATGCTGATGCTTTCTGTGACAATAAAGTCTGCAAAGCTTATTGATTTCTTTCATAATCCGTTCAGACGGGTTGCAATGTGGTGAGTACAATGAAATAAAAACGGGTATGATTTTATGGTTGCGAAGCATGCGTGACCAAACAGCAGATCTGAATTGCGGTCCGTTATCTGAAATGACTTTACTAATGTGTCCAACTTCACGTAAGAAATTTTTAACAAAGGCGTTGGATACAGATCGTCCAGTGGCTTTACGTAACGGAGTGAAAGAAACAAATTTTGAAGTAAGTTCAACAGCGACTAGAACGTACGAAAATCCATTAGATGTTCTGACAAGCGGTCCCAAGAGATCAACAGCAGCAAATTCTTTTAATTTAGAAGGAATGATAGGAAACAACGGAGCACGATGTGAGACAGTAGATGGTTTCGCCTTTTGACAAAGTTAACAAATAGACAAGACTCTTCGAATTCGCTTTTCCATATTGTTCGAAGAATATGATAACATTTTCGTGGGCCAAAATGTGCGTAGCTGAAATGAATGTACCAAATGAGCTTATGAACAAATCGTCTGGAATGCAAAGTACCCATAGCTTGTCATCAACAGTGCAGCGTTTGAAGAGTATGTTGTTTCTAACCAGGTAATAATGCCGAATCTGTGTGTGTGTCTTTTCATGCCATTTGCTCTTGATGTCTTTCCAAATCGGATCTTTATCTTGTGTGTGGTGATGAAGTTTTCAAAGGCGACTTTCTGAATGTAAAGAATACTGAAATTTTTCTCAATGTTGCCTTCTGTGTTACTTTTCTCAAGCCCAGCCGGTGCGCGTGACAGTGCGTCCGCAACAATGTTCTCCTTGCCGGGAATGTAGACTATTGTGAAGCGGAATTCTTGCAGAAACAATGCCCAACGTTTTAACCTGTCATGATTTAATTTTGAAGACATAAGAAATTGTAATGCACGATGATCACTGTATACTTTTACGTGCTTACCAGAAAGAAAGAAACGGAATTTGTTAAATGCCCAAACGATTGCTAAAGCTTCTAATTCAGTAACGGAATAATTTTTTTCAGATTTTGTTAGCACTCGGCTAGCAAAAGCAATGGTTTTCTGAACAGTAATGTCATTTTCTATGGCTTCTTGAAATAAATGGGCACCAAGACCGACTTTAGAAGAATCCGTGCTAAGGCAGAAATCTTGTGATAGATCTGGATGAGCTAATATTGGCGCATGAAGTAACGCTTCTTTTAAAGAATCGAATTCCAACTGTGCTTGTTCGTCCCAGTTCCAAATAGTATTTTTTCCAGTGAGAGAACGAAGTTTTGGTGTAACAAGAATTTGCATATTCAGAAAACGACGGTAAAAATTTACGAGACCTAGAAAACTGCGGACTTGTCTTTTTGTGGATGGAACTGGAATGGCTCTGATTGCTTCTAACTTTTCAGGATCCGGCTGAATGCCTTTAGAAGAAATAATATGTCCCAAAAACTTCACCTTTGTCCTACCGAATTCAGACTTTTCCAAGTTAACTGTAATTCCAGATTCTGCAAAAATACGTAACAAACTGTTGAGGATGCGATTATGTTGTTCCCATGAAGCTTCTGCTATTAGAATATCGTCCACAATTAAGGTGATGTGACGTTTTAAGAACTCAGGCAATATGGAATTTAGCCCGCGAATGAATGCTGCTGAAGAAATGTTCAAACCAAAGGGAAGTTTCCGAAACTGATAACAAACGCCGAAACAAAGGAAAGCTGTGTATTTTCTACATTCTGGATGAAGTTCGATCTGATAAAAGCTGGATCTGAGATCAATGGAAGACAACACTTTTACACCATTAAAATTTTGAAGAAGTTCATCCAACGTTTGCGGCCTGTCTGTTTCAGGAATAATGATAGTATTGATTTGTCTCGAATCTAAGACAAGTCTGATCGATCCATTTTTCTTCTCAACAACATGTAATGGATTGTTGTATGAGCTTACTGCAGGCTCAATAATGCCCTCATCAAGCATAGATTGTACTTCTGTTCTAACACGGTCCCTATAATGCGCCGGAATTACGTATGGTCTAACACAAAATTTAGTATGCTCACGAACACGAAATTGGTATTGAAATCCCTTGATTGTTCCTGTTTTGTGAGTAAAAACTGTGGAATGTGCTTGTAAAATCTCAAAGAGGTCCTGCCTATCAGTGTCATTACAATTCTCAATTGTTTGAATTTTATTCTGAATTAACTTATTAGTTTCAAATATGCCGTCGACATCATCCCTGTCAGTACTTGCAGAGTGATTGTTAGTGTCAAGTTCCGTTGAAAATTCCGAACTGTTGTCTAACAGGAGGTAAAGCCGATTAATTTCTTCGTCATGGTTTGAGAGCCAATCTTCAAATTTCAAAGCTACTGACTTACCTTCTTTTTCTAAACTTATTTCAGCATCGTGAAAGCTTAAGATTGCTTTGTATTCATTCAAAAAGTCTACTCCCAGTATAATTTCCGTCGACAATAATGGAACAATAAGAAAGCTCATAGAGAAGCTGTGGCTTTGACAAAAGAATTCTAAGTTGGTTTGTTGGCGTACATCTACACTTTTTCCAAAGATTGCACCTTGTAATTTAATCTTACATAATGGAAGTGTGGGACAATCGTTCGATTTGTTGCATTTGCTAAAGGCTGTTTCACTAATTACTGAAATGGGACTGCCAGAGTCAAGTACTGCCGTAAATTTTACATCATTTACTGTGATGTGAATCACAGGATATGCAATGTTGTTATGTTTTATGTCGTGTTCCTGGAGTAAGATGTCCCTAATGTCTTCCATTTTTACGTAATTACTAGCTACGGCAGCTGCGTCGTTAGTTTCATAAGTATGTTTTGTGGCTGCCAGCGGTGTGAGTCATTGCCTATTGTCTCTTTGTTGGCGCGCGTCGTTATTGGGGTTTGGAGACCTAACTTCTACAAATTCACCGTGACGAGAGGGCCCTGCTCTGTTTGAATCCCGCCAGTTCTGATGCAATTCAGGTCTGTCGTTACGATCACATCGTCTGTCGTCATGTCGGTAGTTCCTGTAGTTTCTTTCTTGTCGGTTAAGTGGTGGAGAATTTCTCCCTGAATCGTAACTGCGCGCTGGACCGTTGCGTCTCAAGTTATTCAGTCTCCCGTAATAATAATTGTTTTGGTTCCCATATTGTCTGTTTCTCTGATTGTCTCTGTGATAGTCATTACCGTGGAGAGGTGATCTTTCCCTGTAATTATTACTACTCTGCCAACGGTTGTTATACGGGTGGTGTCTGTTTTGGTCACGATTTGTGTGGTGAGAATAGCCTTGTCGCGTCCAGTTATCATTTCTGTCGTCACGGAATTGTGACGGATGTGACCTGTAGTGATTGTTTTCCTGTTTTCGCATCCCGCGACTGTCTGTGTCAATTTCTAATTCTTGTAACAGTCCCTGAAAAGCTTCAATGTCGTCTTTGCAACGTCCTGCCAAAATAATGTGTCGTAAATGTTCAGGCAATTTGATTAAGCAAATGCGGATAAGTTCTGAGGGGCTGTATGGGTTTGACAGGTACTGATTCTTGTGCAACATGTCTTCAAAATATTTCATAAGACTGGAAAATTCAGATTGTTTGAAACGTTTCATCATTATGATGCTTTGTTTTACTCGGTCTTGTGTGGCCTGAGACCAATATGCTGAGAGGAAGGCATGGTAAAACTCTCCTTCACTGTGGCAATCGTGAATGACCGACCGCATTCTTACAGCTGGTTCATTCTCTAAGTAGCCACACATAAATTCTAATCTGTGCTCTAATGACCAGTTGGGAGGAAAACAATGAGAGAATTGATGGAGCCATGCTTGTGGATGAATGTCGTTGCCAGAATCCTTAAATGTTTTGAATTTACGTGTAGTAATGAACAGCTTATAGTCAAAGTCATCATGTCGGCGAGTCGCATATCGGTCATTGTTACGTCGTTTCGGCGGTTGCATTTCAAAATTCCGTGCACCTTGCCAATTTCTTTCATAACTTCCGAAGTGTCCTGTGTTATTATTTTGTGGTTGTTCCGTATTTCTAAGTCCCTCTTCCCGTATTGGAGCGCGAGTGGCCTCTGAAATACGTAATTCTTGTATTACCTGTGTCAGCTGATCTTGTACTTCCCGGATTTCTCTTTGGTGTTGCGTATTAATTTGATTCTGATTTTGTTTGAATTTCCTAATTTGTTCGCACTCTTCTGTGTCATTAAAGACTACTGGTTTTGTGTCGTTCAGATTATCATCTACCTTCGTAGATAAGTTAGTGAACTGATCCGAAAGTTCGGCTACTTTCTCCGATAGTGAACACATTTCCTCAATGTGTTTTTCTGAACCAAGTTTCAGAGTGTCCATTTGTGTTGAAATCGAATCTACTGTGTTCTTTAAGTTTTCCTGAGTTTTTGCAAGTTGCGTAAACGAATCGGTAGATGCAACTGAGTCAAATTTAGCTTGCAAGGTCTTATGATTTTCATGAACAATAATTTGCAGTTCTTTTATGGCTGCTTCGTGATTCTGTAATGCCTTTTCATGCCGCGAAAAAATAGGATGAAAATGCTCACAAATTTGAGTTTTTACGTCATTACAGACTTTTTGACATTTCGATTCAATGTTATGTAACTCAGTAGTTAAATCTTCACGCGTTTGTTCAAGAGTTTGTTCCAATGAGTCTAACTTTTGAAGCTGTTGCTGTGTTTGTCTCTGATTTTGTTCCAGTGTGTCTAACTGTTGCTGTGTTTGTCTCTGATTTTGTTCCATTGTGTCTAACTTTTTAAGATTTTGTTCCACTGTGTCTAACTTTTTGAGATTTTGTTCCACTGTGTCTAACTGTTGCTGTGTTTGTCTCTGGTGTTGTTCCATTGTGTCTAACTTTTCAAGCTTTTGTCCCATTTGTTGCATTAATTGTAATAACAATGCACTGGTGTCTGAAACATGTTCCTCAGTGCTTTTCGGCAGTGAAGTTGCACCGGCAACATTCACATTTTGACAAGCGGAAAATGTGTCTTGACTCATTTGAGAAAACGGTGAGAACCCAAAACCTGAGTCTGCAGTATTTGCAATATTGTGTTCTGTCATTCCCGATTCCTGAGGCGAGCTGTTGCCGACCAATCGATCGATAACGCTTCCCTGTTCACTACCTGTTTCACTGTCTACACCATTGTTTGCCGCCCGCTCCATTTCCCTATGCGCAATTACCAAATTACTACTTTGAACATTAGTTAATTCATTACTCTGCGGCGCTAACACACTGCTTTCGTCTTCACTGTCATTTCTCAGTTTACTTTGGAGCCTAGTATTACGTTTTTCACACGCCATAATTGTCACAATATTTCACACGATAACACAGAAAAGCACAATTTGAAGAGCAAAATAAAATAACATAGCAATGGAAATAATGTCTACTTAATTGCCAGCGCAGCTGCGAAATACTTGGTGCAAATCTACATGCATGCCACAACTGTTTTACTGTACAACAATGAAAAACTGCAACTACAAAGGAGATTTTCTCTACAATTACGCGCTAGCAATAAACAAAATCTACACTAATTAAACAAACTACAACAAAAGATCAGAAGATTCCAGTGAGGTATCCACGGCTAATGGTCGACATATGAAACGTCCCCTTTGAACAATTATACAGGACTGTGCTTAAACTGACACACAATATTTTGTTAGCGCAACGCAATCTGACTTTCAAAATTCCCTACAAAAGAATGGCCCTGACTAACATTAAACTATACCTTTCACAAATCACTTACCTCACAAAAATCTTCGCTGCTCAAGCTACTGCAATACAGCGAGCGCCACTACTGCCAGCTAAATAAAAGATTCAAACTATGGAAGGCACTAACTACTGATAGGGATAGTTAGCAAATGAAAGATATTAATAGAGAACAAACAATGTATTTACCTTGATATCATCATATATAAATATAGCAGTTCATGACAAATTTCAAAACTCCGCCATCTCTCTCCCCACATCCACCACTGCTGGCGGCTCACCTCCAACTGCGCAACGCTACGCGCTGTTCACAGCCAGCTGCCTAACACTACAATGGCGAGTATTACAACAATGCAAAGCAGCCACAGACTGCACACAGCACAGCCAGTGATTTTCATACAGAGGTGGCGTTACCAATAAAAAAACCTAAACAGCCTACTTACAACACGAGCTGCTACAGAAGAGGTGGAAGTAACAAAGGAAACTCTGCCCTCTTCAGATTTAGCGGTAAAATGACCCAGTGGATAGCCCGTCTAAAACTGAACACAGATCAAGCAAATAATCAGGAAGAAGGTGTACTGAACTGTGGAAAAAAAAAAAAATAGAAACAGTGAACGGTCCAAGTTCATCATGTACAACATCGAGCGAATTGCAAGAATCACGGCGTCGTGATTGGGTGGTTACGGTGTTGGACTCGCTTTTTTTCCACAAAATTATGAATTCCCGCCCGGTCATCCACGCGTCTTTTCTTCTTCTTCAGTCCTGGCAATTGTCATACTATGAATTATTCATAGAATATGAGTCATGTGGCACGAACATATTAGTGTTGCAAATAAACGTGATGAATAGTGAGAGCAAGGCGATATGCCGCATAGACCTCTCACAGAAATGAAAGCAACAAATCAGTGGAGTGAACTACGATACAACAAAGGAATTCAAGAGTCAAAACTTGCATTGCGTAACGTGATAGACATACCATGTGGTACTTAACGTCTGCAGGTCCCTTCGTTACACCTCTGAGTTGCAAACGGACGTCACATAACGTCACAGACACAGATTTAAGTACAGCAAGCAGACACGTCAATGACCGGACCCACAGCTCATAATTATGTGAAAAAAAAAGTCCATCACCGTGACCCCACGATCGTGACCCCGTGGTTCTTGAAATTCACAACTTTACTTCCGCCAGTAGCTCCTCTCCTACCTTCCAAACTATACAGAAGTTCTCCTGCGAAACTTGCAGGACTAACACGCCTGGTAAAAAGAATATTGTGGAGACATGGTCTAGCCACAGCCTAAGGGTTGTTTCTAGAATGAACTTTCCTCTCTGCAGCGGAGTGTGCGTTGATATGAAACTTCCTGGCAGATTAAAACTGTGTGCCGCAGATGAAGCTCGGTGGGGGGGGGGGGGGCGAGGGGGGGGGGAAGGGGGGAGAGGGGGGAGAGGACATGGGCAGCGTCTGTGACCTGTGCTTGGGAAGGGGAAGGTCCCGTATTCGAGTCTCAGTACGGCACACAGCTACAATCTGCCACAAAGTTTCATAAAGAGAAATATTTTTGCCAATAATCTGTATCGTGCAATATTTTTGCAAGCTGTGAAACACTTCGTCAACAAATGTTTCTCACTTTTACAGATTGCCACCGCAGGTCTTTCTCACACGTTCCGTGCTTGAATTTTTTCCACCGCAACCGTCCATCCAATGTAGAATACTTGCGGAACAACATGTGTTTTGTTATGAGAACCGTCAAACAAAACATTCTGAAAAAAGTCGGTCAAATGTTTTGTGAAATGATTTGTATAAAAGACAGAAATAAAACAGCGAAATATTTGACACACTTCATTTCACCCACACGATTTCGAGCATCATTTAAAGGTGCGTCATATGGTTGTGTAATATGTATTTTATTTCTTACTTGTAGGCAAATCACTTTACAAAACATTTAACAGATATTTTTTACTCTTTTTATTTTCAGATTTTTTTCATAGAGCAAATTAAATCTTAATCAAAATTCACTTGCTTTCATGAATTCAGTACTTGCTTCGAAGGAAATCATTAGGGCTCGTACAGAGGCATATAGGCAGTCATTTTTCCCTCGTTCTGTTTGGGAGTGGAACAGGGAGAGAAGATGCTAGTTGTGGTATGAGGTACCCTCCGCCACGCACTGTGTGGTAGATTGAGGAGTATAGATGTAGATGTAGATGTAGATGTAAAAATCAGATATTACGCCAATGCAAATTTTTTTGCTCAAAATAAGTCCACCGTAGACAGATGAACTTTTTGATACCTCATTTGTGTTTCTGGTGTCTTCTGTTTTCGAAATGTCGTAAATTTGGTACTTGATTCAGACGAAGCCTTTTTGACAGTTAAATGTCACAGCAATAAAAGCTTTAAAGTGCAAAATAGCTAGGCGTTCAAGAGTTCATCACTTTTTGATACTTCATTTACATAGTTAGCAGCAGATGTCAGCAGCAGTGCGTGGACCATTACATTTTTTCCACAAATCACCAATTAAGTTTTATAATTACGCTGTTTTCTTTCAAGCAATTAAATACTTCATTTTTTTTTCAAAACTGAACTTCACACTGGCCAATTTCGCAGCCCGTCTGTTTACTTCCAACTCTTCATTTGGCCACAAAAAATTCGTTGTGTAACTTTCCCTAAAATCACTTATTCAGTTTTTTATAATTGTCGCCAAGCGAGGTGGCGCTGTGGTTAACACATTGGACTCGCATTCGGTAGGACGACGCTTCAAATCCGCATGCGGCCATTCTGATTTAGGTTTTCCGTGATTTCCCTAAATCGCTTCAGGCAAATGCCGGGATGGTCCCTTTGAAAGGGCATGACCGACTTACTTCCCCATCCGTCCCTAATCCGATGGAACCGACGACCTTGCTGTTTGGTCCACTCCCCCAAATCAACCAATTTTAACTGTCGTTACTGCACTAAACCAGTTCACCTCTTTTTTGCAAAACTAGACCTCACGCTGGTCAATCTGATAGCCCATTTGTCAGTTTTCTACTCTTAGTTTGGCTACGGAAATTGTGACAAAAACCTACTGCGTAATTTATAAGGAGTGATGTCAAACATTTGACCAAATGGTAAATATTTAGAGATCTTATGACTACGCAACTCTAACAAAATCGACTGCAGTTTGTAATGGTTCTTTATTTACTTGACCATTACGGCACTCCAACCGCAGTTTTCGATACCAGTAATATCGTACTGCTTTTCTGCGAAGTAACAGACATATTTTTGTGACAATATTCACATTTGGTTTTATTAATGTATAGGTACTCCGATGTGTCGATATATTACAATGATATGGTTCTTGTGCTTATTCGTTTCTGTGAGACTGTCATAATCTTTGACTTACTTGTAATCGTGTTGGCGCGAATGCGCACAGAGCAGTCTTTGTTTCACTTTGCAGAAGTTAGGTTGTTATTTCGCTTTGTAGAAGAACAGTCAAGTCTTGTGTTTGGTTAAAGTGGAAATTAAATATATGAAGATTCCAGAATGCGATTTTCACTCTGCAGCGGAGTGTGCGCTGATATGAAACTTCCTGGCAGATTAAAACTGTGTGCCGGACGAGACTCGAACTCGGGACCTTTGCCTTCGCGGGCAAGTGCTCCACCACCTGAGCTACCCAAGCACGACTCACGTTCCGTCCTCACAGCTTTACTTCTGCCACTACCTCGTCTCCTACCTTCCAAACTTTACAGAAGCTCTCCTGCGAACCTTGCAGAACTAGCACTCCTGAAAGAAAGGATATTGCGGAGACATGGCTTAGCCACAGCCTTGGGGATGTTTCCAGAATGAGATTTTCACTCTGCAGCGGAGTGTGCGCTGATATTAAAATTGCTGGCAGATTAAAACTGTGTGCAGAAGAGCTTCTGTAAAGTTTGGAAGGTAGGAGACGAGGTACTGGCAGAAGTAAAGCTGTGAGGAGCACTTGCCCACGAAAGGCAAAGGTCCCGAGTTCGAGTCTCGGTCCGGCACACAGTTTTAATCTGCCAGGAAGTTTTATATGAAGATTGATACAAAACCGTTTTCTTGATGCTGTGACACTTAAGAAGAACTATATGTGAATTTACAAGAAGTGTAATAAAAATGTGGATCGTGAACACCAAGTCAAAAATTATTTCTACCATACCGTTGTTCTGATCTGGGATTGCTTGATCATTAAGAATTTCCCGAAAAACGCATTTGTTAGGTCTTCAAATATTGCTAAAATACAGATCTGGACCTTCTAGGCATCAAAGTGGAATCACCCTAGAATCAACAAGATGAGCCATAACAATCTCAACGAAATCTACGTGGGAATCCATTCAAGGTAAGTGCCAAAATGAATGACTTTTTTTTTAACAGTGACTTTATTTTTTCCATTCTGACGATACCATCCACAGTCAATAACTTTGTTGTTACCCGATAAAGCGAACGTACGCTGCGCGAGCAACATTATTAATCTGATTTCTAACCTACTTTGCAAGTGGTGGTATTGTTAGAAGTTCCATAGCTACAGGACACTGTAAGGTGTAAGCCGTATGCAGACCGGAGGTGGTTTACTGTCAAGTCTCCCGCATTCAGAAGATGACGCTTGCGACAGACGACCGTCATGTTTCGCAACGCAGAGAATGCCCTCAAGGTGCTGATATGCTGAAACGCGCTGCAGTACCTCTCGATTGCAGCTTCGAATGCTGCCGATGTCACGTTGTCAGCGCCGAGCCCGAGACTGCAGTGAATAATGGATGGTGTTTACTGTGCTCTCCGGTTTACAGTGGCGTGTGACACTCACTCTTACGGGGCCATGAATATTTACGCGAGTTCCGTAGAGCTTGTTTCATCTGCGTCGATAGCGCATGAGAATGACGCTGGAAGCCAAACTCGGGTACAGCCCACGTGTGACATCAGCTCCCAACTGTTTTCACAAAAGCATTCCAAATTTCCTCTTACGAAGTGTCCCAGTGTCATAGGCTTTTAGAGTGGAGCCTGTAATTCCATATTCCAAATTGCAAGAAATGTGAATAACAGCCGCTTTGGCATTAGCCTGTGTCATTGTGAACCACTGAAACTAACAAGGGAACCTCCCCATCGCACCCCTCTCAGATTTAGTTATAAGTTGGCACAGTGGATAGGCCTTGAAAAACTGAACGCAGATCAATCGAGAAAACAGGAAGAAGTTATGTGGAACTAGGAATAAAAAAATATACAAACTGAGTAGTCCATGTGGAAGATAGGCAACATCTAGGATATTAAGAGGGCAGGTGCGCCGTGGTCCCGTGGTTAGCGTGAGCAGCTGTGGAATGAGAGGTCCTTGGTTCAAGTCTTCCCTCGAGTGAAAAGTTTACTTTTTTTTATTTTCGCAAAGTTATGATCTGTCCATTCGTTCATTGACGTCTCTGTTCACTGTAATAAGTTTAGTCTCTGTATTTTGCGACCGCACTGAAAAAACGTGCGATTAGTAGACGAAAGGACGTGCCTCTCCAATGGGAACCGAAAACATTTGATCGCAAGGTCGTAGGTCAACCGATTCCTCCACAGGTAAACACGTCTGATATATTCTATACGACACTGGTGGCGGCATGTGCGTCACATGACAGGAATATGTTGTCGACCCACCTAACTTGTACACTTGGCGAATAGGTAAAAAGATTTTTCTACTTAGCCTGATTTAGGTTTTCTTGTGGATGTGATAATCACTCCCAAAAAAGTGATGAAAACATAAGAGTTTGTCAGATAATAACTGTCTGAAAATAAAAAATTAAAATTTTCACTCGAGGGAGGACTTGATCCAAGAACCTGCTCACGCTAACCACTGCACCACGGCGCTCCTGAGCTCGCACCATCCTTGAAGTTGCATATCTTACCATGGACTACTCAGTTTGTATAATTTACTTATTTTTTTATAGTTCTACACAACTTCTTCCTATTTTCTCGATTGATCCGTGTTCAGTTTTTCAAGGTCTATCCACTGTGCGAACTTACAACTAAATCTGAGGGGGGTGCGATGGGGAGGTTCCCTTGTAAGCATGAGTCTGACGTTTCGATCGAAATTGCAGAGATGTATTCAAAAAATCCTAAACTATTTTATTAAAACGTGGAGGAAGCGTACGTAAAAAATATGTTTCACGTGCTCTTTTGTGCAGAGCAACGATGCCAATAAACTCAACCGGCCGAAGTGGCCGAGCGGTTCTAGGCGCTGCAGTCTGGAACCGCGTGACCGCTACGGTCCCAGGTTCGAATCCTCCCTCGGGCATGGATGTATGTGATGTCCTTAGGTCAGTTAGGTTTAATTAGTTCTATGTTCTAGGGGACTCATGACCTCAGATGTTAAGTCCCATAGTGCTCCGAGCAATTAAAAAAAAAAAAAAAAAAAAAGGTACTTCAGAGTTCCTCTACACTGAAGCTCCAAAGAAACTGGTATAGGCATGCGTATTCGAATACACAGATATGTAAACAGGCAGAATACGGCGCCGCGGTCGGCCAACGCCTGTATAAGACAACAAGTGGCTAGCGCAGTTGTTAGATCAGTTACTGCTGCTACAGTGGCAGGTTATCAAGACTTGAGTGAGTTTGAACGTGGTGTTATAGTCGGCACACAAGCTATGGGGCACAGCATCTCCGATGAAGTGAGGACTTTCCCGTACGACCATTTCACAAGTGTACCGTGACTAACAGGAATGCGGTAAAATATCTAATCTCCGATATCGCTGCGACCGGAAAAAGATACTGCAAGAACGGGACCAACGACGACTAAAGAGAATCGTTCAATGTGACAGAAGTGCAACTCTTCCGCGAACTGTTGCAGATTTCAATTCTGGGCTATCAACAAGTGTCAGCGTGCGAACCATTCATCATCACTATGAGCTTTCGAAGCCGAAGGGCCACTCGTGTGCCCTTGATCACTGCACGACAGAAAGCTTTATGCCTCGCCTGATCCCGTCAACACCGACATTGGACTGTTGATGACTGGAAACATATTGCCTGATCGGACGAGCCTCGTATCAAATTGTATCGAGCGGATGGAAGTGTAAGGGTATGGAGACAACACCATGCATCCGTTGACCCTGCATGTCAGAAGGGGACTGTTCAAGCTGATGGAGGCTGTGTAATGGTGTGGGGCGTGCGGAGTTGAAGTGATATGGGACCCCTGGTACGTCTAGATACGTCTCTGACAGGTGACACGTACTCAAGCATCCTGTCTGATCACCTGCATCCATTCATGTTCATTGTCCATTCCGACGGCCAATTCCAGCAAGACAATGCGACATCACGCACGTCCAGAATTGCTACAGAGTGGCTCGAGGAACACACTTCTGAGTTTGAGCACTTTCGCTGGCCGCCACACTCCCCAGACATGAGCATTATGGAGCATATCTGGGATGCCTTGCAAAGTGCTGATCGGAAGAGATTTCACCCTCCCGTACTCTTACGTATTTATGGACAGCCGCCGGCCGCTACAGTCTGGAGCCGAGCGACCGCTACAGTCGCAGGTGTAAGTAGGCTGTTTAGGTTTTTTTATTGGTAACGCCTCCTCTGTATGAAAATCACTGGCTGTTCTGTGTGCAGTCTGCGGCTGCTTTGCATTGTTGTAATACTCGCCATTGTAGTGTTAGGCAGCTGGATGTGAACAGCGCGTAGCGTTGCGCAGTTGGAGGTGAGCCGCCAGCAGTGGTGGATGTGGGGAGTGAAATGGCGGAGTTTTGAAACTTGTCATGTACTGCTATATATATTATGACTATTAAGGTAAATACATTGTTTGTTCTCTATTAAAATCTTTCATTTGCTAACTATGCCTATCAGTAGTTAGAGCCTTCAGTAGTTTGAATCTTTTATTTAGCTTGCAGTAGTGGCGCTTGCTTTATTGCAGTAGCTCGAGTAACCAAGATTTTTGTGAGGTAAGTGATTTGTGAAACGTATAGGTTAATGTTAGTCAGGGCCATTCTTTTGTATGGATTTTTGAAAGTCAGATTGCGTTGCGCTAAAAATATTGTGTGTCAGTTTCAGCACAGTCATGTATAAATTTTTCAAAGGGGACGTTTCATATGTCGACCCTTAGCCGAGGATACCTCACTGGAATCTTCTGATTTTTTTCTTGTAGTTTGTGTAATTAGTGTAGCTTTTGTTTATTGCTAGCGCGTAATTATAGAGAGAATTTCCATTGGAGTTGTAGTTTTTCATTGTTGTACAGTAAAACAGTTGTGGCATGCATGTAGATTTGCACCAAGTATTTCGCAGATGCGCTTGCAATTAACTAGATATTATTTTCAGTGCTATGTTAATGTGTTCTCTTATTTTTGCTCTTCAAATTGTATTTTTCTGTGTTATCGTGTGAAATATTGTGACGATTATGGCGTGTGAAAAACGTAGTACTAGGCTCCAAAGTAAACTGAGACATGACAGTGAAGACGAAAGCAGTGTGTTAGCGCCACCGTGTAATGAATTAACTAATGTTCAACATAGTAATTTGGTAATTGCACATAGGGAAATGGAGCGGGTTGCAAATAATGGTGTACACAGTGAAACAATTAGTGAACAGGGAAGCATTATCGATCGATCGGTCGGCAACAGCTCGCCTCAGGAATCCGAAATGACAGGAAACAATCTCGCAAATACTGTAGACTAAGGTTTTGGGTCCTCACCGTTTTCTCAAATTAGTCAAGACACATTTTTTGCTTGTCAAAATGTGAATGTTGCCGGTGAAAATGCACTGCCAAAAAGCATAGAGAAACAGATTCCAGACACTAATACATTATTATTGCAATTAATGCAACAAATGGAACCAAATCAGAGACAAATGGGACAAAGGCTTCAAAAGTTAGGCACAATGGAACAACACCAGAGACAAACACAGCAACAGTTAGACACAGTGGAACAAAATCTTAAAACGTTAGACACAGTAGAACAAAATCTTAAAAAGTTAGACACAATGGAACAAAATCTTCACACCACGCTTGAACAAACACATGAAGATTAACTACTGAGTTACATAAAATAGAATCGAAATGTCAAAAAGTCTGTAATGACGTAAAAACACAAATTTGTGAGCATTTCCAACCTATTTTTTCGCGTCATGAAAATGCATTACAGAATCACGAAGCAGCCATAAAAGAACTGCAAACTATTGTTCATGAAAATCATGAGACCCTGCAAGCTAAAATTGACTCAGTTGCATCTGCCAATTCGGTTACGCAACTTGCAAAAATTCAGGAAAACTTAAAGGACACAGTAGATACCCTGAAAATTGGTTCAGAAATACACATGGAGGAAATTAGTTCATTATCAGAGAAAGTAGTTGAACTATCGGATTAGCTAAATAGTTTATCTACGAAGGTAGATGATAATCTGAATGACACAAAACCGGTAGTCTTTAATGACACAGAAGAGTGGGAACAAATTAGGAAATTCAAACAAAATCAGAATCAAATTAATACGCAACACCAAAGAGAAATCTGCGAAGTACAAGATCAGCTGACACAGGTAATACAAGAATTACGTATTTCAGAGGACACTCGCGCCCCAATACGGGAAGAGGGACATAGAAATACGGAACAGCCACAAAATAATAACACAGCGCATTTCGGAAATTATGAAAGAAATTGGCAAGGTGCACCGAATTTTGAAATGGAACCGCCGAAACGACATAACAATGACCGATATGCGACTCGCCGACATGATGACTTTGACTATAAGCTGTTCATTACTACACGTAAATTCGAAACATTTAAGAATTCTGGCAACGACATTCATCCACAAGCATGGCTCCATCAATTCTCTCATTGTTTTCCTCCCAGCTGGTCGTCAGAACACAGATTAGAATTTATGTGTGGCTATTTAGAGAATGAACCAGCTGTAAGAATGCGATCAGTCATTCACGATTGTCACAGTGAAGGAGAATTTTACCATGCCTTCCTCTCAGCATATTGGTCTCAAGCTACACAAGACCAAGTAAAACATAGCATCATGATGATGAAACACTTTGAACAATCTGAATTTTCCAGTCTTGTCAAATATTTTGAAGACATGTTGCATAAGAATCAGTATCTTTCAAACCCATACAGCCCCTCAGAACTCATCCGCATTTGCTTAATCAAATTGCCTGAACATTTACGACATATTATTTTAGCAGGACGTTGCAAAGACGACATTGAAGCTTTTCTGGGACTGTTACAAGAACTGGAAATTGACACTGACAATCGTGGAACGCGAAAACAGGAGTACAACGATTACAGATCACATCTGTCACAATTCCGCGATGAAAGAAATAATAACTGGACACGACAAGGCTTTTCTCACAACACATATCATGACCAAAACAGACACCACCTGTATGACAACCACTGGCAGAGTAATAGTTACAGAGAAAGATCGCATTTCCGAAGTAATGAATGTGACAGAAACAATCATAGAAACAGACAATATGGTAACCAGAACTACTATTATCAAGAGAGACAGAATACTTTCAGACGCAACAGTTCAGCGCGCAGTTACGATCCCGGGAGAAATTCTCCACCACATGACCGACAAACAAGAAACTATGTAAACTACCGACGTAACGACAGACCTGGATTCCATCAGAACTGGCGAGCTTCAAACAGGGCAGGGCCCTCTCGTCAAGGTGAATTTTTAGAAGTTCGGTCTCCTAATCCCAATAACGACGCGCGCCAACACAGAAACAGACAATGACCCGCACCGCAGGGAGCCACGTGCGCCGGCTGGCTCAGAGAAAAATAACATAGACGCTAACTTTGAGAAAAAAATTCCAGTATTCTTTACCGACATATACCATATGACAATTGCATTCAAGTTCAAACTCTGAGTACTATGAAGAGTAAAGAATTTCACCACACTTCACATATAAAACCGCTTATTGAAAGATAATCTGCTTTTTAACTTAGTCTTTGCCATAGAACTTTTTACTTTACATTGCTAGTAGGCTTTGTCAGACTTAAGAAACTGTTAACTTTGAAGTTAAATATCCAGTCAAGAACCGAGAGAACTTATTTAAACAGAAATTACGGTTGCATTGTTATAGTGAACAGATGACACAGTGTTATTGTGTGTGTACATTCTTGCTTGTTAGTTGGACGATTACGTAATGACTACAAGGCTTACATACTTAGAACATTTACCAGTACTGCTAATGAGATTTTAATGCAACATTTTGGTTTACTTGAAAATACATTCTGAATTTAAAGTACTTTCTGTGAAATACCAGATGACACAGTGGTTAGTTTATGTGACAGCTACACGATTTTATCACGACGCTACTAATGAGTGACAATTTACAATGTTGCTTTTGCAGTGTTTCTGTTTTATATCTGCACAGTTTTCTGTTTTATTCTGGAAAGTAAAACATGTTTTAGTAGTAACTTTTGTGGTATAGCAGCAATGAGACAGCCTTTTTCGTGGCACAACAATACATTACTGTACAGTACTTTCTTCATCACGCCAATAAGCATAATAACTACGAAATCTATACGGAAAGCATTTCACTTTTGTTTATCATGAGGTAAGTAAATTGACTTCTGCAGAACTTAGCTTTCGGAGGACGATAACTACGACACTTCCACAGAGATTATGTTGCGACAAGACGCACAGTTTAGCGCTACAGTACACGTATTTGAGTGATTAACCTTATACTTAAAACATTTATTTTTAAAGATTTTTGAATTACAAAGAAAGTTTTCCGTGATACATTTCATTCTATTGCTGTAATTTGTAACACCTGAGGGTACAATTACATTTATCCTCAGGGGAGTACATGCCTACTTTGTGTACCATGTGTTTGGCAAGCACAAGGAGCCCTAGCTAATATGGTATTTGCTTACACAACTTTACACATCGGTACCATATTTCTATAACACAGAATTACACAGCTATCTGATTATTTAACAGAGAAACAAACATTTCTTTACTACATCAGTGACAGATGTCTACGTAATTACACCGTTGGATAACTTCACACTCACGAAATTGTATTTTGTCTGTACTTTGTGAACTGTTTATATTTTTTCGGACCCATTGTGATATTATGAGAGCTTTGAATGATATATTTGGTATGGGATTACGATTTTTAAAGTACGATTGAGGTAGATGACACTATTGAAATGAGCAGAGAATTTTTTTTAGGTTTTGAAATTATTGGAGGAAGCTACGACGATTTTGAGAGTTGACTGAGGTGTTATGATGTTATTATTACGATGACTATGTGTATTATGCTGTTGAGGTATGTTTATGATCAGTAAGCTGATGCTATATGAGTTATTTGATTATGCTACGTATCTGTTATGATGAAATATTGCAGAAGTGTCGACGAATAAGGTAAGGAATAATGAGTAGTGGTTAGGGACTCTGACTTGTGAAAAAGGATGTTGGAAACCAAGAATCGTACTTGAAGAGTTATGAAATGTGTGTATATGCGTGAATGTATCACAATGGCGGCGAAAATTTTTTGGACACTGTTATATTTACAGGATTTTGTTTCTACAGATTTGTAACGCAAATTCTTGACCTGTGAACTTTTTTATATGAGACTGTCACTGTAGCAAACTGCTGTCGTAAATATTTCGTTAAGAAAGGTAAGTGACCTTGACGTAATGGTTTTGGGCGCCCAGCTGAGAGGTAGCCGTCTGACAAAAGAAAGCCATTAGGTGGAGAGAAAAAAAAGGCCATTATCCTCGCTATTGACATTCCTTTGTGGAAAGCATCGCAAATACGACACGCTCATTACTTGGAAACATATCGTACTTTCTGATATTTACTGAAATGCCTAATGAAATGACAAGAAATAGTTTGTCTACACACCTGATTATGACTACTGTCTTTCTAGATGAGATATTTTTTTACTACTTATGAAATGCCACATGGCTATTGAACGATGTTCTTATGCTTTGCTTTGTACATAGTTGCTTATTTCATTTGATATCTAGTTTCTAGCTGCACTGCAGCATTGGTTAAAATAAAATTTTATAGATGTACTAATATAAATATTTTCTGTCTACAGATCGAGTAAATAATAATCTTTTTCAAAAAAATTAGGGAGCACAAAAAGACATTTACCTTCACAGGAACTGCATTCATAATTTTCTTTTCAAGTACTTAGTAATTTATTTTGTAGAATAAGTTGTGGTGCACCACTTTAATTACATAGACATTAACATGTGAATATACATTTCCCTTGTCTGCACTGTTGTCTTTAGTGTAATGTTTTTTTTCTGCTTGAGCTATGTCATGTTTAGATATAAGTTATTTCATTTGCTGCTGCTGTTTGCCAGGCATAGTGTTACTGAATTTGACTTTGTGTTACTCTTCTAAGCCAGTTTACTACTGATCTATTTTTCTTGTTTGCTGCTCATTGCCTTATATTAGTTGTAATTACTGTAGCTTGCTTTGCCATTTGAACATTTTGTCATTACTGTTTGTTAATTGTTTTGTGCTGCTGCATTGCCTCGTCCCTTAGTTTAGCATCTGAGCTCAGTAGATTTAAGTTAGCTTAAAAGGGGGTAGACTATATAAGAAACTATCTATGGTGGATTGGAAGAAATACATTGAGAAGCTATAAGAAAATGGTTTGGCCAAAAAAGTAGTGTACAGTGGAGAAAAACTATTTTTGAAAGAGGATGTGAACAGAATACAGAAAGCATGCTTGGATAGGATTTTTTTTTGGCTGGAGCAAATGTTGAAATAAGAGGGACGATCTATGGAATGAAGTTCTGGGTTGGACTGCAGTACCAAATGTTACACTGAAAACAAACCCTGTCCTTTCCTTTTGTGTTATCCCCCTATGTGTTTGTGTACCCTTGTGTATTTGTTTTCTTCCTGTCTCTGTGTACTGTTTCATAGAATTTTTTTTTCTCTTCTAATACTAAGCTACATTCACTATGATGAGGAATACTGTTATCCTCAAATATAATTTGCATTAATAATATGTTATTTACTTTGTAAAGATGTTTAGACATTATTTATCTGTTCTGTTTTGTTGCTCATGTTTCAAAAGTTATTCTGATCTTTTATGTAGGTACTCATAATTCGTGTAACACTGGTGTACATGTTTATTTCTATTCCTTTGTAAAGCCTGCATTACCACAAATGTTATCTGTATTATTATATTTTTAATGATGTTTCCTGTATCTTTGTAATTGTATTCTTATGTTATAAAATTGTAATTGACACCAGTTCATCAAATTAAGTAACTTGTAAGTTCCATTTCACTGCACACATTTCTGTTGGTCATAGTATATGGACAATATGTGAGAAGTAGGGACTTTTGGTGTTTACACGTGTGTTAATAATTCAGCAAGGGACTGGATAACAGCATTGCTGGTTCTAAGGACAATTCCAAAAACTTTGTGAGTGCAAAAGTGGTGGTTATGGACTTGCTATATTATCCGCAAGACTCTTCAATGGTGATTGTGCACCTGCATAGTCACAACAGATGGCTGCTGGCCATCTCTACAAGGACTGCAGTGGGTCTGCACCTCTGGTGGCCCACCAATACCACAATCTCTACCAGGAATACAGTGGGTCTGCACCGCTGGTGGCCCACCAATACCACAATCTCTACCAGGAATACAGTGGGTCTGCACCTCTGGTGGCCCACCAATACCACAATCTCTACCAGGAATACAGTGGGTCTGCACCGCTGGTGGCCCACCAATACCACAATCTCTACCAGGAATACAGTGGGTCTGCACCTCTGGTGGCACACCAATACCATAATCTCTACCAGGAGTACAGTGGGTCTGCTCTGTGATGACCTACGTACCAGTATTCTTCAAAACTTCGACTGACTCCGCTGAGGGTTTGCTCTGTTGTGGCCCATGACCTGTCTGCATGTCGAGAGTCAGCACTGTCTTTCCGTTGGAAGGACAACGCTACTTCTTCAAGACTGCATGGAAATCCACTACTTCCGTGTGCATTTTCTTTTACTGCTCAGACTTTGAGAAAAACACTGCTATTTTACTGTGATGAACGATTAGGACTATCTTTATGGACTGTGAGAAAGTTTAGCTTTTGACCAACATTGTATCAATAAGTGTGTGCAATTGATATCTTTGTTATTGTAATTATAAAAAATTTTTATCAAAACATTGTTGGCCACTGTCCAAAACAATTTGTAAAATTTTTTGTGCGGAGCATGGGGGCTATGTAAGTAGGCTGTTTAGGTTTTTTTATTGGTAACGCCACCTCTGTATGAAAATCACTGGCTGTGCTGTGTGCAGTCTGTGGCTGCTTTGCATTGTTGTAATACTCGCCATTGTAGTGTTAGGCAGCTGGCTGTGAACAGCGCGTAGCGTTGTGCAGTTGGAGTTGAGCCGCCAGCAGTGGTGGATGTGGGGAGAGAAATGGCGGAGTTTTGAAATTTGTCATGTACTGCTATATATATTATGACTATTAAGGTAAATACATTGTTTGTTCTCTATTAATATCTTTCATTTGCTAACTATGCCTATCAGTAGTTAGTGCCTTCAGTAGTTTGAATCTTTTATTTAGCTGGCAGTAGTGGCGCTTGCTTTATTGCAGTAGCTTGAGTAGCGAAGATTTTTGTGAGGTAAGTGATTTGTGAAACGTAGAGGTTAATGTTAGTCAGGGCCATTCTTTTGTATGGATTTTTGAAAGTCAGATTGCGTTGCACTAAAAATATTGTGTGTCAGTTTCAGCACAGTGATGTATAAATTTTTCAAAGGGGACGTTTCACAGGTTCGAATCCTGCCTCGGGCATGGATGTGTGTGATGTCCTTAGGTTAGTTAGGTTTAATTAGTTCTAAGTTCTAGGCGACTGATGACCTAAGAAGTTAAGTCCCATTGTGCTCAGAGCTATTTGAACCATTATGGACAGCCCTGCAGGATTCATGTTGTCAGTTCCCTCCAGCACTAAATGGCTCTGAGCACTATGGGACTCAACATCTTAGGTCATAAGTCCCCTAGAACTTAGAACTACTTAAACCTAACTAACCTAAGGACATCACACACACCCATGCCCGAGGCAGGATTCGAACCTGCGACCGTAGCAGTCGCGCGGTTCCAGACTGCGCGCCTAGAACCGCGAGACCACCGCGGCCGGCCCCTCCAGCACTACTTCAGACTTTAGTCGAGTCCATTTCACGACGTGTTGCGGCAGTTCTGCGTGCACGCGGCGGCCCTGCACGATATTAGACAGGTGTACCAGTTTCTTTGGCTCTTCAGTTTAATTACCACCGTTTCCAGAATTGCAGTTGTCCTATGGTCGACTGCTGTTTGGACACACAAGTGCGATTGGCAGTGGGGTGTTCATACTAGAGGGAATTTCATTAATGTGAGTAAAACTAAATTTTGAAGCGTGCTTTTCGAGAGCCCACTTACTGAAATACGTGCGCTTATTAACCTAATATTGTCCTTTTTTCGTAATTTTTGGCAGCTGTCACAATAATTCCCTGTTGCTGTTGCGATTTTTAGTCAGAAGACTGGTTGGTTTCAGGTCTCCATGCTACTCAATTCTGTGCAAGCCTCTTCATCTTCGAATAACTGTTGCAACCTCCGACCTTTTGAACCAGTTCAGTGTATTCCTCTCTCGGTCTCTCTCTACAATTTTTACCTCCCTTCCTCTCCTCCCCACTTTCCTACAGTATTAAATTAGTCATCTCCTGCTGCCTGAGAACTTGTCCTATCAACCGATCTCTTCTTTTAACCAAGTTGTGCTACAAGTTCCTTTTCTCCCCACTTGTACACTGCTTGACAATTTCTAAGGAACAACTGACACTTGCTAAAGGATAACTGTCAGTTGCTGCGGAACAACCATAAATTGCTACAGAACACGCAACCAGCGACAATACGAGGAAATGTAGAGGGCGGGACGTGTTAACTGCAACGAAGCCTATGCACGATGATCCAGTGTGCATTCGACAGTGCGTTGTTTGACAAAAGTTGTTGTGAAACCGAATAATGGGACATTCCGTGTGGTACGGCAGGTCATGTTTGGAGTGGTTACGATCGTGGACGAGGGCAAGCTGGACAGCTCACAAAAAATGGCTCTGAGCAGTATGGGACTTAACATCTGAGGTCATCAGCCCCATAGAACTTAGAACTACTTAAACCTAACTAACCTAAGGACATCACACACATCCATGCCCGAGGCAGGATTCGAACCTGCGACCGTAGCAGCCGCGCGGTTCCGGACTGAAGCACCTAGAACCGCTCGAACACCGCGGCAGGCGACGACTCGCAACGGGGCGAGGTGTCACTATCATAGCCTCAGTAATGGGTGTGTCCAAGAGTGTCATTTAGCGATTAAAAAATGCCACTGAAGCACTGAAAATGAAAGAATTATGCCAAAGCATGCCGGTGGTCGAAGACGGACCGCCACGCCGCAAGAAAATCGATACGTAGCCCCAGTTTCGAAAAGGAAGAGACACAGACTAATTCCTAGGCAGACCGTTGCAGACGTTGCAGCTGCTACTGGTACACGTGCCCCTGCCAGAACCATTTCACGGCCGTTACATCCGGCTGGTTTGTATGCTCGGAAGCCTGTTAAATGCATCCCACTTCGAACATTCTATCGTTGAGAAAGAGTTGGGAGGTGTAGGGAGGATGCTGGTTGGGGTCAGCAACTGTGGTCCACAGTGATGTTCTCTGACGAATCTCGCTTCACTGTGGCAAGTGGTGCTTGCCACCAGTTGATGTCGAGAGAAAGGGGACACGTCACGCAAGACCGAATGTTCATGTAAGTCATCGGTGTGGCGTAGGCATTATGGTGTGGGCAGGCATTAAACACAAAAACCCTGGCGGAGAATGTGACTTAGTTGGTTCTGTCGAGGCTGGTACTACATCATGCTTTTCTGTGGCTGGACAGTTTGACTTTGGGAGGTGGTGAATGGCTGGAGAGAAGGCATGGGAGATCTGTTTTTGTACAAGGCTGGGAGGGTAATTATAGTCTGTGAAACAGTGCTGCATCTCTTTGCGCGAGGTACCGTTACAGCACATTGATGTTGCTGGGAGATTATTCTGGGTCATGCACGTTTATTGGGAGGTGCTGTACGTCCCGACAATGGATGACAATGCCCACCCACACAGAACAGCTGAGGTGTTGGACACAAGTGTAAACTGAATACATTAAACGTATACAGTGGACTGCATACTCCCCGGGCCGAAACCCTATACAGAATGCCTGCGATGCTGTTTGGCAGACGCGTTTCTCACCAGATACCCTATCCCTGCACCGTGCAAGAATTGTGAACCCTCCTTGAGAGAGGAGTGGGTCAATGTCGCCTAAGGACTCCCCAGCATGCTAGCCAGGATGAACAATAGGTGCAAAACTTGCATTATTGCATTAGGAGGGCATATTCCTTACTGAGAGTCAGATATTGACCATTATGTTGGGACAGTGACATGTGACGTCTGTTATTCTGCTTTCACATGTGGTGAAATCTCTAATATTTTTTTCTGTAAATATACCATTCCACCTCTGTTATGTATATTCTGTGTTTCATGTCGTCTATCGTTACCCATGATTATTCCAGCCCAACAATGTCTCTGTTCTGTAGCAATTGTCAGGCAGCGTATTCAGTGCCTCCTCATTAGCTATATGATGTACCCATCTGATCTTCAGCATTCTTCGGTAGCACAACATTCCAGAGGCTTCTATTCTCTTGTAGTCTGAACTGTTCATCGTCCACGTTTCACTTCCATGTAAGGCAACACTCCAACAAATATCTTCAGAAAAGACTTCCTAACCAACGTATATTCGATGTCAACAAGTTTATCTTCTTCAGGAAAGTTTTTCTTGCCATTGCCTTCTTGTTTGAATTTCTAGTTGATCTACATCAATGGTCGGCCAACTGCGGCTCGCGAGCCACGTGCTGCTCTCTGGCCCCTTGAGTGTGGCTCCTTCACAAAATACGACGTGAGGGCGAGCATGTACGAATACACTGAGACTGAAACTTCGTGGACCATGCACAAAGTCGATTTTCCGTCTGTAAGAGTCTATTTATTTCGCTGTAATGTCACATCTCATCTAATGGATTTAATAGTAAACTACAGGAGAAAGGAAAGACGATTTTATCGATGTTAGAAGAAGTTACTCCAATCGAAAACTAATTACCTCTTTTTGCTCAAGATTTTGCAAGAGAAACTTTCATTCACCTTCCACGCCTGATGAAAAATCGCCAAGGTAATCATTTTGATATTGACGTTTGCTATTTCAAAACAACACTTTTTAATACGACGCAAACTTTTCTCAATACCTTTCAGGAATTCAGAGAGAAGCGACATTAGAGTTTGTTAAAAAAAATGTATTGGTGCTATTGTAACAGAATTAAATTTTTTCCCTTTGATATTGACATTGAAAACTTTGAAATGTAATTGCTGGATTTAAAAGACAAAACGTTGTGAAGCTCGGAATTTGAACGTCTTTCTGCTGACATAGTAACAGTAGAGATGAACACATATGAACTTGGCTCACAACACAAAGAGTCTGCCTTGAAAAACCTGGAGAACGAAGATTTGTTGATTTTTAACGCCTGGAATAGTGTTCCTAAAAAAAAAAAAAAAAGTAGCGTTTGCTGTTCTTCACTCATTCGGATTTACGTGTTCATGTGAACAGTCGTTTTCAGCCACAAACCTTGTCAAGAGTAAATTGAGAAGTCGTCTTACTGATAAGAACCCTGGAATCGTACCTACAATTAAAACCAACAATATTCAGTTTGTCTTACCCAAAGTTTCCAAGGACATGGAAACTCAACTGTAACAATGTAATATTTGGTATACATAAATGCACAATGTTTCTAATAACAAAATGTAACCCCCAAAGAAAACATCACTGTTTTACAACCAACAATTAGTGTCCAGTGCAACTGTTCACAGCAAAGACCAAAAAATTGTAATTTTGTAGTAATGTGTACTATAAATAATTCTAATTGTTATCATACATGGTACTGACAAACCATGAAATGTGATTTATTAAGTTAAAGAACAGTTTTACAGAACAAAAAGTCAAAAGTCTCGTTTGACAATTCCAAAGACAACACCACAAATAAGGATCGAATGTAAGTTGTTGTATCTTACTCCAGAATGTTTGGGTCGTAATAACACAAGCTCCTTGTAAACAATAGCCAGTAGTTATTTGATGATGGTCTAATAAGCCAAAAACTAGTTCGTACAAATAAAAATCAGTAAAACCAAAAACCGCCCAAGTCTTATGCAATCCTCAGTATGGAATTGTTCTATCAAGCAGCGACGGAAATAAATAACACATGTAAGACACTTTATATTTATAGAAAACTTACAGTTTAATTTTATCGATAAATAATACTGTTATTAAGTATGATATCAAGTTCTATTCGACGTATCTGTAGTTTAACTGAGAACCGAAACTGTAAGCAAATTTTAAGTTATTGTTAGGAAGCGTTGTCAAGTGAAAGAAGATATAGTGTCGAGTATTGAGAAGGGTATGTTGCCATGGTTTGGACATATAGAAAGGATGAATAAAGGAGACAAACGAAACTATACAAGAAGAGTGTCGATGGGAGAGTTAGAAGGGACCCACCTCAGTGAACGCGCCTCAATCAGATTGAGGACGTTTTCAGGAAAGACCAGCTTAGGAGTACCCTGATGAAGTTAACAGCGATGTACCTAGCTCTACACATTTTATATTAAACGATATTGGTTTTAAAATTGGTTTAACATGTTTTCGGGTGAACAATCTGTATGTTAGTATCACAAGGCAATTTAATTTTTTTCGGTTTTGTAGTGATTCAAGCCGGTATGACACACACCAAAGGAGATCATGCAAGTTTTAATTTTTGCAGTTGCTGAGGAGAAAGCGGGTCGGCGTCGACCAATACACCTTGTCACTCGTAAACTACAGTAGCTGCATGTAACAGCAACATAAGCCCGCAACACGCCAATGTATGTTCAAAGTCATTGTGTGTTTTTTAACTTCCTCAATGCACAAATAATTTATTCCGAGTATATAATTACTTTTTCGCTGTAGTAATGGTATTGGTAATTTTTATACGGAGACGCACTACACTCGATTTGAATACAGACCTTGAACTTGGTGAGTACTTGTTGTTCCTGGTGTACTTATGAGTGGATAAGTAAGTTTTACCTCTTGTAAAAGAAACTCACTAATACAGTCAAAATATTTGAGGGAGAAGCTGACTATACGTTCATAACCACACACCGCCAAACACTTGTTTTGTCTCTGATCCTACCCTTCCTTGTACCGCTGAGTAGTATAATGGTTGTGCGGTGGTACCTGTCGTGATTGTAGAGATGTAAGTACTTCAAGTGGTAGCCAACACATCATGGTGGTGGTCACCAGGACATCTTCTATCTCTTTAACATCAGTGTAAACTCAAAACAAAAAAAAAACAAAAAAAAAAAAAAAAAAACAAACAAAAAAAAAAAAAAGACAAAAAAAAAGTGCACCGCGAAGAAATTGGATACATGTGACACGTATGTACAGCAAATGATTGCAATACCATCCCACCGCTTTCTGAGGCGCCTCCAGACACCTCTTCGCAAATCATCGGGGATCAGTTCGAGGCGAGACGCATCACTGAAGACAATTCTGCTCCCATAAATGAGATACAAGGACGAAGACGTCTCTGAAGACACTCCGAACAGCGGCAGGACACAACGTGACTGTCACCCACCGTACAGCCAGACAACCGGATTAATGACCTGGGGTGCCATTGCTTTTCATAGCAGGACCCCTTTGGTTGTCATCCGTGGTCCCCCTACAGCATAGCTGTACATCGATGATATTGTACACGTGATTTTGCTGCCTTTCAAGGAAAGCCACCCTGATCTTACATTTCACCAAGATAATGCCCGTGCGCACATGTCGAGAGTGCGAGAACTTCTACTACTTGTCTTCGTGCTACCTTGAGAGTGTTGTCGCCAGATCTCCAGATCTCTCTCCAATCTAGAACGTTTGAACCGTTACGGGCGGGGCCCTCCAACCAGCTCGGGAATTTTGATACAATGCCCTAATTGGACACAGTTTGGCACAATATGCCTCAGGAGTTCATACAACTGTCAATCAATACCAAGACAAATAACTGCTTGCATAAGGGCCGGACGTGGACCAGGGGGTTACTGACTTGCTCTATTTGTGAAGCTCTTTCTGTTGAACAAATCACCCAACTTTTCTCAAATTACATCAATTCTTTGTGTGCACATGTACAGCACATCTACCGATTTCTGTCCCATTCAGATAATTCCCTCATGGTTTGTAGTTTGTTTTTTTTTGTCTTAGAGTGTATTTTTCAAGGGGAGAAAGTTCGTGATTGTTGACTTATGTTCTCGAGCTTTTACGAATACTCTCGAATGTTAGCGAATGTTTCCGGATATTCTAGTACATTCTAGAATGTACTAGAATTCGGTTTCGAAACGGCACATATTGCACTGAATCTCTTAATCGTTACTTACATTGTAAAACATAGTTGATAAGGAGGAACAAGTCATCGAAATGAATATCCGTTTGTAGAGATAAACTATTCAAACAAAGAATGGTGGTGTGAGTGGAGAAATTTAGCAACAAAAAATATTCAGTTTGAATGTTGTCTGTTATAATGTAGCGACTTATATATATGATGTTCTTATGCATCTACTACGAGCTCTCATGTCTGCGCTGCTGTTTCTTCTGTACTCAGTTTACCTTTCTTAAGATTGAGAGATTGCAGTGCACTCTCACTTCTTATTCGGTGTAGGGAATACGATCTACTGCGATTTGACGTCATACATTATGATGAAATGGTGGGCAGTAGTTTATGGTCCTGTTTGCATGCTCTAGGGAAGGAAATACGGTAATCTTTAGCTGCGTTCAAAGCAACAGGATGCCGACTGCAGTAAAAGCACGGTGTTGGTGGGCCGACAAAGCGCGTTTTTCTGGAGAGCAGTGAGGAGACATTTCCAGATGGCTGCGTGCCGCAGTCGCATTGTGCCAAAAACACATCAGATTGGGGCTGGACAGGGGACAGACATCCAGGTATATGGCCTAGCGCCGAAAAGTCGCCGACAGCGCATTGTAGGCTGAGGATAAAGCAGAGGATGGGCCATTGTTAGAGAGCAAGCCACCAAAAGAAATGTAAACGTTCTGCAAATGTCCTTGGGGCAGAGAATCTGGCGTCCAGACGTCGTTAAGATGTTTTTGAGAGCATGAAGCTTTTACAAGTTTATGGCCATTCTTTGCAAACTTTCAAATGGATGCAACAGGGGAGATAACAAGCTGTTTATGGAGGGCTGTACTTTCACCCTGTATTGTCTTAGCAAAAGACATGGCAAACACATGTGAAAGAGGCTGCGAAGCTGAATTTTTTTCCGATTTCTGCCAATTAACTTTAAAGTCTCTGATTGGCCAAATCGGTTTGCAGTGCAAAGACCATGCTCCGAGCTTAGAATGCTGGGGTCCAGCTCGTGATTGGCTTGTGAGAAAGTGGGGGAAGTCAAAAAACAGAAATGTGCTTTTGGAACCGAGCTGAGGAGGAAACAGGGAGAAAGCAAGAAAGATCACTCTTGTACAAGTCTCTTGTACTGGCGCTTCACTAGTAAAGAACTGCAGGTCTCTACCTAAACGGTGAGACTTGTGTCCTTTGGTAGTGTGCCACTTAGAGCCTGTGCCAGTCACCTTCTGAACCGTTCTTTGGAGGTACTGCTTCTAGCATCGCGCACACAACGAGTGACGCGAGGGTGTACTTATTTGTCTTGAGTGGGCCGTCTAAACATTTGACTTATTCTATCACGCATAGTCGTGGCACAGAGTCAAATTGGTTTGGCAGACCAGCAAACGGGTCCACCTGCACACTGGAATTTATCGGGGTTTCAGAGGCTCATAAGGAAGTACCTCCTGCACTCTGAATTAACTGAACGTGAGACCGTGTACTTGCATTTTTCGTGAATGTGCATTTAATAACAGATTGCTGCCGTCTATGACTTCAGTCAGCAAACGCATCATGGTGGGCCACCTTGGCCAGTAGGACAGTAAAGTATTCGGTGCTGCGATGTAGCACTATAATATATACTTCTCAGCACCCTGTTCTTTCGAACCATATTTCTCTTTCTTTTTTTTTTTTGTGTGGTAGAATATAGATGCTTGGTGGTGGCGTAGTTTGATGCCATAACCTGGATTCTCGTGTATGAAGTCAGATAGAGCAAGTAGTGTTCTGGTTAGTGTCATGTGTCGATCCCCAGTAGATCACTTTGTCCACCATAGATCCCATGTTGGTAAGGCGTTTGTTAAATAAAAATGTTTGTGTGAGGTTTATTTAATAATTTTGTTGTCTTGTCATGTTTAAGATCAATAAATCGATTGTCAATTAGACTACAACTTCCCCCTGAGTTCTAATTAACAGTTCCTTCCCATTTTTTTTTATGGCAGTCGAGATCTGAACCACTTTTTCACTTGGTGTCCACAGTGTGGATATTTACTTCATTAACAATAATCTTCTTTCAAGATCTCTGATGTGAGAGCGGCCTCAGCCAACGAGAATTCAGGTTGCTTCGTCCTCCATGGCATGCAAGCTCAAATGAGAATAAAGCCTTCTTCTTAGTCCTGTTTCGTCTGAGCTGTTCTGAGTGAAGGTCTGCTTTTGCTCATGTGTGACATGGTGTGCTTTTGAGCCTGGCTGCATTGAATTTTTCTCAGAAAAATGGTGAGCGATATCTGTGAGTTGTGGTTTGTATATGCGAAGTGATAACTAAAAATGGTACACAATTCTTCTCTTTGGAATGTGTGTTCTTGTTTACAGCGTAGTGAGACATATTGGAAATGTAACATTCCACGATTACCAAAGCAAAATGCTCAGCAGAGTGGTATTCATTATTATGGCTAATGTGGGCAGCGTCCACTGCGTTCACATGGTGTATTTTTTTGAAACTGAGTTTAGCGAGGTGGTATTTCATTTACTGAAAGGATTTTGCACTTTGTGTAGTTCACGACTACCCAGAAGGGTGTAGATCCTTGTGTGGTGGTGGTGTGTGCACCACGTGATTCATGTTAATCTTATTATCGTTCATAAAAAACATTTGTATTCACTGGGTACTGATAATGACAAGTTAAAGAAAATCTCATGCTGTTATTTTTATTTCTTTCCTTTCATCGGTGTAATTAAGTGAAATATACTATTCATGTTGGTGGCAGTGAGTAACTATGAGGGCGCACACCAATGCCTTGTGTAGGAGTAACAAGAAAAATAACCATGTGCCTTCGACTCATTCATTAGTTTGATGTTAACCACTTACCATCTCGAACGAATTGTGCGACCCGACAGCATTTCTGTTGCCTTAATAATTTGCTTTTGTGTTCCATAAGAATTGCAGGTCAGCCGTTGTTCATGGCACTGCGGGGTTTCAAAATAATAATGAAATGGGGTGGTGGCCCTCAAACATGTACCCTCTGACTCAGAGTTGAAATATGAAAAGTTTTGGCTGGTTTCGTTGTCTAGGGGCTGGGATACATAGTTGCCGCATTACAAGCCAAATACTGCTGAGTCTACAGTATACAATATGAATATACACATGAGTGGTCGACGGTTCCTATCACTCGGCAATTGTGAATGTAATGTAGAAATTTATAAATGAAAGATTGCAATTAAATAAAATCTGCAGGTACTATCTTAACGGCTTTAAATGATGAGTACAATAGCAGAAATACTTTTGAGAATGTGGTATATTTCTACAAAACACTTATTGGTGTCGTTGGTCCAGCAATTAAATAACATATAAGTTGAATAACCGGGTAACAATAGATTTCTACTGCACGTAATTAGTTATGCACAACAACAGAGCTCAAGAGATATTCACTTCCAAACGCAGACTGCGTCTTCACTGTAGAAGCCACGGAAATCTCACAAGTGCACAAGTCGGCACTCCAAAGTATTGCCATCTGCCGTGACCACGTGCAAACCGCTCCGTACTCTCCAAGTCTCTATCGCGACTGTGTGTCCGTTTCGCCGTTGCATCCAGCACTTCCCGTCTCCTGCGCCGTAATGCCCCTCACGCCCCACTGTTCAGAACTCCCCATTCATGAGCTCTGTGATTGGCTAGAGCGCTCGCACCCTGTCTCCAGGTCAATGCTCACTCACGAACATATTGAAACACTTTCGAATTACTGGATTTACATTTACATAACTTGAAATTAAATAAATATTCCTATGGCTGGACCATACAATGGTCTAGCACGCGTTATTAAATACATAATTAAATCAAATAAACATATATCAAAGGAATAGAAACAAAAGGTTGGCCAGTAGCCTAATGCCTCTGTGCTTTCTAAAACACAGTAAATATTTAACCAATTTCTTCATGAATAGGATATATCTGATATAAACAAAGACAAATAATACAGGGTTATTACAAATGATTGAAGCGATTTCACAGCTCTACAATTACTTTATTATTTGAGATATTTTCACAATGCTTTGCACACACATACAAAAACTCAAAAAGTTTTTTTAGGCATTCACAAATGTTCGATATGTGCCCCTTTAGTGATTCCGCAGACATCAAGACGATAATCAAGTTCCTCCCACACTCGGCGCAGCATGTCCCCTTCAATGAGTTGGATAGCATCGTTGATGCGAGCTCGCAGTTCTGGCACGTTTCTTGGTAGAGGAGGTTTAAACACTGAATCTTTCACATAACCCCACAGAAAGCAATCGCGTGGGGTTAAGTCGGGAGAGCGTGGAGGCCATGACATGAACTGCTGATCACGATCTCCACCACGACCGATCCATCGGTTTTCCAATCTCCTGTTTAAGAAATGCCGAACATCATGATGGAAGTGTGGTGGAGCACCATCCTGTTGAAAGATGAAGTCGGCGCTGTCGGTCTCCAGTTGTGGCATGAGCCAATTTTCCAGCATGTCCAGATACACGTGTCCTGTAACGTTTTTTCCGCAGAAGAAAAAGGGGCCGTAAAATTAAAACCGTGAGATTGCACAAAGCACGTTAACTTTTGGTGAATTGCGAATTTCCTGCACGAATGCGTGAGGATTCTCTACCGCCCAGATTCGCACATTGTGTCTGTTCACTTCACCATTAAGAAAAAATGTTGCTTCATCACTGAAAACAAGTTTCGCACTGAACGCATCCTCTTCTATGAGCTGTTGCAACCGCGCCGAAAATTCAAAGCGTTTGACTTTGTCATCGGGTGTCAGGGCTTGTAGCAATTGTAAACAGTAAGGCTTCTGCTTTAGCCTTTTCCGTAAGATTTTCCAAACCATCGGCTGTGGTACGTTTAGCTCCCTGCTTGCTTTATTCGTCGACTTCCGCGGGCTACGCGTGAAACTTGCCCGCACGCGTTCAACCGTTTCTTCGCTCACTGCAGGCCGACCCGTTGATTTCCCCTTACAGAGGCATCCAGAAGCTTTAAACTGCGCATACCATCGCCGAATGGAGTTAGCAGTTGGTGGATCTTTGTTGAACTTCGTCCTGCAGTGTCGTTGCACTGTTATGACTGACTGATGTGAGTGCATTTCAAGCACGACATACGCTTTCTCGGCTCCTGTCGCCATTTTGTCTCACTGCGCTCTCGGGCGCTCTGGCGGCGGAAACCTGAAGTGCAGCTTCAGCCGAACAAAACTTTTATGAGTTTTTCTACGTATCTGTAGTGTGTCGTGACCATATGTCAATGAATGGAGCTACAGTGCATTTATGAAATCGCTTCAATCATTTGTAATAGCCCTGTATATTTATAAGCGTGCTGCCACCGATTTTTCGTGTCACTGTGGAGTACTTACGGCCTGACGTGATCTATAATAATTCACCACTTTGAGCTCCAATAACTCTTGCACTATTCAAGTTACATGCCTGTAATTTATATCAATTTAGGTTTACACTAATAGCTTTCTAAAGACACGTCGATCGGCAAAATCGGATAAACCGTTAAGATTTTGGAAATTCGTTGCTGGGTGTTACTTGTGTAATTTACATTCAGATACTAAACTTTAAACTAATAAAGATATTGAAAATCTTCTAACACCATCACAATCGTTGTGCGAGTAATGTTAATGTACATGTTTCTTTTTGAGGTATCGTGATTCATCTGGCTAGTATTAATTTCTATATGAACTGCGAAATGCCTGCTAATATGGCTTCACAAAGTCCGCCATCTTTGGCACTGCTGGCACGTCTCCTTCATCGACACAGCGTCACCGTGGAATTCCCAGCCACGCGGCTGGACCCAGCACTGGGGCTGCCCCTCATGCTCAGCTAACGTTCGCCGCCACGTGGTTGCTGCCGGGCCGCGGCCCGCCGAGAGGCCCCCCACGCAGCCACGCCAACTCCCAACTTAGGATATTTCCAGGGCTCCACAACTCTCCCCTTCTCTCACAGCACTAAAATCATGTTTTGTGGGAACGATGTATTACCAGTTATGAATAGTCAAGTGTTCTAAGTCATAAGTGATGTATGACCATCCCACTGGGAGTAATCCAAAATATGTTGGTTCAAAGGTTACATTCAGTGGTGACAAATTTGCTCAGTTAACAATAGTATATCATTTCAGATGCCAAAGAATGTCCGTTGCGCTAACTACGAGGGATGGAACTTAAATAGTGGCAACTACACTACTGGCCATTAAAATTGCTACACCAAGAAGAAATGCAGATGATAAACGGGTATTCATTCGAGAAATACAGGGTGATTCAAAAAGAATACCACAACTTTAAAAATGTGTATTTAATGAAAGAAACATAATATAACCTTCTGTTATACATCATTACAAAGAGTATTTAAAAAGGTTTTTTTTTCACTCGAAAACAAGTTCAGAGATGTTCAATATGGCCCCCTCCAGACACTCGAGCAATATCAACCCGATACTCCAACTCGTTCCACACTCTCTGTAGCATATCAGACGTAACAGTTTGGATAGCTGCTGTTATTTCTCGTTTCAAATCATCAATGGTGGCTGGGAGAGGTGGCCGAAACACCATATCCTTAACATACCCCCATAAGAAAAAATCGCAGGGGGTAAGATCAGGGCTTCTTGGAGGCCAGTGATGAAGTGCTCTGTCACGGGCTGCCTGGCGGCCGATCCATCGCCTCGGGTAGTTGACGTTCAGGTTTCATAACTAACCTTTTTCGTAGGACTCTCCATACAGTTGATTGTGGAATTTGCAGCTCTCTGCTAGCTCTGCGAGTCGATTTTCCTGGGCTGCGAACAAATGGTTGCTGGATGCGTGCTACATTTTCATCACTCGTTCTCGGCCGTCCAGAACTTTTCCCTTTGCACAAACACCCATTCTCTGTAAACTGTTTATATCAACGTTTAATACACCACCTATCAGGAGGTTTAACACCATACTTCGTTCGAAATGCACGCTGAACAACTGTCGTCGATTCACTTCTGCCGTACTCAATAACACAAAAAGCTTTCTGTTGAGCGGTCGCCATCGTAGCATCAACTGACACTGACGCCTAGTCAACAGCGCCCCAAGCGAACAAATGTACAACTAAATGAAACTTTATAGCTCCCTTAATTCGCCGACAGATAGTGCTTAGCTCTGCCTTTTGTCGTTCCAGAGTTTTAAATTCCTAAAGTTGTGGTATTCTTTTTGAATCACCCTGTATATTATATTAGAACTGACATGTGATTACATTTTCACGCAATTTGAGTGCATAGGTCCTGAGAAATCAGTACCCAGAACAACCACCTCTGGCCGTAATAACGGCCTTGATACGCCTGGGCATTGAGTCGAACAGAGCTTGGATGGCGTGTACAGCTACAGCTGCCCATGCAGCTCCAACACGATACCACAGTTCATCAAGAGTAGTGACTGGCCTATTGTGACGAGCCAGTTGCTCGGCCACCATTGACCAGACGTTTTCAATTGGTGAGAGGTCTGAGGAATGTGCTGGCCAGGGCAGCAGTCGAACATTTTCCGTATCCAGAAAGGCCTGTACAGGACCTGCTGAAATGTAGAGTTTCACTGGGATCGAATGAAGGGTAGAGCCACGGGTCGTAACACATCTGAAATGTAACGTCCACTGTTCAAAGTGCCATCAATGCGAAGAAGAGGTGACCCAGACGTGTGACCAATGGCACACCATACCATCACGCCGGGTGATACGCCAGTATGGCGATGACGAATACACGCTTCCAATGTGCGTTCACCGCGATGTCGCCAAACACGGATGCGACCATCATGATGCTGTAAACAGAACCTGGATTCATCTGAAAAAATGATGTTTTGCCATTCGTGCTTCCAGGTTCGTCGTTCAGTACATCATTGCAGGCGCTCCTGTCTGTGATGCAGCGTCAAGGGTAACTGCAGCCATGGACTCCGAGCTGTTAGTCCATGCTGCTGCAAACGTCGTCGAACTTTTCGTGCAGATGGTTGTTGTCTTGCAAACGTCCCCACCTGTTGACTCAGGGATCGAGACGTGGTTGCACGATCCGTTACAGCCATGCGGATGAGACGCCTGTTATCTCGACTGCTAGTGATACGAGATCGTATTACCCTCCTGAATCCACCGATTCCATATTCTGCTAACAGTGACTGGATCTCGACCAACGCGAGGAGGAGTGAAGCGCTACGATAAACCGCAATCGCGATAGGCTACAATCCGGCCTTTATTAAAGTCGGAAACGTGATGGTACACATTTCTCCTCCTTACACGAGGCATCACAACAACGTTTCACCTGGCAACGCCGGTCAACTGCTGTTTGTGTATGAGAAACCGGCGTCAACCTTGTGTGAATCCTCTGAAAAGCTAATCATTTGCGTATCACAGCATCTTCTTCCTGTCGGTTAAATTTCGCGTCTGTAGCGCGTCATCTTCGTGGTGTAGCAATTTTAATGGCTAGTAGTGTATTTATTCACAACCGATACAAAAGAGTTACATGTTTGCACCTCTTACTGTCCTTTAAAGTAGTCACCAGCGTTGTGTCGAACTTGTTGCCAGCGATGTGGAAGGCATAGTATACCGTTAGCAGAGCCTGTTCTGTCGATGGTGCGAATGGAGTGGTCTACTGCCTGTCGAATCTCCGGAACAGTTCTGAAGCGAATGCCGCAAAGTGGTTCCTTCATCTTTGGAATCAGATCAAAGTCACAAGGACTTAAGTCCGGGGAATATGGTGGATGGTACAGTACTTGCGAGTCCCATCGACCGAACAGAGCAGCCACAGCTTGCGCTGTATGCGCCCACACATTGTCGTGCAAAATGATGGGTGGGTTGCGCAGAAAGTGTCGCCGCTTCTTTCGCAAAGCTGCTCGCAGGTGATGCTCTAAAAACCAACAGTAATACTGTGCATTGACAGCCTGCTGTGGAGGAACGTAATGCGTTAGGGTAACACCATCACAGTTGTACACGAGAATCACCATAACTTTAGACCGCTCCATTCGCACCATCAACAGAACAGGCTCTGCTAACGGTATACTACGCCTTCCAGAGCGCCAGCAACGGGTTCTACACAACGCTGGTGACTACTTTGTAGGACAGTAACAGGTGAAAATATGTAACTCTTTTGTATCAGTTGCGAATAAATAGTTGCCACTATTTAAGTTCCAACCGTCGTATGTTTGCCTGTGCCGAATCGTACTTGAAGACCAGTCAGATCGCGCAATTATCTTATCCTTTTGGGTCTTATTTTACTTAGTAAATAGGGCATCTTTAATCAGGGCAGGCACCGTACAATTTCAACAACAAAATTAGCGATATCAGAATATGATAGTACGGGAAGAAATAAAATTTAAATCCATTAATATAACGATGAGCTAAACGAAAGCGTAAGCGTTCCAACAAAATTCCTATTCCCGGTAAGCCTAAGCAAAAAAACTCCGAAACAGTATTATAAATGCGAAAATGCTAACTGGAACAGAAAATAACAAGTCAGTATTCACACTATTAATTCCACTCATGTCAACTAAGTTACCATTTAAAAGGCTCAATTTTGTGGTAAGATTAGCGTATTGTCTGACTATCAAAAAAGCCGAATGGCAAACACTTCTGTGTTATAGAGTGATTTTAAAAGAATCGTGATTCTCGCAAGAATAACAGGCTCTGCCATCACTTTATAAAATTTCATTTCCATGTTGTTTCGTATTTTGTTTGTGAGCACTCTATGAAACGTAGTACTACGTATCAGTTAGAATTTTTTTAACTTACTTCTCAGACCTTTATTTTGATCATCTAAGAATTCAATCATTCTAAATGGTTAAATTTGTTAACCTACTCGTTTATATTATTGTTGAATGGACATAATGTTATCCAAGAACAGTTTGCACAACTGCAGAGGAAATTTTGTTTTCGTGAAGCTAAAAATAAAAGTCTGTTCTTACGATTAACGTGTACTGTGGTTAAGAAACTCTCACTGATTTCAAAAGCTTTGCGTGGGAGGGCGAGAGTGGAAAAGCTCACGGTCGATGCCGGAGTATTTACAATTAGATAAAGTCGCTTCTATTCCCGGGAGTCCTGACCGCTGCTATCGACAAAGCGAGAGCTAACAATGGAGAGAGTCAAGGGCAGTTCGGCGCGCGGGAAAAAATAGCCTTGTAAATTACGCATTGCGTGCAACAGGGAGCGGTGTAAATTCGTCCCCTTAACTGCGATCTGCGCCTTTGTCGTCGTTATTCCTGGTCGGCGGCGGCGTTTAGCATACCAAAAGACTCCTTCTGCGTTTATGGAAATTAATGTCATAAGAATAGCAAAACGCCGGTGTTTCTCATTCTCACGTTGGTCCGTTGCGTCACGCGAGCTAAACGGGGAAACAAACTCCGGTCCTTATTGCTAATGAGGTGAACCTAGTGGAAGGCAGTCTCGCCGTATTTAGAACGAGTTTCGGTCGCTAATCAGGACACCTGTATAGCGTGTTGGTCTTCATTCTCTCGCCACAGCCACCGAAGCTTCCACTCTCCTCGTTTCTTGTTGGAGAAATGACAATCAAAAAATCTAATCCTTCACAAGACAGGAAGGACTGTGAGCTCAGTGTAGGAAACCGTAAGCACACACACACACACACACACACACACACACACACACACACACACACACACACACACACAAGGGTGCTTCAATTTCTCACGAAATAAGCGTCAAACGAAGAAACTAAAGAACGAAACGTCTAGCTTGAAGGGGGAAAACAGATGGCGCTATGGTTGGCCCGCTAGATGGCGCTGCCATAGGTCAAAAGGATATCAACTGCGTTTTTTTCTAAATAGGAACCCCCATTTTTTATTACATTTTCGTGTAGTAGGTAAGTAAATATCAATGTTTTAGTTGGACTACTTTTTTCGCTTTGTGACGGATGGCGCTGTAATAGTCACAAACGTGTAAGTACGTGGTGTCACGTAACATTCCGCCAGTGCGGACGGTATTTGCATCGTGATACATTACCAGTGTTAAAATGGACCGTTTACCAATTGCGGAAAAGGTCGATATCGTGTTGATGTATGGATATTGTGATCAAAATGAACAACGGGTGTGTGCTACGTATGCTGCTCAGTATCCTGGGCGACATCATCCAAGTGTCCGGACCGTTCGCCGGATAGTTACGTTATTTAAGGAAACAGGAAGTGTTCAGCCACATGTGAAACGTCAGCCACGACCTGCAACAAATGATGATGCCCAAGTAGGTGTTTTAGCTGCTGTCGCGGCTAATCCGCACATCGGTAGCAGACAAATTGCGCGAGAATCAGGAATCTCGAAAACGTCTGTATTGAGAATGCTACATCAACATCGATTGCACCCGTACCATATTTCTATGCACCAGGAATTGCATGGCGACGACTTTGAACTTCGTGTACAGTTCTACCGCTGGACACAAGAGAAATTACGGGAGGATGACAGATTTTTTGCACGCGTTCTATTTAGTGACACAGCGTCATTCACCAACAGCGGTAACGTAAACCGGCATAATATGCACTATTGGGCAACGGAAAATCCACAATGGCTGCGACAAGTGGAACATCAGCGACCTTGGAGGGTTAATGTATGGTGCGGCATTATGGGAGAAAGGAAAATTGGCCCCCATTTTATCGATGGCAGTCTAAATGGTGCAATGTATGCTGATTTCCTACGTAATGTTCTACCGATGTTACTACAAGATCTTTCACTGCATGAAAGAATGGCGATGTACTTACAACATGATGGATGTCCGGCATATAGCTCGCGTGCGGTTGAAGCGGTACTGAATAGCATATTTCATGACAGGTGGATTGGTCGTCGGAGCACCATACCGTGGCCCGCACGTTCACCGGATCTGACGTCCCCGGATTTCTTTGTGTGGCGAAAGTTGAAGGATATTTGCTATCGTGATCCACCGACAACGCCTGAGAACATGCGTCAACTCATTGTCAAACGTTACGGAAGGCGAACTACTCGCTGTTTTGTTTGTTTGTTTGTTTTTTTAATCTCATTTTGTTCGCTTTTGTTCGTTGTATCTGCTCGGGACGGACGTCGTAAGACATCCGTTTAAGTTCGTTGTTGATCGATTAACTCAGTTTTTTTATTACAGAGGGCAGCTAGCCCTCTGACCGAACACGCTGAGCTACCGTGCCGGCCCTCATTTTGTTCGTTGCATCTGCTCGGGGCGGACGTCGTAAGACATCCGTTTAAGATCTTTGTTGATCGATTAGCTCAGTTTTTTTATTACAAAGGGCTGCTAATCCTCTGACCGAACACGCTGAGCTACCGTGCCGGCAGCCGTTTAGTTTGTTCGTTGATTCGTTCACTCAGTTTTTTTTTTACTTACAGAGGGTAGTTAACCCTCTGACCGAACACGCTGAGCTACCGTGCCGGCATTTATTGCATTACAGGTAATCACACTGTAACAGCATGCGTTCTCAGAAATGATAAGTTCACAAAGATACATGTATCACATTGGAACAACCGAAATAAAATGTTCAAACGTACCTACGTTCCGTATTTTTATTTAAAAAACCTACCTGTTGCCAACTGTTCATCTAAAATTGTGAGCCATATGTTTGTGACTAGTACAGCGCCATCTATCAGAAAGCGAAAAAAGTGGTCCAACTAAAACATTCATATTTCTATACGTACTACACGAATATGTAATAAAACAAGGGGGTTCCTATTTTTAAAAAACGTAGTTGATATCCGTTTGACCTATGGCAGCGCCATGCAGCGGGCCAACGATAGCGCCATCTGGTTTCCACCTTCAAGCTGGACAAGTTTCGTTCTTTGTAGTTTTTTCGTTTGACGCTTACTTCGTGTGATATTTGGCCCGATCACGATCAATGGACCACCCTATAAATAATATTTTTAAGGATCGTCTGGTAACAACCATTATAGACTCAACGAAAAGGGGAGATGCATATCATCTGCCAAGCCTTGATCTTTGGCTTTTTTCTTTCCTTGTTTCCTTTGAATTCTGGTTTTGGTTTTGACTGACACTATACAAAGGTCGAAGTTTACCAGTGAGACATAATGTTGTCCTATCCTACGTACTTATGTTCCCTTCCTGAAACAATATTAGATGAGTCAGGCCAAAATTGCGTACAGGAAGCTGATAAATGAGTGTAAATTTATCTATGCCATAACCAGTAGGAAAGGCTTCTACAAAGAGATGTATGTATATTGTCTTGGTTGGCGGGAGAGCCAACACCGTGTTACTAGGAGGCCGAAAGGCACGCGTTTTAGCTCACGCAGGCTGGCGTGAGGTCTGGAACAGGACAAGGAAATTAGAATTTAGAAAAACGGACGTAGCTGGTGGAATACTTAACTTTAATCGGTTAATGAAGAACGTTGGTCTTGACGGTACATGAATCAATATCAACAGTAACTGATAATGGCGTCTTGCTAGGTCGTAGCAAATGACGTAGCTGAAGGCTATGCTAAACTATCGTCTCAGCAAATGAGAGCGTATTTTGTCAGTGAACCATCGCTAGCAAAGTCGGTTGTACAACTGGGGCGAGTGCTAGGAAGTCTCTCTAGACCTGCCGTGTGGCAGCGCTCGGTCTGCAATCACTGATAGTGGCGACACGCGGATCCGACGTATACTAACGGACCGCGGCCGATTTAAAGGCTACCACCTAGCAAGTGTGGTGTCTGGCGGTGACGCCACGTATATATTTATTTTGTGAACAAATTACCTAGTTACACTGTATTGAAAATCTATGAATTCATGGGGGAAATCACAAGAGAATGGGCTATAAATAATGTAATGATAAACTGTGTTAAAGTAAATACAACTTAAAGAGATTGCTGTGTTTGGAAGTACGATGAAAGACGGGATAGCGACGGACGCGTAGAGTGTGAATGTTCAGTGAAACAGCTGGAATAGCACAGTGTGGGGGCATAATATTATAGACGACAAAATTAAACGTTGGCATATGCTCTGTGCTGGGTTCTGTACTTACTGTGAAATGGACTGCGCAACTCGCTCATTAATTACTGTGTCGTGCAGAATAATGGAAAGTGAACTCCTTGTAAGTTGCGGTTCCTTTCAAACGCGTCACAAACACCACTTAGAAATTTCGAGCAGCCGACGAGCAAGAGGACCGAGTTAACCGCAGTGTGTGGCGTGACGTCCGTTCTGATTGTTCACGATTCTTCTTGGCGTGCCGTCATTATTGACTTGAATTACGGTTAAAAACTTATGGGGTTATTTAGCAGAGACTTCCATATTGTGCATGCTTAGGCGTTAATAAAAATCTAATTTTAAGTGAATCAACTCGTTCCTAACCAACTGTAACAATACAAAACAACGAAGTGATGCTCTAACAAAGAAAGATTCAAATAGTTGATTTAATATATGTGTATAGATGTATAATTTTTTTTCTGTCTATCCTTGACCACCGGAAGGCGTTCAATACAGTTCCGCACTGTCGCCTGATAAACAAAGTATGAGCCTACGGAATATCAGACCAGCTGTGTGGCTGGATTGAAGAGTTTTTAGCAAACAGAACACAGCATGTTGTTATCAATGGAGAGACGTCTACAGACGTTAAAGTAACCTCTGGTGTGCCACAGGGGAGTGTTATGGGACCATTGCTTTTCACAATATATATAAATGACCTAGTAGATAGTGTCGGAAGTTCCATGCGGCTTTTCGCGGATGATGCTGTAGTACACAGAGAAGTTGCAGCATTAGAAAATTGCAGCGGATAGGCACTTGGTGCAGGGAGTGGCAACTGACCCTTAACATAGACAAATGTAATGTATTGCGAATACATAGAAAGAAGGATCCTTTATTTATATGATATAGCGGAACAAATACTGGTAGCAGTTACTTCTGTAAAATATCTGGGAGTATGCGTACGGAACGATTTGAAGTGGAATGATCACATAAAATTAATTGTTGGTAAGTCGGGTGCCAGGTTCAGAGTCATTGGGAGAGTCCTTAGAAAATGCAGTCCATCAACAAAGGAGGTGGCTTAGAAAACACTCGTTCGACCTATACTTGAGTATTGCTCATCAGTGTGGGATCCGTACCAGGTCGGGTTGACACAGGAGATAGAGAAGACCCAAAGAAGAGTGGCGCGTTTCGTCACAGGGCTATTTGGTAAGCGCGATAGCGTTACGGGTATGTTTAGCAAACTCAAGTGGCAGACTCTGCAAGAGAGGCGCTCTGCATCGCGGTGTAGCTTGCTGTCCAGGTTTCGAGAGGGTGCGTTTCTGGCTGAGGTATGGAATATATTGCTTCCCGCTTCTTATACCTCCCTAGGGGATCACGAATGTAAAATTAGAGAGATTCGAGCGTGCACGGAGGCTTTCCGGCAGTCGTTCTTCCCGCGAACCATACGCGACTGGAACAGGAAAGGGAGGTAATGACAGTGGCACGTAAAGTGCCCTCCGCCACACACCGTTGGGTGGCTTGCGGAGTGTAAATGTAGATGCAGATGAAAATGTTCTTTGTGTGCCAACAATGACTCTCCATGGAGTATGATCTGCATCGGTCATCAACAAGATATTAGTAATTATGTGGTATAGCTGTTTCATTCACACAGAAAACGCTCAACTGAATGAGGTAATTGTGGGATGCTGGACAAAGTAGCTGGATGCTTCCTGGCTACTGTTCCAGACAGTGCCCTGGGGACGGCCACGGCAGCAGCGGTCGAAAGCATTGATACGGCACAAAGCCGTTAGTGAACAGACGTATGGCTACAGTCGGTCGAGATGGATGGTCAACAGCAGGAGAGAGTGGTCGGCGCGACAGACTGTCAATCCTAAGGGCCCGGGTTCGATTCCCGGAGATTTTCTCCGCTCAGGGACTGGGTGTTGTGTTGTCCTAATCATCATCATTTCATCCCCATCGACGTGCAAGTCGCCGAAGTGGCGTCAAATCGAAAGACTTGCACCAGGCGAACCGTCTACCCGACGGGAGGCCTTCGTCACAAGTCTTTATTATAGAAGCAGCAGAAAAAAAAAATCGGTTGCGGCGCGTCCACACTATTTAAACCCCAGTGGGAAATTATTTTCTTTTGTACTGCTGTCGAAAATCATGCCAAATGTTTCGTATGTCGTCGGAACCTCATGTATTTAAATAAATACTCGATTGAACGAACTTTAATGCCTGTCACAAAGATCAGTTCGAAAATTTGTCGTAAGTGCAACGCCAGTGAAGGCTTGAAGAACTGAAAGAAAATTTCAAGCAGCATTACAGCGAAGTAAGTGTTTCCTATCGTATGACTTTATTATTTATAAAGATGATAAATAAAACTATTTCTTATAATCTGATATGTCACTTAGCAATGTGCCAATTATCGAATATCAGATTGTCAGCAACAAGAAACATTTCTTTTAGGTTAATTTTTATCTTTGGGTTGCATTAATTCGCGCTCGAATTACCAGAAGAGATTGAAAACAGATCTTCGGAGATAAGTGAGGTTCAACCGGTCTTAGATATACTTCTCCGCCCGTTTTCCCTTCGGGCAGAGGGCGTCTCGCAAGTGTTTCTACTGGAGCTGATTGACTTATAGTACGATATCCGCCTGAAGGGCTGCTTTCTTACGTGCGCTGTGTGTGTGCCAGAAGAATTTAGCAAAATACCAAACATGTGGTTCTGAGTGTTTATCCATTCTGACAAGTAAAGAGAAAATGCTACCAGGCCTGAAGGCTGTGCTGCCTGCATTCTTCTTTCTCTGCTTTGACTCAAAAATTATGCGTAAGAGACAAATAGGTGTCAGCTAGCTGGCTGGGCGGCGCCACACAGGAATGGGCCTAGGATATCGTGCAAGCAGCTTCAGAAACCCCATGGGCAGTGAAGCAGGGCCTGCAAACAGAAGGAGATGGTGCTTGGTTGTGTTCTGCCAGATCAGCCTTGCCATCTTCCACATAAGGCCACCATATGCAGACTGTCCAGGCAGCCAACCCCTCCTGCGCCCTCTCCCCCACCCAGCAGGTCTGAACTTGGGCCAGACAGCAACTCTCCAGAACATCACATTCACTAGTGCAATCCTAACTGCAGGATACAATGATGAAATGAAATAAATTGAATTAATAAATTAATTAAACAACTATTACATCTGAACTGGGTAGCCACTCATTTATTGATAGAAAGAAAAAATGGGAACTAAAAGGGGAATGAAGCTGCATGAAATGGGCAGTATTTGTGTGAGCCAACTGAGCCACAAATTGCAAAAACGAAATTGCAAAACGTATACCGAAACACAAGCGAAAATGTATCTAACGACTATTACACTACTGGCCATTGAAACTGCTACACTACGAGGATGACGTCCTACAGACGCGAAATTTAACCGACAGGAAGAAGATTAGCTTTTCAGAGCATTCACACGAGATTGGCGCCGGTAGCGACAGCTACACCGTGCTGACATGAGGAAACTTTCCAACCGATTTCTCATACAGAAACAGCAGTTGACCGGCGTTGCCTGGTGAAACGTTGTTGTGATGCCTCGTGTAAGGAGGAGAAATGCGTACCATCACGTTTCCGACTTTGATAGAGGTCGGATTGTAGCCTATCGCGATTGCGGTTTGTCGTATCGCGACATTGCTGCTCGCGTTGGTCGAGATCCAATGACTGTTAGAAGAATATGGAATCGGTGGGTTCAGGAGGGTAATACGGAACACCGTGCTGGAACCCAACGGCCTCGTATCACTGGCAGTCGCGATGATAGGCATCTTATCCGCATGGCTGTATTGGATCGCGCAGCCACATCTCGATCCCTGAGTCAACAGATGGGGACGTTTGCAAAACAACAACCATCTGCACGAACAGTTCGACGACGTTTGCACCAGCATGGACTATCAACTTGGAGGCCATGGCTGCGGTTACCCTTGACGCTGCATCACAGACAGGAGCGCGTGAGATGGTGTACTCAACGACGAACCTGGGTGCACGAATGGCAAAACGTCATTTTCTCGGATGAATCCAGGTTCTGTTTACAGCATCATGATGGTCGCATCCGTGTTTGGCGACATCGTGGTGAACGCACATTTGAAGCGTGTATTCGTCATCGCCATATTGCCGTATCACCCGGCGTGATGGTATGGGGTGCCATTGGTTACACGTCTCGGTCACCTCTTGTTCGCATTGACGGCACTTTGAACAGTGGACGTTACATTTCATATGTGTTACGACCCGTGCCTCTACCCTTCATTCGATCCCTGCGAAACCCTACATTTCAGCAGGATAATGCAACCGCATGCTGCAGGTCCTGTACGGGCCTTTCTGGATACAGAAAATGTTCGACTGCTGCCCTGGCCAGCACATTCTCCAGATTTCTCACCAATTAAAAACGTCTGGTCAATGGTGGCCGAGCAACTGGCTCGTCACAATGCGCCAGTCACTGCTCTTGACGAACTGTGGTATCTTGTTGAAGCTGCATGGGCACCTGTTCCTGTGCACGCCATCCAAGCTCTGTTTGACTCAATGACCGCTATTACGGCCATAGGTGGTTGTTCTGGGTACTGATTTGTCAGGATCTATGTACCCAAATTGCGTGAAAATGTAATCACATGTCAGTTCTAGTATAATATATTTGTCCAATGAATACCGGGTTATCATCTGCATTTCTTCTTGGTGTAGCAGTTTTAATGTCCAGTAGTGTATGAGGGATAACCTGTTTCACTGTTAGCTATGATAGTGGAACTTGAATGACAAAAGCCATCACCGTAATTGGAACTTCAGTTCCTAGAGTCGTGTTGTTATTGACTCTTCTCAGTGAAACGTGACGTCACAGTAAAAAATAACATTTCTCCTACATTAGAGGGACTATTTGGCAGTAAGAGGAACAGTGAGATGCACTGAAAAGCGTTTTCGGGAGATATAAAATCCTATTATAGCCAAACAAACTAGGTGAGGCACTAGTAGTAAAAACTAAACTTGTGTGTCAAGTGCTGAGTTTAAACAAAATGTAGACGTCCTCTTCATGCATGTAGGAGAATGCAACAGCTTACATGGCTTGGCATATGGTTGCCGCAATAAGTCTGAAGAATAACAGTTGTAGTATGTAGTACAGCAGACATATCTGTATAGGTATTTCTATAGAAAAATGTATACGGCTGATCTAATGTTAATAATATCTCATTCCCCAGTGCCACAGAGACTAGTTGGAAAAATTATTAGGGCGCTTAGACTCATGTCCACTTCCTGCATACAATGCATCGGCAGATGCTAACTGCTTCTGGACTAGACAAAGGGTTTTCTGTTTCGGCTATTGCTTGTTTATACATGTGTGCCTGGACTAGCAGAGAGAACAAGCCCATCTCACGCAGTGCTGCTGCTCACGTTTTTAGAGTCACTCCATATTGGGCCTTCAACTCGACTAGAAGCGGTGGCTGGCATACAGCAGCAACCTCCAACTTGTTTACGATGGCTAGCGGTCGTGTGGCAGCAGCGGTAGTGGCGGCGGCGGCGGCGGCGGCGGCTGCAGTCTGCGTGAAGTGACGTTTCTACGGCAGGCGTTGTCAACTGTGGCTCTCCAACAGAACGCCAACCTCTTCACTTAAAACTTCCGGGCTGATAGGCCGTGTTCGAAGTATAAAACTCTCTCCTGAGGCCGGTATCCGTCCGCTGACGTAATTAGGATGGAAACGGCTAGGATTTTACGTACATGTAAGCCACCTAAAAGTAATTTGTCGCAGGCTCAAAGGACGGCGGTGAGGGATATAAATGCAGATAAAAACATTATTGTTCTTAATGCAGAAAAGGGTAATGCCATCGCCATACTGAACAGTGAGGACTATCATGGAAAAATCAATAATATTTTGGTTCTATCCAATTACAAAAAACTCCAGAAAGATCCGACTATGAAGATTTTAAGAATGACAAATCGACTGGTGAAAGCGTCTTCATTTGGCTCCGGCGATAAGAAGCTGCTTTGTAAAACAGAAGCGTACCCACCTAGACTTTATGGCTTACCCAAAGTTCATAAACCTGGGTTTCCGTTGGGGCCAATTGTCAGCGCTATAGGCGGACCAACACACGAGTTAGCTAGACACCTTGCCTCAATGCTGCAGCCTTATGTTGGTAGGACGGACAGTCATATTAAAAATTCAGCTAATTTCATTGACAAGATAAAGGAAACGAGCGTGGGCCCGGATGATATCCTCGCCAGTTTTGACGTTGTGTCGTTATTTACCATGATTCTGGTAAACGAAGCTATCTTATGCATAGTGGATATTTTTCCTACCGATATTGTGGCATTATTCCGACACTGCCTTACCACAACCTACTTTCAATACAATAATAACTTTTATGAACAGATTGACGGGGTGGCTATGGGCAGTCCTCTCAGTCCTGCTGTGGCTAACTTATTTATGGAGACTTTTGAACAACGGGCGTTGCAGACTGCCAGTAAGAGACCAGCCGGGTGGTATCGCTATGTCGATGACACGTCCGTAGTATGGACACACGGAGCAGAGGAGTTGGATGCCTTCCTGACACATTTAAACAGCATTAATCCGAAAATCCAATTCACTATGGAGACGGAAAGGAATGGGCAATTGAACTTCCCTGGATGTGTCTGTGATTAAACGACGGAACGGAACGTTGGGCCATAAGGTGCATAGAAAGACCACACACACTGATCGTTATCTACACAAAGATTCAAACCACCACCCTAGACAAAAAAGGGGTGTAATGATAACTTTGGTAGACAGAGCGTACAAACTTTGTGAACCTGTTTATTTAAAAGATGAGATTGAACATCTACGGTCAATTTTCGTGAAGAATGGCCATTCTAGCAAGGATATAGATCGAGCACTTCGCTCTAGGCAGAGAATCAGGAGTAACGACGAACAACAGTCGTCCAAGGGCAAAGTTTTTCTTCCGTTCATTAGTAAGGTCACAGATCGCATTGGGAAAGTTTTAGCAAAGTATGGGGTGGAAACTATTTTCACACCCACCAGGAAAATAAAAGAATTTTTAAGGTCGGCAAAAGATGCACGACACCCTTTCGCTACACTGGGGGTGTATAAAATTCCTTGTAGTTGTGGACAGGTTTACATCGGTACCACAAAGAGAAGTGTGAACACCCCTCTTGTCGAACATAAGAGGAATTGCCGCCTGGGTCACACGGATAAATCGGCCGTAGCAGAACATGTTTACCAGGAAGGTGATCACGAAATAAAATTCAGCGAGACGAGCGTCATATCAAAAACCTCGCATTATTATGCACGCTTGTATAGAGAGGCTATCGAGATTGATAAACATCATTATAATTTTAACAGGAAAGACGAAGGTGTTAAACTGGATAAAATTTGGATGTCAGCGTTGCACCGCAAGCGTGAAAATCGATTACTTTCAATCGAGAATGTTGGCATTACCAGAGACAATATCATAGCCGACGCCACGTGATCGACAGTGGCGCCCTCTGTACTGCCTATATAATCAGCGCTTCCTCGAGTTCTCTTCGCAGTTCGCCGCTTTAATTCATAAATTTCTGGCGTATTATAGTATTTGAGAGTTGTAGCATCGCGTTTTAGTACCTGAATAGTGTAAATTCGCGTAATCGTCTGTCTTCTGTTTTTGTTTTGAACGGCCAGTGTCGGTTGGTCACAGTCAGTGTGCTCCCTGCCGCCGTTGGATAAGCAGCTGCAGCAGCATGTCGTATACTCCTAGCTCACTCATTCTTAATTTCTTTGCGTGTTTTTGGTACTTGCATTGTTTAATTCATAAATTTCGGGCATATTATAGTATTTGAGAGTTGTAGCATCGCGTTTCAGTACCTGAATAGTGTAAAATCGCGTAGTCTCCTTCCGCCGCCGAGCAGTGTGTCAGCAGTGCGCTAGTAGCAGCATTACTGCATTTACTAGGCAATCTTGTATTTTAATAACCGTTTAAATTTTGTGTCGATTTGTCTGCGTTCTCTGTAGATTAGTTCAGACGTTCTTTGCACAACAGTTTTTAGCATGGATAGGGACTGCAACTGCTGTGTTCGGATGCAGGCTGAGTTGGGATCCCTTCGCTCCCAGCTTCAGGCAGTGTTGGCTTCGGTCACACAGCTTGTGGCTGTTGCCAATGGGCATCACTGTGGGGGTCCGGATGGGGGTTTGTCGGGGAGGCCAGCTCGTCCCACGCATCCCCCGATCGGACTACGACTGTGGTTGCCCGGGATACTGCCCGCATTGAGGCTGATCCCTCACCTGTGGTAGAGTGGGAGGTTGTCTCAAGGTGTGGCAGGGGGCGAAAGACATTCCGGAGGGCTGAACGGAAGACCTCTCCAGTTTGTCTGACGAACCGGTTTCAGGCTCTGTCTCAGGCTGATACCGATCTTCGGCCTGACATGGCTGCTTGTCCTGTTCCAGAGGTTGCCCCCTCAGTCTGCAAGATCCGGGCGGTCGCAGAGGGTGGGCTTACTGGTAGTTGGGAGCTCCAACGTCAGGCGCGTAATGGGGCCCCTTAGGGATATGGCAGCAAGAGAGGGGAAGAAAATCAATGTGCACTCCGTGTGCATACCGGGGGGAGTCATTCCAGATGTGGAAAGGGTCCTTCCGGATGCCATGAAGGGTACAGGGTGCACCCATCTGCAGGTGGTCGCTCATGTCGGCACCAATGATGTGTGACGCTATGGATCGGAGCAAATCCTCTCTGGCTTCCGGCGGCTATCTGATTTGGTGAATACTGCCAGTCTCGCTAGCGGGATGAAAGCAGAGCTCACCATCTGCAGCATCGTCGACAGGACTGACTGCGGACCTTTGGTACAGAGCCGAGTGGAGGGTCTGAATCAGAGGCTGAGACGGTTCTGCGACCGTGTGGGCTGCAGATTCCTCGACTTGCGCCATAGGGTGGTGGGGTTTCGGGTTCCGCTGGATAGGTCAAGAGTCCACTACACGCAACAAGCGGCTACACGGGTAGAAGGGGTTGTGTGGCGTGAGCTGGGCGGTTTTTTAGGTTAGATGGCCTTGGGCAAGTACAGAAAGGGCAACAGCCTCAACGGGTGCGGGGCAAAGTCAGGACATGCGGGGACCAAGCAGCAGTCGGTATTGTAATTGTAAACTGTCGAAGCTGCGTTGGTAAAGTACCGGAACTTCAAGCGCTGATAGAAAGCACCGAAGCTGAAATCGTCATAGGTACAGAAAGCTTGTTGAAGCCAGAGATAAATTCTGACGAAATGTTTACAAAGGTACAGACGGTGTTTAGAAAGGATAGATTGCATGCAACCGATGGTGGAGTGTTCGTCGCTGTTAGTAGTAGTTTATCCTGTAGTGAAGTAGAAGTGGATAGTTCCTGTGAATTATTATGGATGGAGGTTACACTCAACAACCGAGCTAGGTTAATAATTGGCTCCTTTTACCGACCTCCCGACTCAGCAGCATTAGTGGCAGAACAACTGAGAGAAAATTTGGAATACATTTCACATAAATTTTCTCAGCATGTTATAGTCTTAGGTGGAGATTTCAAATTACCAGATATAGACTGGGACACTCAGATGTTTAGGACGGGTGGTAGGGACAGAGCATCGAGTGACATTATACTGAGTGCACTATCCGAAAATTATCTCGAGCAATGAAACAGAGAACCGACTCGTGGAGATAACATCTTGGACCTACTGATAACAAACAGACCCGAACTTTTCGACTCTGTATCTGCAGAACAGGGAATCAGTGATCATAAGGCCGTTGCAGCATCCCTGAATATGGCAGTTAACAGGAATATGAAAAAAGAGAGGAAGGTTTATCTGTTTAGCAAGAGTAATAGAAGGCAGATTTCAGACTACCTAACAGATCAAAACGAAAATTTCTGTTCCGACACTGACAATGTTGAGTGTTTATGGACAAAGTTCAAGGCAATCGTAAAATGCGTTTTAGACAGGTACGTGCCGAGTAAAACTGTGAGGGACGGGAAAAACCCACCGTGGTACAACAACAAAGTTAGGAAACTACTGCGAAAGCAAAGAGAGCTTCACTGCAAGTTTAAACGCAGCCAAAACCTCTCAGACAAACAGAAGCTAAACGATGTCAAAGTTAGCGTAAGGAGGGCTATGCGTGAAGCGTTCATTGAATTCGAAAGTGAAATTCTATGTACCGACTTGACAGAAAATCCTAGGAAGTTCTGGTCTTACGTTAAATCAGTAAGTGGCTCGAAACAACATATCCAGACACTACGGGAGGATGATGGCATTGAAACAGAGGATGACACGCGTAAAGCTGAAATACTAAACACCTTTTTCCAAAGCTGTTTCACAGAGGAAGACCGCACTGCAGTTCCTTCTCTAAATCCTCGCACAAACGAAAAAATGGCTGACATCGAAATAAGTGTCCAAGGAATAGAAAAGCAACTGGAATCACTCAATAGAGGAAAGTCCACTGGACCTGACGGGATACCAATTCGATTCAACACAGAGTACGCGAAAGAACTTGCCCCCCTTCTAACAGCCGTGTACCGCAAGTCTCTAGAGGAACGGAAGGTTCCAAATGATTGGAAAAGAGCACAGATAGTCCCAGTCTTCAAGAAGGGTCGTCGAGCAGATGCGCAAAACTATAGACCTATATCTCTTACGTCGATCTCTTGTAGAATTTTAGAACATGTTTTTTGCTCGCGTATCATGTCATTTCTGGAAAGCCAGAATCTACTATGTAGGAATCGACATGGATTCCGGAAACAGCGATCGTGTGAGACCCAACTCGCTTTATTTGTTCATGAGACCCAGAAAATATTAGATACAGGCTCCCAGGTAGATGCTATTTTTCTTGACTTCCGGGAGGCGTTCGATACAGTTCCGCACTGTCGCCTGATAAACAAAATAAGAGCCTACGGAATATCAGACCAGCTGAGTGGCTGGATTGAAGAGTTTTTATCAAACAGAACACAGCATGTTGTTATCAATGGAGAGACGTCTACAGACGTTAAAGTAACATCTGGCGTGCCACAGGGGAGTGTTATGGACCATTGCTTTTCACTATATATATATAAATGACCTAGTGGATAGTGTCGGAAGTTCCATGCGGCTTTTCGCGGATGATGCTGTAGTATACAGGGACGTTGCAGCATTAGAAAATTGTAGCGAAATGCAGGAAGATCTGCAGCGGATAGGCACTTGGTGCAGGGAGGGGCAACTGACCCTTAACATAGACAAATGTAATGTATTGCGAATACATAGAAAGAAGGATCCTTTATTGTATGATTATATGATAGCGGAACAAACACTGGTAGCAGTTACTTCTGTAAAATATCTGGGAGTATGCGTGCGGAACGATTTGAAGTGGAATGATCATATAAAATTAATTGTTGGTAAGGCGGGTACCAGGTTGAGATTCATTGGGAGAGTCCTTAGAAAATGTAGTCCATCAACAAAGGAGGTGGCTTACAAAACACTCGTTCGACCTATACTTGAGTATTGCTCATCAGTGTGGGATCCGTGCCAGATCGGGTTGACGGAGGAGATAGAGAAGATCCAAAGCAGAGTGGCGCGTTTCGTCACAGGGTTATTTGGTAACCATGATAGCGTTACGGAGATGTTTAACAAACTCAAGTGGCAGACTCTGCAAGAGAGGCGCTCTGCATCGCGGTGTAGCTTGCTGTCCAGGTTTCGAGAGGGTGCGTTTCTGGATGAGGTATCGAATATATTGCTTCCCCCTACTTATACCTCCCGAGGAGATCACGAATGTAAAATTAGAGAGATTAGAGCGCGCACGGAGGCTTTCCGGCAGTCGTTCTTCCCGCGAACCATACGCGACTGGAACAGGAAATGGAGGTAATGACAGTGGCACGTAAAGTGCCCTCCGCCACACACCATTGGGTGGCTTGCGGAGTATAAATGTAGATGTAGATGTAGATGTAGGATGTCTCCCGCAGTCGGAGACGAAACGTCAGGAGAGAGTTTTATACTTCGACCACGGCCTATCAGCCCGGAAGTTTTAACTGAAGACAATACCGGCCGTGAAAGCTTACATTGTATGATCAGAACGCCATCCTGATGGCGTGAGAGGCAGTCGTGCATTTTGCTTGTTTTAAATAAAGACATAATTGCCTCCATCCTAACCTGTGCTATCCAAATGATGGTGGTTGTTAAATCCATACACACTATGAAAGTGGGTGTACGCATGTCTGTCCCACATTTACTCCTAAAACACTGAATTAATTTCAACCAAACTTGGTATATACATCATTTACTGTTTGAAAAGACCCACTGTGGGATTGGTTATGAACCACCTACTTCTAAAAGGAGTTTGGATGGGGGTAAAAAAAGGAGCATAGTTCACAATGTGAAAATACCCATCCTATATTGATCCAGTATTTGCGAATGAGAGCACTTAGTGACTTGCTACCATTTTACATATAATTTCGAAACTTTATAAGTCTTTTTCTCGCCGACGGCCCGCGCAAAATGATGAAAGGAGAAAAGGTTATTGCTCACTACATTTCGACCATGGCGTAAAGCTGTCGCATCAGGCATAATCTTTTAGTTTATTACTTCTTTCCTATTAATTGTACTAACAACACAGCTTGCAGACAATATTCACATATACCACTGAATGTACGAGGGTGAGTCAAATGAAAATCTTAAATATGTAATATCAAATCGAAATTTCGCGCCGTTATCCTGTAAGTTGGTAAGCGTGCTACAAACAGCGTGCAGAATGGCCTGTAGGTGTCAGTATAGTGCAGATGCACACATACCGTCGCAGTATCAGTATAAAGATGGCCACCCCACTTGCGACTTGCACCAGGCAAGAACAGAGTTCTGTTGTTCGGTTTTTGCGTAGTGAAGGTGTGAAACCTATTGAAATTCATCGGCGAATGAAGGTTCAGTACGGTGATGCATGTTTGTCACAGCAGCAAGTCTACGAATGGAGTAGCAAGTTCGCAAACGGTGTGACTTCAGTGGAAGATGCTCCTCGTCCAGGTCAGGCACAACTAGTTGTGACTCCACAGAACATTGCAGCAGTTGAAGCCACAGTGAAGGAAAACCGCCTAGTGACACTGAATGACATTGCAGCATGTTTACAGATTAGTCATGGGGCAGCACACCACACTGTGCATGATGTGCTCCAGTTTCACAAAGTGTATGTAAGATGGGTGAGACGGCAGCTGACTCCTGAAATGAGAAAACGTGTTGACGCTTCTGAAGAACTTCTTCGGCGCTTTGAACGAGAAGGTGATGGCTTCCTTGCAAGAATCGTTACTGGGGACGAAACCTGGGTTCACTTCCACCAACCTGAAACGAAGAGAGCGTGCAGGGAATGGCGCCATTCCTCATCACTAAAACCAAAGAACCTTCGAACAGAACCATCACCAGGGAAGGTTATACTGACTTTCTTTTGGGACGAAAAATGCGTCATTTTGCAGCATGACATCCCTAGAGGGACCACTGTCACCAGTGCATCATACACAGATCTCCTAAAGAATCATCTATGATCTGTCATCAGGTGTACATTTGCAAGACGACAATCCAAGGCTCCACACTGCCCCTACAACAGTTGTAACTGTCACAGACTTGCATTTTGAGTGTCTTCCTCATCCACCATACTCACCAGACCTTGCCCCAAGTGATTTCCATATGTTTGGACCACTCAAAGACGCAATGGGAGGAAAGAAGTTCTGTTCTGATGAAGAGGTACGCCACGCGGTGCATGAGTGCTTGTGCGGACTACCAAAAGAATTTTTTTCTAAAGGAATTTCTGCACTTTGTAAGCGCTGGAGGACTTGCATTGAGCATGGGGGATATTATGTTGAAAAGTGATACAGCTTCGTACCACTTCTGCACAATAAATAATATTTAAAAAAGTGTTTAAGGTTTTCATTTGACTCACCCTCGTACTTGTGAAGAGATATCATCCTACGACTCGTAGTTTTGGAGACATGACGCTGTAAACAATGAGATTCGTGAATATCTGCCGCATCATACATAGCGTTTTAATTCATTACTTATTTACTTCTAACCTTATTCGCAGCACATTGTGTAGGCAGTATGCACATATATCAGTGGATGTAGCAGCAAAATTATATCATTGTATAAGACGTAGTTCAGGAGATATGACGTCATAAACATTGAGATGTGTAGAAGCTGAACTGCAGGGCGAAATCCGGCGTAGATTCAAGTGAAACATGTGTAGAAATAAGTGTGAAATATGTTATATATGTATGTAATATACACGAGTGTATGTGAACAAAGCCACATGTAGGAAGATCCTCCTAAAGCCCTAGACCGATCTCAAACAATCTTGGTACACATATTAATTACAATCTGGAAATAAATACACTACTGGCCATTAAAATTGCTACACAACGAAGATGACGTTCTACAGACGCGAAATTTAACCGACAGGAAGAAGATGCTGTGATATGCAAATGATTAGCTTTTCAGAGCATTCACACAAGGTTGGCACCGGTGGTGACACCTACAACGTGCTGACATGACGAAAGTTTCCAACCGATTCCTCATGCACAAACAGCACTTGACCGGCGTTGCCTGGTGAAACGTTGTGGTGATGCCTCGTGTAAGGAGGAGAAATGCGCACCATCACATTTCGGACTTTGATAAAGGTCGGATTGTAGTCTGTGGCGATTGCGGTTTATCGTATAGCGACATTACTGCTCGTGTTAGTCGAGATCAAATGACTGTTAGCAGAATATGGAATCGGTGGTTTCAGGAGGGTAATACGGAACTCCGAGCTGGATAACAACGGCCTCGTATCACTAGCAGTCGAGATGACAGGCATCTTATCCGCATGGCTGTAACGGATCGTGCAACCACGTCTCGATCCCTGCGTCAACAGATGGGGACGTTTGCAAGACAACAACCATCTGCACGAACAGTTCGACGACGGTTGCAGCAGCATGGACTGTCAGCTCTGAGACCATGGCTGCGGTTTCCCTTGACGCTGCATCACAGACAGGAGCCCCTGCGATGGTGTACTCAACGACGAACCTAGGTGCGCGAATGGCAAAACGTCATTTTTTCGGATGAATCCAGGTTCTGTTTACAGTATCATGATGGTCGCATCCGTGTATGGCGACATCGCGGTGAACGCACATTGGAAGCGTGTATTCGTCATCGCCATACTGGCGTATCACCCGACGTGATGGTATGGGGTGCCATTGGTTACACGTCTCGGTCACCTCTTGTTCGCATTGACGTCACTTTGAACAATGGACGTTCCATTTCAGATGTGGTACGACCCGTGGCTCTACCCTTCATTCGATCCCTGCGAAACCCTACATTTCAGTAGGATAATGGACGACCGCATGGGGCAGGTCCTGTACGGGCCTTTCTGGATACAGAAAATGTTCGACTGCTGCCCTGGCCAGCACATTATCCACATCTCTCACCAATTGAAAACGTCTGGTCAATGGTGGCCAAGCAACTGGCTCGTCACAATACGCCAGTCACTACTCTCGATTAACTGTGGTATCGTGTTGAGGCTGCATGGGCAGCTGTACCTGTACACGCCATCCAAGCTCTGTTTGACTCAATGCCGAGGCGTATCAAGGCCTTTAGTTACGGACAGAGGTGGTTTTTCTGGGTACTGATTTCTCAGGATCTATGCACCCAAATTGAGTGAAAATGTAATCACATGTCAGTTCTAGGATAATATATTTGCCCAATGAATGCCCGTTTATCATTTGAATTTCTTCTCGGTGTAGCAATTTTAATGGCTAGTAGCTTACTTTGGGGATTAGAACCAGCAACGTTCTATTGGCGTAGGTATGGTGGGATGGAGATTGAAGAGGGAGGAGGAGATGGAGAGGAGAGAGACAAATAAGGTCATAGAAAGGAAGGAGGGGGTAGATGCACAGAGAAAGGAGGGAGGAGCGGACGGACAGTGACAGGGGGATGAAGAGGGTGGCAGAGAGAGGAGGAAGAGAAGATTGACAAAGTGGGAAAGTGCAGATGGACAACAGAGGAGGAGCAGACGGACATAGAGAAGAGGGAGGATCAAATGTACAGAGAGAGAGGGGGAGGGGCAGATGGACAGGAGAGGGGCAGGAGGAGATGAACTAATAGAGGACTGGAATAAACACATACACATTGAACGCATAATGCTCAGGTTGTCATTAAATATAGCCATCGCTAGTAGCGATAATGTTCTCTGGTCCAACCATTTTGAAGAATGGTTCACTGCTAAAAAGAGGCTAGTTGAATGACCTTAAAAAGTAAAAGGTAGACGAAAGTGTAGCAACCCTTGTTTTTTACCTATTTGAGATATAACGAGCGGTGAAAGACATGGATTAATAATACTTAGATTTCAATGTGACAGTCTTCCTCTTTTTCTTGTTCTTATTCTGGCTGAGGTTGGTGCGTGATCTCTGCTGCTGCTGCTGATGCTTCATTGTGACTGATCGATGTACTGAGCTCTAGGGACTGGCTGTGGGCGTGAAATCCCACCACTAGGATAACGACGCCATCACCCTATTGGCCTAGACAGTTGTTTAGGAGTGGCCAGTTTGTTTCCACGTGGTGAAATATAGACCCATTACGCCAGAACTATGTCAGCTGCAGATTTGTACGAGGGCTGACTTAAAAGTAATGCCTCCACCTTCGTATCTCTTCAACAGTTGGCAGGATTGGTATGCGGCAGGTACTGGCTTGTTCCTTAGCCTCTTCTCCACAGCTCCAGTTGGCGGGAAGCCTTAGCATTGAACGGTTGTGTTGTTACAGTGTTAAGTATGGAACCCTGCGCAGACAGTCGGTCAATGCGATTTAAGCAGCGTGCAGTCATTGAATTCTTGACAGGAGAAGGAGCCACCCCAGAGGAGACTCATCAGAGAATGAAAGCAGTTTATGGTGATTGTGTTGTTGTGAGTATTGTGCGTCGTTGGGCGAGTAAGTTTAAAGATGTTGTGGCGGGAACATCTGACCTGCGTGACAAATATAGAGTTGGACGTCCTGTGACAGCAACCACCGAGTTTCACAAGCAAAATGGTGACAGATTGATTCAGGACGATCGTCGTATCACTCAGAGAGAATGGAAGCACAATCGCCATTTCACAAGAACGTGTGGGTCACATTATTGCTTTGTTTGGCTGCACGATGGGTACCCCGGTTGCTGACTCCTGAAATGAAAGTGCACAGACTTGAAATTTGTCAGGAACTGCTCTCGCGAGAATGAAGACGCTCGCTACTCACATCAACACAATCATCATAAGCTGCTTTCATTCCCTGATGAATCTCCTTTGGGGTGACACCTTCTGCTGTCAAGAATTCAACGACTGCACGTTGCCTAAATCGCATTGTCCGACCGTCTGCGCAGGGTCCCATACTTTAGACTGTAACAATACAACCGTTCAATGCTAAGGCTTCCCGTCAACTGGAGCTGTAGAGAAGAGGCTGCGGAACAATCCAGTACCTGCCGCATACCAATCCTGCCAACTGTTGAAGAGTTACGAAACTGGAGGCATTACTTTTTAGTCAACCCTCGTATAACATACCCTACAGTAACTGTAACACCAATATCCCCCGTGCGGTTCTGGGCGCTACAGTTTGGAACCGAGCGACGCTACGGTCGCAGGTTCGAATCCTGCCTCGGGCATGGATGTGTGTGATGTCCTTAGGTTAGTTAGGTTTAAGTAGTTGTAAGTTCTAGGCGACTGATGACCTCAGAAGTTAAGTCGCATAGTGCTCAGGGCCATTTGAACCATTTGAGCCAACCAATATCCCATAAATATGTTATGCAAGTCACTTGTAACTTCCGAAGATTCTCCAGAACACACGTTTATTTACATATATGTGGATTTAAATTTTAGGTAAACAATAGTTTGAACGAAGGTACTACTGTCAAAATTGAAAGCACAAATTTACATGAAATTTTTTTTTGATGTTTGTAATATTACAACTGGCAGTTCTTTGTGTTTCTGTAACAGCCGTTTAATTGTAAAGAATATATCGCTGCAATCTCTTCCTTTTGTTAATTCTTTATACGGTCCAAAAGTGGTGATTTTAATTCGTGTGTCATAAATCTCATATGCAGTGTTTATTAACTCGATTCCTCAGTTATTACCACAGATTCCTTTGTCGCCACTCTTACGGATGTTGATTACGTTTCCCACTTACATTCCTGTGGAGTCTTCCCTATGTTAAATACCTTGTAATGTTGTTGCTTTAATTTGTTCTTCAAGCGGTGCTACTATTCAAAACCATAAAAGTGGGTTAAAAGCTGTGAGCTATCTGAGGAAGTTAACCTCGCATTATTGCGCAACTGTTTCACCAGGTATCCAGTCTAGCTTACCAAATTCCCAACCAGACTAACATTAATTATAATCTTTTAATAGTCATACGACAACCGGTGATATATATATATATATATATATATATATATATATATATATATATATATAAAGAGAATTTAAATAAAAAGAAATAAATCAGTTTATATTTGGAAATTTATTTTAACATTGATCATTGAAATTTCAGGATATTAAACTTGATTCATAACTAAACTGGTGCCTTATTTAGGATTGTGAAAATGTGAGATTGTAATCTTACGGAACACATCAAATATGGAGCCAAGATTGGGAGACTACATACAACACTGCATTCATAAAATAACACACGAAGAACGTTGAAACATATGCAAGAGGAAATTAACAACAAACAACCGATTCAATTTTCACCCAAAGAAGTTACGTTCGTAGCGCAATCCTGTCCGTCATGTAATTACCACACACTGGTATACTAAATTCATACTAACTTTCTGTGAAATCTTCCCGAAAAGAATAGCTGAGGGCTACTTTGATGATTACACCACATGCTTCACGTGGTCAACTTGGTTTACACAAAGAGTGTAACTCCACAATAATTTTGATAATTAAATAAATTAGATCGAAAAGCAATTTACAAAAGAAAATCCCCAAACTGGTTACTATGGTCTTACTATTAACCTGATGGGTCAAACAATTGTATAAGCACGTGGTACTGGTCTCACAAAGTACACCCCACGTGGGTTGAACATAAAGAAAACTTGCTATATTGAAAAATATTGTCAAGACGAGACGTTATAATCTCACGCACATTCGCATTTAAGATTGATGATCTTAGTTAGAGTTACTGATCAACACGTGGTTCCACTTTACTCACAAAGTAGTGACATAGCAACCACCGAAATATATTCTGAACTTCACACTCGAATTACACTACGTTGCAATTTAAGATAACATTAGATATTTTATAGCTAAACCTGAAATAAAGGTGATTAAATTTTCAGTTAGGCTGAACTTAAGAAATCCATTGTCCTACGGACTTAGCAGACACGCGCTTAGCCGGAGATCTTACCACTTCAGACGCTCGCCGCAGACAGACTGACCTGGGCTCCTACCGAGCGTGCTACACAAATACAAACGGAAGTGACCAGAGAGGCAGCTTCCTATACCAACATCACAAGGGACGGACAGGACCATACTAAGAATAGAAACCTCTCCGCTTTTAGAAAGAGCAGCTACCTGTTCCGACGTTGGTCCTACTGTTCTCTAGCAGACAGGCTTGTCTGCTAACATCCAGCATGCAACTACAATTACATTTGCTCATTCATCCTCTCACGCAGAAGGGGAGGGGGATGACAGTATCTTATAATATACAGTATATAAAAGAAAGCGGATGTAGGTTCCGTATGAGTCTGTGTGACATGAATTATATATATGAATTACATATAAACTGTGCTTTAAAGTGTAGTAGTGTGACAGATCGTTCTTGTTTATGTGTAAAAGTAACACGTTCCACTGCTCAGTCTCCTCCCAGATAGTCAGAAACACCACAGTAAATTTAGAAGAGGAATTTATGCCGTAAATAACAACATATTTAAGAAATTAACATGAAGGAAATCCAACAGAGACCTTTCAACCTCATTGGAAATCTGCAGTATTTTTTTAAAAATTTATGTGTTCCATGTTTGAAAAGTTTCTCCTTCACATCGCCACATTCCTGAGCTTTCCTGTTTTTTAATATCTTCAAAGCAGCTTCTAGTTTAGCCCTGGAAAATGTACCCATTGATTAATGTAAACTTCGTCTGTTGTATACTGGTCTTCCTGGTTTATAGAATACGTCGAAAGGGTACTTCATAACTGAAGAATGGATAAACCTGGTCGACTAGGAACGCCAACATACAGGTGCAGCTGTGTTATTAGATTAATAAATGGGACATAAAGTAGTTGAGGAGTTTCGTTATCTTGTTAACAAAGTTGCTGGCGGTGGCTGAAGTAGAGAGAATTTAAAACGCAGGTTGTCAACAGCTAGAAAACCATTCCTGAAACACGGACACACCTTAATATCGAATATAAATTGAAATGTTCGGCAGTCTTTTCTAAAGGTATTTGTTCCGATCGTAGCCTCGCACGGAAGCGACAAGTGGCCGATAAACAGGTCAGACAGGAAGAGAACAGAATTCTTGAAATGAGGAGACTGCTGAAGATTAGATGGGTGGATCGAATAAGTAGTGAAGAGTTACTAAAACGAGCTGGGAAAGGCCGGCCGGTGTGGCCGAGCGGTTTAGGCGCTTCAGTCTGGAACCGTGCGACAGCTACGGTCGCAGGTTCGAGTCCTGCCTCGGGCATGGATGTGTGTGATGTCCTTAGGTTGGTTAGGTTTAAGTAGTTCTAAGTTTGAGGCGACTGATGACCTCAGATGTTAAGTCTCATAGTGCTCAGAGCCATTTTTCGAACTGGGAAAAAAGCAATTTATGGCACTACCTGACTAAAAGGAGGCACTGTATATATTGACAGTGCTCATTGTGACATATCAAGGTATTGTGGCACTGGAAAGAGGTGTTGGGGCTAAAAATTGTAGAGGGTGATTAAGGCTTGACTGCTGTAAGCAAGCGCTGGTGGATGTAGGTTGCAGAAGTGACGTAGACATGAAAAGGGTTTCACGGTATAAATTAGCGTAAAGAGCTACAACGAGCCGTCTTTGAATAGAAGACATCAACGACTTACTGTTGTTGTTTGTGTTGTATTGCCTGTCAGTTTGATTTCTCTGAACAACAGCGTACTATAAAGATCTTCAACCTAAAGCACAATGTTTGCCTGAGCTATCGACGGTGCACTAATGTGAACAATGACTCGAAATTAATCTATGTCAGTGCATCCACACTCTGCGTCACGCTACACAGGATCCCAGCCCACAGGTGCAAAGGAAAGAAGCGTTTGTGACACAGTCCGCGCGAGGCGAGCAGAGGCCTAGGACCTAGGTCACAGTCCCGTGCTGTGTCTCTGCGTGTTTTCTTTTTTCAATTGCAGCCGTGATCGATGCCGTCCAGGCACAGCCAAGGCCAGCCGGGCCCCGTTGAGTCGCCCGCTGTTTTTGCTGCGCCAGAGATAGATGCGCACGCGCCCCCGCGCCTCCCCTCCCAACCCCTGGAGTCGCTGGCGGATGATTTACGATCTTAGTGCACGTCAGAGAACTTCCCTGACAGAAAAGAAAGAAGACGAAGAGGCGGAAGGGACGGGTCCCAATAGCCGCGGCACGCCGCCCCCTGCCCTGGCTGCAGTTCTGCGACGGGTGCCTTGCGCGTTAATTGTACAAAGGGACCGCTCACGCCCTGCGGGGATTTCACGGAGTGGCTTTATTCAGACGATGAGGGGTCGTTTTAAAAGAAATTAATTTCCACGAAACCCCCCTGTCAGCACACACTGAGGCGAGGGTCTCTATAGTCTAATGGATTACGGTAGTCAACACGACTTTTGTGAACCGATTCTGACCATCGAGCCAGAGCCCGTTTCATTTTTTTTATTATTATGGGATTTCAGGTCCGCCTATTAACAAAACAGAAATGAACCGTGATTTATTTTCAAAGAATATTCTTAAGGATTTATTTTATTTACTAGCGATTCATCAAGGACATTAACACATTCAATCACATTATGTGAGCATGGAAGTAGTTGCCAGGGAGTAACTGATGAAATCATAACCAAATTCCTTGTAACAAATCGGAATCTTATTCACTTTAATAGTGCCTAAAAGCATTTTTTAAAAGAAACAGATTTAAAATAATAATCAGAAAGCACCCTCTAAATATCAAAGTTACAATTTATTCAGAGGCAGAAAGAAACAAGTTTTGACTGTATGAGCTTTCGGGCAGAGAACCGTGCCACTCCCTGTTGACACGGCCGTAGTTACGACCGCTCACAACAGCCTCTGAAAGACTACACTGGTGCAAATCTGCAACACACCAGATTACTTTAAACTAAGAGTTTTAACAATTTACACAAGCACACAAACTATGCACCCCCTGTAGGAGGGATGCAAATGGTACAAAACACTAACAATTAAAATATTAACCTTGTCACCGAAGGTGCAACTTGATTTTAACTTCTAAGAAAAGGCTTACGGTGAAAGGGTGGCAACTTTATATACTTAAATGATCATTTAAATAAAAGGCCATGAAACGCAATCTTATATAAAATTCTACAAGGTGGGCCAAACAATAGTTAAGATGCTCTACAGTACACAGATACCGCCTCTCAAGGTCATGGGCAATAATATCAAAGTTTCCAAAGATCAAAACATATTTAAGGTACTAGGCCATTACACTCCAAGCAATAACTTCGTTAACACACCGAATCCGACAAATATGACAGAGGCAGCTACTAACGTACGGTAGGTTGATACGGAGATTACCGAACAACCCGAATGGCAGGTTGCTCTAACCCGCCCCTACTCCACAAGGGAAAAAACGGACCACCCAATTTATAAACAACCACCTTCCTGTGGGTGGGCAAACGGAGAAGAATGGTGGGACGACGCCAAAGCAAAACGGCTGGTGACCTCACCAAGAAAACAAGTAGAATTTAACAAGAGTAAATCACACAACATATAACCAATCACTTAACTTCTAATAAACTGCGATTTCTCGAGAAGACCTGGCGCAGCACCTCCAAATCGCACTCCCGAACCGTCCGCTGCCAGCCGCTTCAACGGACGCAGGAAGGCGCGCCGATCTCCCGACTCACGGCGTCGCAGCTCGCACCGGCCAGACCGATGTCGGGGGTTGATTCCTGTTGCTCTCGTGTCGACTGCGAAATCACTACCCCTCGCTATACGGCGCGGCCCACTGGACTCACGTGGCGACCTCACATGCGCCGACGCTCAAGATGGACAAGTCGTCTTGTGTCTCACAAGGGAACCTCCCCATCGCACCCCCCTCAGATTTAGTTATAATTTGGCACAGTGGATAGGCCTTGAAAAACTGAACACAGATCAATCGAGAAAACAGGAAGAAGTTGTGTGGAACTATGAAAAAATAAACAAAATATACAGAGTAGTCCATGGGCGACATACGCTACATCAATGATGATGTGAGCACAGGAACGCCGTGGTCCGGTGGTTAGCGTGAGCGGTTGCGGAGCGAAAGGTCCTTGGTTCAACTCTTCCCTCGAGCGAAAATTTTACGTACTTTATTTTTGCAGAGTTATGATCTGTCCGTTCGTTCGTTGACGTCTCTGTTCACTGTAGTAAGTTAAGTGTCTGTGTTTTGCGACCGCACCGCAAAACTGTGCGATTAGTAGACGCAAGGACGTGCCTCTCCAATGGGAACCGAAAACATTTGATCCAGGAAAACACGTCTGATATATTCTATACGACACTGGTGACGGCATGTGCGTCACATGACAGGAATATGTTATCGACCCACCTAACTTGCACACTTGGCGAATGGGTAAAAAGATTCTTCTACCTTGCCCGATTTAGGTTTTCTTGTGGATGTGATAATCACCCCCAAAAAAGTGATGAAAACAATAGAGTGTGTCACATAAACTGCAACAAATGAATGCAACAGTTTCACAGTCGCACAGTTTTCTCTGTGCTCTGTCAAAACATATGTTTTTAACGTTTTCAAATTTTTCCGTGTGTAGGCCGTCAAATCCTGCATATGTCCAAGCAAATCTGAACATGTCCTGGAATTTTGGAGAGCGAAGTTGGTTATGTGTGAGTGCCTGAACTCTGATAATTGTCTGAAAATAAAAATTTAAAATTTTCACTGGAGGGAAGACTTTAACGAAGGACCACTCATTCCGCAGCCGCTCACGCTAACCACGGGACCACGGCGCTCCTGACCTCACATTATCCTTGATGTGTCCTATGTTGCCCATGGACTACTCAGTTTGTATATTTTGCTTATTTTTTCATAGTTCCACACAACTTCTTCCTGTTTTCTCGATTGATCTGTGTTCAGTTTTTCAAGGCCTATCCACTGTGCCAAATTATAACTAAATCTGAGGGAGGTTCCCTTGTCAGTGCGTGACCGACCAACCGATCGATCCAACCGCCAAAGACCATTGCCTGAGCAAACTCGAGCAGACTGGCGGCCTAACGCGTAGTCTCAGATGCAGGAACGAAGCCCCGACCGGGCGACCACTCGCTGAGGTCTCTTACTGGCGGAGTGGAAAGACCCTCATTTTACCGGCTTTAAAGGTTGATACGAACGACAGACATACTAGCACTCCGAACGACAACAGACACTAACTGCCTAACAAATGCGGACGAGAGACAGACTAGCAAGCTGGGCACGAGAGACTGACCGACTGGCGAGCTCATAGCGCCCCTTACATGCACGTGAGCAGGCAACCTTTCCCCTTTCTCACCAGAGGGAGACACCAAAGCTGCGATTGCCACAGCGGCGCCACCGCCAGAAACGGAGGGCGACTGCTTCACACTACGTGCTGCGGGGCGCTCTTCAAAACAGCAGTTTTTTACCACGGCTCAAGAAACTCTGTTTAAAACCAGAAGCAAAAATGCCCCTATCATTGCACAAGAGAAGACGAATATGTGCTGGGCAGAGTTGGGGATGTAAAAGAAGGGAACTAGTTTTTCGAGTTACCTAACAGCCTGAAAGACATTTATATCGAAACATCCTGACATATTCGCACTTTTTACTTGTTAACACTAGCACCTGTTTCATGTTCTATAATGTATCCTGTCAGGAACACGATGTCATCCCGCCAGGAAAAAAATCCATTAACAAGAAATTTTATACTCTCAGAAAAACTTTTTCGGCTAATAAATGTAGGCTCTTCAGCCATATGATACTATATATTCCCAGAATGAGATTTTCACTCTGCAGCGGAATGTGCGCTGATATGAAACTTCCTGGCAGATTAAAACTGTGTGCCCGACCGAGACTCGAACTCGGGACCTTTGCCTTTCGCGGGGAAGTGCTCTACCATCTTTTTTTTTATCATTTTGTTCGCTTTCGATCGTTGAATCTGCTCAGGGCGGACGTCGTAAAACATCCATTGAAGTTCGTTGTTAATCGAATAACTCAGTTTTTTTATTACAGAGAGCACGCAACCCTCTGACCGAACACGCTGAACTACCGTGCCGGCAATCTAAGCTACCGAAGCACGACTCACGCTCGGTCCTCACAGCTTTACTTCTGCCAGTATCTATATATACTAAATATTGTTTACTACGGCTAAGGTGGTGTGCAAAGCGTTTAAAGCAGTGCGTTGGGTTGGCAACACAGAGCAGTACACATAAGCAAAGGAACCTGTCTTGATATGCTCTGGGAGTTTCATGCTATTGAATGCAAGGATGAAGCTGTTAGATTTGACTAGATACCCATCCACCCTTTTCACACCTTCTTGAGATCCCTCGTCTTTCAACTCCTCGTTGGCAATGTCCATCAGATCTCTACATGACACAACACTTTTGCTGAAGTTCAAGGTGTTGTGGAGCTCCATTTGTATGGGATATTCTCCAAGGCATTAGGTTGCTAGAGGTTTCTGACTTGTTGCAAACTAGCAGTTTCAACCAATAGTGTGGCATTACCCAATCGCTTGACAGATTTCAGTGTACCTACGATGTCCTCCAAACCTTTTTCAATATAAAAAGGCGGAACCTTCTCAGATCTGTCCTCTTTCCGTTTCACGATCACAAACACATTCTGACCAGTAGCATGCGTTCTGTAACTATTTATGAACAAATTCTGTGTAACTTCTGAGCCTGGAGAGCTGGCTACAGTGTGTTAACTGTAAGACGGTGGAGTTGTGAGAGGAGTGCGGGGAGAGGAGGAAGCAAGCATTGGCCGGCGAGGGAGGTGAGCCGTTGCGGGGGGAGGGGGGGAGGGGACAAGGCACGCCTACCAGTTGCAGTGCTGGCAGTACAAATTGTGCGTCATGCTTACATGAAAGCAGACGAAAGGTTTGGATGTAAAACTCGCTTTAAATGTTGTTCGTAAACGAAACTGAAATCGTCATGTACATTAAAATATAATTTTGGTGATTTGTTCTCCGTACGCCCACGAAGGTTCCTAGCCGAAAAAAAAAAGAAATAAGACACATTCTTGAGGAGATACGACGTCATAAACAATGAGATGCCACCGCGGGAAAATCGCAGATTTATGCATCCACTATTTGAGAATGAGAGCACTTAGCGACTAGCAACAAACGTTACATACAATTTCAAACCTTTACGAAAATTTTTCTCGCTGACACCCCCCAGAAAATAATGAAAGGAAAAAAGGTTGTCGCTTACTACATTTTCTCAGTACATACCGTAAATCTGCCGCAGTAGACATGACTTTTTAATGTATTATTTCGTTACTATTAACTCTAATCGCAACATATTTCGCGTACAGTATGCACATATATCAGCAAATGCGCCGGCAAATTTATGTCTGTTTACGACATATAATTCAGGAGATATGACGTGGTAAACATCGAGATGCATGAAAAAGTGCCGCGTCAGGCATGACGTTTTGTTCTATTATTTCTTCACTACTAACACTATTCGCAACACGTTTCGCAAACGTGTTAAAAAAAGTATATAAAACCACGAGTTTTGCACATCTGCACAATAAAAACACGCAGAACAGTACAGCGCAAAACAATAACGAAGCAGATGACAATGGCTACCTCGTACAACAGAGTCAGCTACGTAATTTTGGTAGCAGTCGAAACTGCGTGCCTACCGAAGCCTCCCGACGTTTACCGAATTCTACCGATTCAGGACTAGGGAGAGGTCTGCCATCTAAAAGTTGTACACGAGCCTGTTATTTGACTGGGTGTTAGTGCCTTGCCGCTGGGAGGAAAAGGACAAAACTCGGAGGGTTCCATTTCGGTTCCACGAGAAGATGGAAAAATAAAAGTCCACCTGGGTAGAGCCCCGCATGCCTGAGTAAGCATTGAGGCACGGCATGTACCTCAGAGTTCGCCCGCTAACGACTGTTCTATCCCAACAGCCATGCATCTCATCGGCGCGCAGCACACCTTGAAACTGAAGTTTTTTTTATAGAGGTTTTTACCATTCTCGCGATCTGGGCGGTAAAGCCAAACTCTCCATAGCCCGTGACACACAGCGTTCCACTGCCGCGCCGTACAGTGGTCGCTGAAGCACGCCCCTCCCAGCTCGGGAACCTCAGGGTCGCCAAGCCCGCACTCAGCAAACGAATGCTGAGCCCCTGAGGGTCGTGTTTTCAATACTTGCAGACTACAATAACTAGTAATTGTCTTTTGGAAGTGGATTTTTATTGCCGTTTTACCAAAATATATTTTACCTTATCGTAACAGGCATCTTCAGCAGTTTTAGTGTCTCCTGTGGTCCATGTGTGTCCATTGCCTCTTGAGTAAGAGCTTATGGACTCAAACTTCTTTCGTACGTCTTCAATCAATTATATGTTATAACTGCTTTTTTTTCAACAAGTAACGCTTCTGTGGTGCCAAGTAATCAGAACAGAAGGCAGCAATGATACGTATTCGGGCTGTACGTCGTTAGGTTCGGAATGAAGGAGTGGTAACACTCAAATCTGAGAAAACATTTCGAGAACCTACGACAACTGCCACAGACTACGTTAGAAAAGGTAAGGAAAGGGAAAATAAAAGAACTGTAATAGAAAGTTAGAAACTACGGAAAGCACCACTCCTGAATGAAGTTTTTGCAACAGAACTTGTTAATAGCTGCAAAGACATGCAAAAGATTTTTTCTGACGTTACATTTATTTCACATGAATTTAGATTCTTTTCAGAAACAATCAATCGCTGTGTTGTCCAGCTCGACAGAAATGCCATTTTGTCCAAAATTATTCGGAATGATACAAAGCAGATGCCTATCAGAACTACGTAACTGTAAGGAATAATCTTTGCCATCCAGTCTCTTAAGCGAACATTGACAGCAGACATTAGTCTTTCAAGAGTTAAAGTATCATTCAAAAGTAATTTTTAACGGAAGTAGTAGGTTGGTAGGCGTGTTTATCTATACGCGGAATCCAGACATATCTGTTGTTCAGACAGAAGACTGCTTGACCTCGCGGAAGTTAAAAAAATGGTTCAAATGGCTCTGAGCACTATGGTACTTAACATCTATGGTCATCAGTCCCCTAGAACTTAGTAGAACTACTTAAACCTAACTAACCTAAGGACATCACACACATCCATGCCCGAGGAAGGATTCGAACCTGCGACTGTAGCGGTCACGCAGTTCCAGACTGAATCGCCTAGAACCGCACGGTCATACCGGCCGGCTCGCGGAAGTTACACGTATTGATTGGTGAGTGCAGGTAGGCATGGATTTAAGCCATACACAATGTTCCAAGGGTCTATAAGCATTTTGTAGAAGAGGAAGACTTCAACGAAATTAATTTCATGAAGTGAATCTGTAATATTTTTATTTACTTAGAGTAATGCCTAAAACTAAAGAATATTCAGTAGTACCATGGTGTGGGTAGTTTCTCACGAAGTGGTGTCGGTCATCTTGCCGAAATTCATGAGGTAAGGGGAAGTCTGAAGATGGTGGATATTAAGAGACAGTATGACACCTCACGGAAGACGAAATTCGCCACTTAATTGGCAAGTGCAGCATGACAACGTTTCGAAGCACACTTCTGGTCATGTGAAGACAGTTCTGAAGCAGAGCAAAGTAAAGGTATTCGAATGGCCAACCCGAAGTATAGACTTAAACCCCGTAGAATATCTTAGGCGCGAGCTGAAGAGACGTCTTCGCCAACAAAAAGTGCCTGTGTTCAGGCAATGGAAGAAGATTCCTGAGCCATGGTTGGCCAAACTCGTGCATTCTATACCATCCAGGTACGCAGCATGTAAGAGGTCCGAGCAGATGTAATTTCGATGTATTGCTCATGCGCTGCCTGCGATGTGCAAGGTCTCTGACCAGAGAGCAGTGTTGACTGCAGTAGGAACTGTGTAGCTGTAGCAGTAAGTTGTTGCTAGTCTGGAGTCTGGTCTGGTCTGGTCTGGTGTATCGTGTTGGCTGGCCCGGTCGCGGTGCAGCGATGCCGGAGCCTGAGTATTATTGTATAAGGTAAAAAGCAGCCTCGCGCATATGTCGTAATGTTATCTCAAGTCCCATGTAAATGTTTTAAAAATCTCGTAATAATAATCTTGCTCATAAAAAGTAACTTTTAACAACCATTCATTTCAATTTAAAGAATTTACTAATTTCTCCCATCCATGATCATCCCGATTGTTGCAAAAGAAAAAAAAATCAGTTGCTTCCTTTCATAAATGAGAGATATATCGGCCAGCATTGCACAGAGCTGTGCCGGAAAAAATTATTGTAAGAGCAGATATATCCGGCGACTTCATTGAGGTAAGAATTTTTTCTTTTTTTATTCAGAATGATCTTTCAGGGCCATGACGCAGCACTGCTGTCGTCCAAAATTTACCAGGTTAAATTCACAGTGAATTATTGAAAAGTCATAAGTGAGCGACAATGTAATTGAGAGGTTAGTTACATTGTTTTATTACCAGGTTACTGAACTTAATTTTTTATTGGGACGTTACACTGGATGTGAACGACATAATTATAATTTTTTACTGTTGAGAGATTTAAGAATTTTTCTATTTTGAGGTTACGCTAAATGTGAATGAATTTTGAGCTTAGATTAAACCAGAAAGAATTTTGTGGGTAGATTAAATATAAATGAATTTTGTGGGGAGGTTACACTGTGAAAGAATTTTGTTTTGAGGTTACACTAAATTAGAATCATACTCATATTATTTATTTTTATATTTTGTGGGGAGGTTACAAGCAGTTACACACGTAAAGAGCGATGTAACCAATTATTAAGCCAATAACATCACGGATCAAGACTTCATTATTGTTTTTCTTCTGTATGGTTTTAATAAAAATCCTTTGAGCCTGTGTAATACGTTCATTTGTGTTTCATTATTGATGCAAAGATTACAGTTGTATAATACGTGTAAGAAAATAAAGCAAACATTATAAACATTTGCTAATTAAGGTCTTTCATTTAATTTTCTCACAGAGAATTTGTTTTCCGAATTTATTATCTCAGCAAAATACCTTCGAGCGACACTATAAACAAAACGTGGTGGGTGGCTTTCTTTGATTTGATTGAAGGGCAAATCTGTGAGTCAAAAGTTTCAGAGCAGATAGGATGTCCCCGTCCCCCGTCCACCACCATCATATTGTCATTTAAATCAGAAACGAGAAAGGAGAACACTTAATGAAACGATCTCATCCTGGTTTCATTCCAGAGCAGTGTGGACCCAGTGCCACTTGTTCTATCAGTGGATGGAACATTTTGCTTCCCCTGTGAAACCTCTCCCGAAGAAACAGTTTTTTTCGGTTTTAGACGATCACTATTCAGCTTTTAGAAACTCGGAGGCGATAAGCTTTGTCAGCCAAAATCACGTAATCTATGTTTGCTTGTCACCACACAGTACTCACAAGCTTCAGTCTCTTGCTTCCTCCTCGTAGGCGATGTTAGGAACAGCATCTCGAGAAAGAAAAACATAAAATCGAATCACATCATCGACACTCGCGGAACCTTGTTAATATCTAAGAATCGTTTGATCCGCAAAATGTCATTGTACGCCAAGCGGACGTGCCCAGGAACAGGAAAACTGAAATTTTATTTTAAACTCGCCAGGATTTCTCCCGCGGGGATGCTTTTATCTTCTGTTTATTGAACTGTTGTGAATGACAAAGAAGCTCTTGAAGAGAGCACTCCGCCTGGCGCTCTTAGCTGGGAAGGAACGACTGCAGCGTGAGCCGGAAAACTTTTGAAATAAATCTCTGGTAAAGTTCACAGACCGAAAACAGGACGTGACTAGTAATAAACATACTGAAGCGCACTCTTGAAGGGAAGCTCTTACTAATACAATGATAGGTGCTTGTTTAATCACAACTTTCATTCTCCTCACATTATATCTTGTTTCCTGCGTGTCGCGTTGCTTTCTTTTGCTATACTCTATGTGCATATGCTCTAAACAATTTCGACCAACCAATGCAAGCTTTATAGCAATCTCTCTGCTCGGTCACTGTGACGGTTTTTTGAGTCTTTGGCGAACCGGTCTGCTCTCGTCCGATTGTATTCGGTCACGGACTGCTGGCCATGTGGGCTTCCTTGTATGAAGCGATTCAGCCATTCTGGCCGTCCGGTCTTTTCTGTGTGTTACTTGTTCTGGCACTGAATGCAGAAGTCGAGGAACCTTCGTACTGTGGGCCGTGTTCTGATCAGGTGAGGAGAACTTCTTTGTATGGTGGACATCCATACTGCTGAGCAAATACAAGGCGTAAGGAACTGGATGAGGTAATTACTGTTTATTTGCCAGCACGTCCAGCTTTCGTGGCGAGGTTAGATGAGCACTATTTAGAAAAGATTATTCCGCGAGCGGGTTGCACCCTCCCGTGCAGCGAAATATGGCCTCATGGGTTGCTATTGGATAACTGGAAGGTCATTGTTGAATTTTAATGCTGTAAACTTAAGCACATTGCCCTCTGCAGAAGTAAAATGATAAGTTTTGATAGTCAGTCAGAATTATATGTTACGAAGATGACGTTCTTCTACTTGTATGTACATTCAGATCTGGGAATTGTGGATTCAAGTACTCCTACAGGGCTTTTAAGTCATCTATTTGTATTCACCGATATTATACTGCTTTTCTGACTCACTTATCTCGGGTTCACTTGTCATTTCTTTGTATTTCGTGGCATTCTGTTCGGTCGCCACATTTTTATAGTAAGTGAGAGAATGTCAAGCCTCACAAGCGTTTACCAAAACAAAGAGGGTATTGCCATGGGCAGTAGCATACCATGTTTCATGGCACATAATATTTCTCAGTCACCTTATCGTTTTCTTTACAGAACAATAAACTCAAAAATAAAATAATATATTACTGGAGATATGTTCATGATGCCTTGCTGCTATTTGACGGAACGAAAGAGGAGACTACTAGCAGTATTCAATTCTTTCCACCACAACATAAAATTCACAATAGAACATGAGGACAACAAGAGCATAAATTTCCTGGATCTAAAAATCATCGACCACCAACAAAAACATAAGTTCAGCACACACACGAAACACATATACAAAGACTTAACGGTGCACAACTCATAATGCCGTCCCACTAAACAAAAACATGCTGCATTTAGGTCCATGCTACACAGTGTACACTCTCTTGACTTAGAAGAAAACAGCCTGGCTACACAGCCAAACAACTGTCAAATATACAGAAGTATGACAACAAGTGGCCACGCAGTGAAAGAAGAGAAAATATTTGCCAGTACCCGTACCTGGGCCCCATATCGCAAAAAAATCGCTAACATTTTGAAAAAAAGCAAATGTAACCGTTGGATTATGGCTAATAATAAGTTGCGAAACATAAGTGCATAACATAAAATCAAATACACAAAATTTCAACAACAGTGGAGTATACAAAGTATTATGCCCCAGCTGTCCTGCCTAGTGTGTGGGGAAAACAGGCAGAAGCTTCAAAACCCGTTTTCAAGAACACTTAAATGCTATCAGGCTCAACCACTTCGAAAAATCAGTTACTGCGCAACGTATGGTGGAAACGAAACATATCATCAACAGTCTAGAAAACAATTTGGTAGCACTAAGCCTATGGTAAGGTCCTAAATCTCTTAGAACAACTGGAAATATATCTCCACTAAAAAAAAAAAAAAAAAAACGGAATCTATGTTAAATGAACAAACAGATTTCGCAAGCCACAGCTATGTAAGTAATTTCAAAGACCATTTCTAAAGTTATTCCCTGCATTTGTGAACTGTTTAATAATTAGATATGTGCCACTAAGAATAAACTCCTTTTTGATCACACCGTGTACAACAACATCTGTGAAGTGTTTACAAACATTTGCATGCAAATGTGCCCCTTGAGTGAAGTGATATGCATGAAGAGGGCGGAGAAAAGAATGTGTGATGGTGTTAAAAACTAAAAAAAACATTTTCTTGGATTATATGGTGAGTTTCCACCGTTTATTTTTTCTTCTATTTCATATTTGCCGCATTTGACTTACGAAATTCATAACCTAACATAAAATATTTTCATGACAGGAATGTGCATGTCGCCTCATTCATGTGCGCCGGTCGGGGATTAGAACCTGGGACCTCCTGCATACTCGGCAGGTGCGTTAAACACTGCGCCATCCGGAACACAGCGTTATCGCAACTGTGCGTACTATCTCGGCTGATCCACATTCCCACCGAGCGCCGCCTGTCTGCAGACCGAGTCCATTTCTTTGTGTAATATGCTCTGTGAGATTCCCACAGGAGGTCGGACGTATTTGTGTGTTCGCACTGGAGAAGATAGATCCACTGGCCAGCTAGGCCAATGAAATTACAAGAATGCATTTCGGACATGTCCGATAACGCATTTTCACTCGCTGAGACTGACTCCGCATAATGTCGCGATGCAGCTGCCAGCTGTGATTGCCTTCCTTTCTCCCCCTCTCCGCCTTCAATTTACATTGAAAGGGTACAGTACCGCCCGACATTGAAAATAGGTACAACATACTTCATTATTTTTGTCAGAACAACACTTTTTTTTTTGTAAAATAACTCAATTTCAATTAATACAGCGAAGCTGGATACCAATGTAGGAAAGAATGACAATTTATTTATTTAACTGATCACATGTGCACTCCCACAAAATAAATCCCTACATCCAGTTTGGTGAGATCTGTGAAATGAATGAATGTATGGTCGTCTGCTAACCGCAGATAGTGAATGTGAATATATGATCATCTTTGAGACAATCCTTTGGCCACCTTTGGTGGAGCCAAAGAGATGAAACTTACCGGAGCTCTGAGCGCCTGAAATGTGGCTGACCAATGAGGTAGCATGGTCTTCCCCCACCTCGACAGAAGTGCGAGATGACCTGAAGAACGGCCATGTTTCAGCACTCTGCCGCTGGATCTTGTGCTGATCTGACCTGTCTTAGTTGTGCTCCGTAAAGACAAAAGAGTGGAGACATGGTATGCATGTGGAATATTTAAGAGTAGTTTGAAATAATAATTTCTCTATTTCAGGAACTTTTGTGGGGAGACTTAAATGTCAGGCAGGTAATATTAATGGGATTGTAGTAATCTTCGGAAGTGACCAACGGTCACAATGAAACCACGTGTAGCATTAAGTTGAAATACTTCCGTGTGCTTAAGTTAAGCTGAATTACTAGCGTGTGTACAATAAGTTGAAATATTTAAGAAATAGCGTGTGTACCATAAGTTGAAATATTTAAGAAATGGCCTGTGCAGGACTTGAAATTAGAGACGAGTACTTCCACGTGGTGAGTACTGTGTGAGTCTCAAACTGTGTATGAGACAAAAGATAAAGAGAAGTACTCGTCCATGGTATCAGTTGAGGACTCGCGTGTGTGATGAATACGTTCTTAATATTACTTTGCGTGATATGATTCCGTGTGACGCTAGATTCAAACTCTGAGAGAGAAGCAAGGTGAGTCGGCCGTCTATCCAGCAACGCCACTTGGCTTGCATTGCACAGGAAGAGGTGCATATATCTCCAGAGTTCATAGTAGGAAAGTAGAATTACGAAGTGGGGCAGTGTCGTGTGAAACTGGGATAAGTACTAATTGAAGTGGGAAAGCTGAAAGTGATAGTGTTGTGACTATTCATTGTATTATATTCCATGTCGTAGTGTGGTGTATGTCATGTAATTTGGGTATGTGTGGTTTGCATGGGAGAGTAGCAAGGTAGTTTCAAAAGATTAGTGGGTTATGCTTGCTCCTTCGGTACCGCTCGGTCTGAAGGAAAGTTTCGTGATGATGATTGTGAGAGTCGAAGTGTGAGGTATGATAAAAGATCCACCATCCTATCCAGAAAGTGCACTGTAGCGTTAAATAATTACGAGACCATAAGATAGAGAATCACCAATGTAAAGCCATGCCCACTGGGCGGAATTTCTCATGTGTTGTTGTTGTAGTTTATAGAATATGTGTGTTTAGGTTATAGATTTTATGGGAATAAATAGGATAGTGAAAAGAAAAAGATTGGTGGCCTTTTCCTTCGAATTGTATCTTGTCATGATATCCAGAATTTATAATGTGTGCGCCATTCTTATTCAGTGCGATGGCCACGTGTTGATAAAAGCCGTTAAATAAAAGAAAAAAGAAAATGTGGTATTGCCAGTGCGTAGTGAACAGTCAGAGTTCTGTAAATTACTGATAGTCAGGTATGCGTTTCCGTTGCGTATTATTCATACAGGAGGATAATTTATAACTTAATTGCGAGTACGAGAGTTCATGTTACTCGATAAATAAGAATGAATCCACTCGCTTGGCAGACCACTCATCTTGCAGGCCTGACTGCTTGATGCCGCAGTATGAGCAAGGCATGTGGGTGCCTCTCAACATGTAGAGTCCTCCTTGTAGAGACTTTTCATCAACTTGGTTTCTAGCAGTGTTAAGCATCTGCGTTTGTGGTTAACAATTTTAAAACGGAAAATCCCTCCCCAGCTTTTCCAACATATAAAGTACACCTTGCCTAATAGGAATTTGATGGAAGTGGCCGCAATTCTGGAAATTCTTTTTTTCCAAACTGTACAATACACTTGCAGTCTTCTAGTCCGGTGTATGGTTTTCTGAATATTTAATTTACTTCTCGTGGGATTTGTCACACTTCCATCCATTTTGAACACACTTCTTATACAACGAAATCAGTTCTAAAACGTAAAGTACACGATGACTTGCGATAAAGTGTTGAACCTGCTCCTGAAGTGAAAGAAAACCATCTCCCTTATTGCATGGAGTGGAAGTAGACAACGCAGTTCTGCTTCTGACGTCACATACCTTTCAATTACCATCACATGCGTGCGCCCTAGTGTGGAAAACATAATTAGCGACGTAAAATTTGGCACGGGAATATTAAAAAAATGTAGAGACCACTTTGAAAATCAGACCATTTGGCGTATGGTTAAAAGTTTGTACTGTACCCGGAACAAAACGGGCAAGTTAAGTACTATTGCGGCTAAAACCGTATGCCTGGGAACACTAATTCTGATGAACAGGTCTCGCCCGTTGAGCTGCCCCAAAACGATGTTAGTCATCACCATTCCTCCTCTGCATGTCGTTAGGTTAAAGATGCTGAGGCAGTTAGGTCGAGGTATGCTGCTTTGTTGACTGCCGTTAATGGAAGTGTTGAGCAACGTGAACTGACTCACGCTTGCTATATTATGTATGACAGAGATCAGTCTTTATAGTTTCACTTGATGACTAATGGTATTGTAAATTGAGTTTATGGTACACACGGAACATAACTTCCTGCCAAACGCCTACAACTTCCAAGCGTTAGCCCAAAACAAACTGTTTTACATAACAAAATAATTACTTATCGATAATCTTTTCCGAAGTTATCTCGAAAGTCCATGTTTAACAAATCCAATTCAGTGACTTTAGGTATAATTATAAACTGAGTGACAAAATTTTGAGCTAAATTCATCTTATGAAAAATAATTAAGTTCTATGAAAACTAAGAAAATTAATATTATCTACCTTAGGTTCATGTTTCAACACATATTATGTATATAACTGTACAAAACTGCTTTAGTTCCATTTTAAAAAAACACGAAGTCACTGTCCTCATTCGGCAGCTATAAACGTTATCTTTAGTTGCGTACGTCAAAAAATTTTCCACATTATCCGCTATACCTTAGCGACAACCGCTGCTCCAAAAATTTACTCGTTCAGAGTGTACGAGGTGCATTCAAGTTCTAAGGCCTCCGATTTTTCTTTCTAATTAACTACTCACCCGAAATCGATGAAACTGGCGTTACTTCTCGACGTAATCGCCCTCCAGACGTACACATTTTTCACAACGCTGACGTCATGATTTCATGGCAGCGGCGAAGGCTTCTTTAGGAGTCTGTTTTGACCACTGGAAAATCGCTGAGGCAATAGCAGCACGGCTGGTGAATGTGCGGCCACGGAGAGTGTCTTTCATTGCTGAAAAAAGCCAAAAGTCACTAGGAGCCAGGTCAGGTGAGTAGGGAGCATGAGGAATCACTTCAAAGTTGTTATCACGAAGAAACTGTTGCGTAACGTTAGCTCGATGTGCGGGTGTGTTGTCTTGGTGAAACAGCACACGCTGAGCCCTTCCCGGACGTTTTTGTTGCAGTGCAGGAAGGAATTTGTTCTTCAAAACATTTTCGTAGGATGCACCTGTTACCGTAGTGCCCTTTGGAACGCAATGGGTAAGGATTACGCCCTCGCTGTCCCAGAACATGGACACCTTCATTTTTTCAGCACCGGCGGTTACCCGAAATTTTATTGGCGGCGGTGAATCTGTGTGCTTCCATTGAGCTGACTGGCGCTTTGTTTCTGGATTGAAAAATGGCATCCACGTCTCATCCATTGTCACAAGCGACGAAAAGAAAGTCCCATTCATGCTGTCGTTACGCGTCAACATTGCTTGGCAACATGCCACACGGGCAGCCGTGTGGTCGTCCGTCAGCATTCGTGGCACCCACCTGGATGACACTTTTCGTATTTTCAGGTCGTCATGCAGGATTGTGTGCACAGAACCCACAGAAATGCCAACTCTGGAGGCGATCTGTTCAACAGTCATTCGGCGATCCCCCAAAACAATTCTCTCCACTTTCTCGATCATGTCGTCAGACCGGCTTGTGCGAGCCTGAGGTTGTTTCGGTTTGTTGTCACACGATGTTCTGCCTTCATTAAACTGTGGCACCCATGAACGCACTTTCGACACATCCATAACTCCATCACCACATGTCTCCTTCAACTGTCGATGAATTTAAATTGGTTTCACACCACGCAAATTCAGAAAACGAATGATTGCACGCTGTTCAAGTAAGGAAAACGTCGCCATTTTAAGTATTTGAAACAGTTCTCATTCTCGCCGCTGGCGGTAAAATTCCATCTGCCATACGGTGCTGCCATCTCTGGGACGTATTGACAATGAACGCGGCCTCATTTTAAAACAATGCGCATGTTTCTATCTCTTTCCAGTCTGGAGAAAAAAAATCAGAGGCCTTAGAACTTGAATGCACCTCGTATTTGCGGTGGCCTGTCTCAACTCTCTCTATGGTGGTGATGCGCCATCTGTTTGTAATCACGGGTACCTGAGGCACCATGTCTGAATGCAAATGAGTGGGAGTGTTACCTCTCATTGAATAACTGATTAGTAGGTGCTGCAAAACGCTTCCTTTATGTTTGTCGAGTAGCTTGTGAGGTGGCTGTTCTGTTTGTGATTGAACTGCTAGTACAAGTAGAACCACCATGCTCAGAACCGGTAAAACTATGCCTTATTATAGAGACAATCACGACACAAAAAAATCAATAAACGCCATCAGTCTTTCATTAGACAAAAGAAAATTAAATGAACAGCACATGCTTACATTAATCGCACAACAGGAAATAATATAAGTTATTGAAAAGCAGTGAACATGAAAATCACTCACAACATCCTAAAAAAATATATGTTGCTGCAAGCAACTTACAGTTGATCACTGTGCAGTGGGGATGTAAACCCCCTACTGCTATTATAATAGTTAAATGTGAAGCACTGAATGTCTGATAGCAATATGACTTACGATCGGTAGAATGGTGCTGCAATATGACTGACTCGAATGGGTATCGTTTGCCAAGACATGCTAGACACCTCGAGAGAATACTCTATTCGAGACAGATTGTAAAATATTCAATAAATATACTTTTGCAAGATCGTGTGCGGCATTCCTCCAAACAGCGTCTCTCGTCAAGACTTGCATTTCTCGTAAGGACCACGAATATAAGAAAAATTATGACTCATTCAGAGGCTGTGTTTGCGAGTGGAAGAGGAAGAAAAGTGAGTAGAACTGTAAACTGGGGTGTAGTGGATCAAAGTTTGAAGTTTTCTTAAGAAATGAGAACTTTAAAGAGTAATGAGAATCTGAAAAAAAAAGATGCTGGGTGTCACTTATACAGGGCACGATTATTAACATACATATTACCCGCTTTGTCTCACTGTTTGGGGTAAAGTGGATCACATACACATTTTCGTGTGTAAACCACCGAACCCAATTTAAGGTGAAAAGTGGATCACTGTGAGTTGTTTTGAAGAAATAATGGTCTATATTTAAATAAAAAATACTTTAGCCGCCCAGTTTGGCCGAGCGGTTCTAGGCGCTTCAGTCTGCAACCGCGCGACCGCTACGGTCGCAGGTTCGAATCCTGCCTCGGGCATGTTCAAAACGTTCAAATGTGTGTGAAATCTTATGGGACTTAACTGCTAAGGTCATCAGTCCCTAAGCTTACACACTACTTAACCTAAATCATCCTAAGGACAAACACACACACCCATGCCCGAGGGAGGACTCGAACCTCCGCCGGGACCAGCCGCACAGTCCATGACTGCAGCGCCTAAGACCGCTCGGCTAATCCTTCGCGGCCCTCGGGATTGGATGTGTGTGATGTCCGTAGGTTAGTTAGGTTTAAGTAGGTCTAAGTTCTACGGGACTGATGACCTCAGAAGTTAAGTCCCATAGTGCTCAGAGCCATTTGAACCATTTTGAATACTTTAAACATTAAAATTACAATTGAAAAGACAGTTAAGTGACCAATACTTTTAAGTACTTTAAGCCAAAATCAAAAACATAATAATGTTATAAAATGACTTATCGCAACTCTATTCACTCCACATTGTTCATATTAATGTCTGCGATATTATATCGGACCCTCCTCAAATCTCCCACCTTTTCCCTATAAATAGTGTTTGACATGGAAACGGTTTCAATATCAGCGATTTGCCGATAAGCAAAATGTGCTTCTTGTCATCTTTTTTCCTTAAAAATGCGATCAGATCAGTGTCTTTAACTGCTTCCATAATTTTTCCTACATAACATCTGTCTCTTTTGTCAGTACTGAAGGAAACGAAGACATGGTATCCTTTATAATAATGAATTTCAAGTGCTTTTCACAAAGTTATTTCGTAGTACTTTATTTTTCTCACTGCTTTACGGAAATAAGCTTCATTATAACTCTTTTTTCCTCTGCTCCAAGCTTCTTTATATATTTTCGGTGCATGACCCTCTTTACCCCTGAAATTCCAAGATAGCCATGTTTGGCACAAAAACAAAATGGAAAATGTTACGGCGTAAAGTCAAGCGCGGCACGTCCAGTAGGGGACGAAAGAGAAGAGATGGCTGTGAGAAGAAGTCATCCAATCGTACACTGACCGACCCGTCTCCAGGATGACAACGCGACAGCAGCGGCCCCTAGGTGAAATGGACTTAAGCGCCGCTCCCGATAGGTCTAGGCCCAGTTGAACAGCAGCCACAAAACCAGCGACTTGCATCTAGGAGCGTCAAAGCTCATTACTCTGCTTGTACATTCTGTGTAGCTCAAACTTAGAATTGTTATACTGAAGAAACTTGCTTATTTCGTACGTCGCCCTTTGCTTGCGACACATCTGTGTAATCACACAGTTAAGTATTGTAATCTTTCCATTTGTAATAAAACTCATTAATACTATAAGGGTAATCCCAAAAATAAGGTCTCCCCTTTTTTTATAAGTACATAGACCTGTTTATTTCTACAGTGGTTTACATCAGTTTACAGCTTGAACATTTAGCTATTTTTCGACATAATCACCATTTCTGTAGATGCATTTTTGTAGACGCCGTGGCAGTTTTTGTATGCCCATGTCATACCAGCTCGCTGCCATGTTGTTCAGAAAGTTATGAACCTCTTCTTTCATCTCTTCGTCGGAGCTGAATCGCTTTCCGCCCAAATGTTGTTTTAACCTAGGGAACTGGGCGCCAAGTCAGAACTATAGGGTGGGTGGGTGATTATGTTCCACTGAAACTGTTGCAGGAGAGCGACGGTTTGCCGGGCGATGTGTGGGCGAGCGTTGTCATGGAGAATGTGTACCACCTTGCTCGACATTCCTCTTCTCCGGTTCTGAATTGCCCGTTTGAGTTTTTTCAGAGTCTGAAAGTACCTGTCGGCGTTATTTGTGGTCCTAGCAATTCAGCTCCGACGACGAGGTGAAAGAAGAGGTTCGTAACTTTCTGAAAAGCATGGCGGCGAGCTGGTATGACATGGGCATCCAAAGACTGCCACAGTGTCTACAAAAATGCATCGACAGAAATGGTGATTACGTCAAAAAATAGCTAAATGTTCAAACTGTAAACTGATGTAAACCATTGTGGAAATAACAGGTCCATGTACTTATACAAAAAATAGGAGACCTTACTTTTGGGATTACCCTCGTATTTGTTTGAATGTCGTCTAGCGATCCGAGAAAGCAGGTTTCCTAGACACCCCATATTTAACGACTAGGCTGGATTTAACAGAAAACGACGCTAAAAAAAGTGAACTTCACATGCGTTGCAGATACTGTATTGCTTTGATACAATTCAGCTGAAAAACAGACGTAACTTCTCACCTGTGGGAGCTGCAACAGTTTGTTCTTGTTAAAATCACAAAGCTTCAATGGATTGTTAATGATTGCCACAATGTTCGTTTCTCGTGTTGCTTTTCACACAGATAACAAACATACAGGTCACACCTTTTTGAATAGTTTCAGTTTTTGTGTTTATCTCTCCCGTCACTCGGATGGCAGTGATTCAGTACACTAATGTCTCTTTCATCCGCCTTAGCCCACTTTACCCGGTAGTGGTAGAACGTACCGCACAGTGAATCGCCGAGTTTTTATATAGAGGTCGATGCAGAAAAGCTGAAAGTGGCTATTTAACAGGCAACTTTAAAGCTTTTTCTAGATTTGTAAAGTTTTCTCTCAGTCTGTGGCGGGTTAACATGAGTACTGAAAGACGTCCTAGCAGTCCCTGCGAACTACCTTGTACAGTCAGCACGGAACATTTTTATAGGCTAAGTAAAACATCCACAAGGGAAAATATTCTGCAGCAGAAATGAACTACAGGAAAATATTCTCGGAAGTTATGGCTCTTGGGAGCTTCGTGAGTGAGAGAGGAAGAAAAATTTACAGTAATTCGGTATCGGGCGCTCGACGTCCTTGGTATTTATGTTGTTGATAGAGCCGTAGACTTCTTGCTGACGAATGTCTGCCCGAATCACCGTGTTTCTTTTCTCGGTCTAATGGTCTGTACGAGTTCGTCAAACAGATATTTCTGTCTGACATATGTGGCTGCATTTAGCTTATCTCGTCTGCAGTACGCGACTGATTAATGACAGACGTGTTGCGAGTAGAATTATTAATTACCCGAGACGGCGGACGTCGCTCGGCGTACCGTAATGGATATTTAGAGCCGGCCACAGCGCACCCTTGTGACGACAGCACCGCCGCAGTTCCTCACCGCAGACTTTCTCGGCACCGTAACGAGGTCCTACGATTTTATCACCGAGCGGTTCTTTCTTTATGTGACTCTGACGGAACGGTTCAGGGTCGGCTCTCCTATGCGGTGTTTGTGGCTGTTGAGTGGTCTACGCGGTCTAGTCACATTAATCTGACACGTCCCCCTCCCCCCCACCTACCGTCAACGTGCAATAATCACTCACAAGCGTCAGATGGCAGCAATAGCGGTGGAGGGTGTGGGGGGATGCGGAACATAGTGCTGTCTTTGTCATGATGCGGAAGCGGAGCGATTTATCTGATGATGATGATGACGATTGGTTTGTGGGGCTGTCAACTGCGCGGTCATCAGCGCCCGCACAAAGTCCCAATTTTTACACAGTCCAATTTTATAACTCAATCCAATACAGCCACTGTGACGAATGATGTTGATGATGAGATTTATCTGATGCATTGGCTTTCGAGTCAAGGGTGGAAGCATTTGTAAAACGGTTAAGTTCGTTAACTGTCTACCTGCTGTCATGGTTGAAGTATACTGTGCATGGCAAACTGGCACTGTGCTGCACCACGGGTCATAGACGACAGCTGTGAACGACAGCTAGAAAGATGTGTGCGGGCGAACACACGTCCAACTGTTGAGCAACCGACCACTCAGATGAACCAAGAGGCGACCAACAATGTGTTGTGGCGTAACAAGCTAGTTACGCCACTCTGAGAAGGGAGCCGAAAGGCACGCGTACACACACGCCGACTGGCGTCAAGTCTGGAACAGGATACGTTATGACTGCTATAAAGAAAATACGTAGCTTTGGAATATACTTAACTTTTAATCACTCCTTGTGATACATCTCTCTTGACTATACAAATGAGACTCGTAAGATACATGCACTGTTACAATTGGCGCCTTGCTAGGTCGTAGCCATGGACTTAGCAGAAGGCTATTCTAACTGTCTCTCGGCAAATGAGAGGAAAGGCTTCGTCCGTATAGTCGCTAGCAATGTCGTCCGTACAACTGGGGCGAGTGCTCTATCGTATCTCGAGACCTGCCTTGTGGTGGCGCTTGGTCTGCGATCTCACAGTGGCGACACGCGGGTCCGACATGTACTAAATGGACCGCGGCCGATTTAAGCTACCACCTAGCAAGTGTGGTGTCTGGCGGTGACACCACATTCCTCCCCCGCAAATCGGCGAACGGTCGTGTTATAAGGCTTCCGCCCGCCGTGGGCAGGACCCCATGTTGACGTATGCGATGAGGTGGGGAGCCTAACAACAGGCGAGGCTGTGCCACCCGCACCCGGCCATTCGGTCCGAGGGGAGCTAGGAAACGCCTGAAAACCTAGTCCAGGGTGCACGTCAACATGCGGTGTATGCGCCCGTAAAGAGACAGGAGGGGCCGAAGGGTCGACCTCCATTGCGTCGGGGTACCCGACGCGCGAAGACGCCATGTGGTCCGGAGCGGGCAAGAGTTCCAAGGCGGAGGACAGCTGGTCACGGGAAGCGATCGGCGGCGTGTGACCCAGGGAGGCGCTTGGCGTCTGCAGCGAAGCGTCGAATGCGGGCGGCGCCGGCGGGAGAACAGGCGGCGGCGGCGGCGGCGGCGGCGGCGGCTGCGGCGGCGCGTCGCCATGGGGCAAAATGGAAGGCATCGTCGGGAACACCTGGGGATGAGGCGAGCCAGTAGATGGGTCCCCAGGGCGCTGACCGGAGGGCACCGTCGCTGAAAGCAGACGGGGAGCGGCAGAACCCGTGCGACGACAGAGGCGCAGCTGATTGAGATGCCGACGCATCTCACCAGAGGCCCCCAAAACCAAATACATCGCGCGGCCGAGGCAGCGAAGAATGCGCCCTGCGAGCCAACGCCGTGAACCGCGATAATTGCGATAAAATACAACGTCGCCTGGAGCAAAAGCAGGAGACTGCCGCTGCGCAGGAACCGGATGCGGCGGGTGCAGCAAAGACATCAAGGTTCGATGCAGACGACCGTGGAGCAACTCAGATGGCGAGCGACCATCTCGGGGCTGAGAGCGATACGAAGACAAAAAGAGCAACAACGCGTCCTCCCGAGAATGCGACTCTTTCAGCTTCAACATCTGTGACTTGAAAGTCCGGACCAATCGTTCAGCGGCACCGTTTGACTGAGGCGAAAACGGCGCGGATGTCAGATGTTGAATACCATTGGCCTGGCAGAATGACTGAAATTCTGCGGACATGAATTGTGGGCCATTGTCGGAAACAATAGTCTGCGGAAGACCTTCAATCCAAAAGATAGCAGACAACGCTTGGATGGTGGCGGAGGACGTCGTGGAAGACATCCGGACAACAAAAGGAAAATTACTGAAGGCTGCACTGTCCTAACACAGGTATATTCTGTCCTGAATAACTATGTAACTGAACATTTGCGGCACGCAATGGAGGTGCGCCCAGTTGTTTGTACGTGTCGTGATTGAGCAATGAAACTGCAGCTCCAGTATCGAGCTGGAATGGTATGACCTTGCCATTAAAGTCCAAATCTACAAAAAGTTTATTGTCCTGCTGACGACAAGAGCGACTGTTTTGTGCAATTTGAACTGATACAGGTACAGAATCACTTGCTAATTGACGTGATTTCCGGCGACGTCGACGCACAGTTCTTGTGGGACGAACACAGTCACTGTTAGAGAAAGTGGCACTGGACGAAGTGGAATTAACGACATGAATGTCCATGGGCGAAGGTCCACAAGCCTGAGTGTCCTCGGTTCGATTCCGGCACGAAGCAAAGGGCCTGGAATGATTGTGATTGTCTGATCTGAGCTTTTTCTGGCAAACACTTTGAACATGTCCTTTCCTATTGCAGAAAAAGCAAATAGCTTGGCGTGACGGGCAATGTTCACGCGAATGTCTAGTAGCACACCGCGGGCATGATTTCTCTGCATTTGTGTGCTGGCGCGGCACACCTGGTTTAGAGCGCGGCGGCAGCTGCGTCGAAGTGCGCGAGGGCAGGTTACCGGGCCGCGCAGCGTGTCCAGCGGGCCGGTTAATGTTACACACGGCTGGCGAAGTTTCAAAAGATTCCTGAGCACAGTCAAGTGTGTCTTGTCTATCCAATATGTCTATCACTTGTGGAAGGGAGGGATTAACTAGTTTCAAAATTTGCTCCCGTATGCGAACATCAGAAACGTTCTGTGCAACTGCATCACGGACCATTGTATCTGAATAAGAAAGGCCACAGTCACAGTCAAAGGCACAGTCCCTAGTAAGGCCTTGCAAAGTTGCAACCCACTCCCTATTAGTTTGACCGGCCGTATGTTTTGTACGAAAAAACGTATACCGTTTTGCAACGACATTGACTGTTTCCTTGAAATAGGCATCTAAAGCAGACAAAATTTCTTCGTAGGACAGCGTTGCTACGTCGCGTCGGGGAAACAATTTCACTATCACACGGTAGGTGGACACACCAACACAATAAAGCAAAAACGGCTGCCGCTCATTACCTTGAATTCTGTAGGCGGCTAGATGAAAGCCAAACTGTCGGGACCATTCTGGCCACGATTCTTGCGCTGGATCGTAGTGCCTAAAAGGCGGTGCAACTGCGAGTCGTGGCTGTGGTAGCGGTGAAGCGGCGGCTGCCGCATTGGTTTGAATGGCACGTTGACCCTGGACGAGCTGTTCAAGGGCATCCAATAACGCCTGCGTCTGCTGATTCTGCAAGCGATAAAATTCGGACAGTACATCTGGCGAAGCCATGACACAAGTAAATGTAAGCAATCACAAAGAACACTTCTCTCGTCGCCAATCTGTTGTGGCGTAACAAGCTTGCTACGCCACAGTGAGAAGGGAGCCGAAAGGCACGCGTACACACACGCCGACTGGCGTCAAGTCTGGAACAGGATACGTTATGACTGCTATAAAGAAAATACGTAGCTTTGGAATATACTTAACTTTTAATCACTCCTTGTGATACATCTCTCTTGACTATACAAATGAGACTCGTAAGATACATGCACTGTTACAATTGGCGCCTTGCTAGGTCGTAGCCATGGACTTAGCAGAAGGCTATTCTAACTGTCTCTCGGCAAATGAGAGGAAAGGATTCGTCCATATAGTCACTAGCAATGTCGTCCGTACAACTGGGGCGAGTGCTCTATCGTATCTCGAGACCTGCCTTGTGGTGGCGCTCGGTCTGCGATCTCACAGTGGCGACACACGGGTCCGACATGTACTAAATGGACCGCGGCCGATTTAAGCTACCACCTAGCAAGTGTAGTGTCTGGTGGTGACACCACACAATGTCTCCTCGACAGCTCAGCGAGTGTTGCTGCGTGTTGGTATCAGCAGTGGGCGTCCGGTTCATTTACGAGGTCTGTTCAAAAACTTGCGGGACATTCGTAATTTCGCGCCAGTGGTGTGTTGGAGCAAAATGCGGTTGACATCTCTGTACACGCCCGTGGTTAATGTGTAACTGCCGAAAGTTTCGTTGTTGTTTGTCTTTTAGTTATTGTTCAGTGCTGTACTGAGTCGAACGGTTGTGTCGCACAGTTTGCGAAGTTCGAGATGGCAGAGTTAGAGGAGCAACGCGTCTACGTTAAATTTTGCGCGAATCTCAAGAAAACCTTTACAGACGCAGAACAAATGAGTCAGGAAGCCCATAGTGATGATTGCTTCTGCGGTACTCGGTGTTAGGAAAGGTTCACACGGTTTAAAACTGGCCGGACGAAAGTTGAAGATGACCGTCGTCCAGCAAACCCTTCGGCGTCATGTCAGAAAAGTCAACGAAATTGTGGGTGCCAGTCGGAGACTGAAACTCCAAGAGATTGCAGAACAATGTAACACTTCAGTTGGATCGTGTCATGAAATCGTTTGACAAAGAGACGGCCTGAAATGTGGCGAGGCAATTCGTGGCTCTTGCATAACGATAACGTACCCGCACATAGTGCGTGACAATTGTAGAAAAAAACGAAATCACTGTGCTGCCTTATCCTACGAGCTCTCCAGACCTGGTTCCTGCAGACAACTTTTTTTTATTTCCGAAGTTGAAAACGCCGTTGAAAGGACGAAGCTTTACAACGATATACGAGATGAAAGAAAATTCGCAGACGCGCGATCCAGCAAGAGACGTGCCTGAAATCTAGTATCGCAGGACAGAGTGGATCAGGTTGTGGAAGGGGGCCAAGGTCAGCACTGTTAGTTACACAAATACACACACAACTTTATTACTCGAAAAGCAATGCACAGTTTTCTGTTTAAAACAACAAGGATCAATTCACGGCTGAGGGCCCAAGTAACTTCTCAATGATATAGTTTAAATAATTCCTTTTAAAATACGAGGATTTAGAGAAACGGCTGAATGCCTTAGTTAAGCAAAATTAAAATATCTTTAAATAATTCATTTTAAGGCACAAAAATTTAGACAAACGGCTGAGGGCCTTACTTAAATAAAATTAAAATATCTTCTCAGCTAAAGGCCCAAATAATATTTCAGATCAGCAAAGGTCCCCCGCATGAACCATGGACCTTGCCATTGGTGGGGAGGCTTGCGTGCCTCAACGATACAAATAGCCGTACCGTAGGTGTAACCACAACGGAGGGGTATCTGTTGAGAGGCTAGACAAACTTGTGATTCCTGAAGAGGGGCAGCAGCCTTTTCAGTAGTTGCAGGGGCAACGGTCTGGATGATTGACTGATCTGGCGTTGTAACACTAACCAAAATGGCCTTGCTGTTCTGGCACTGCGAGCGGCTGAAAGCAAGGGGAAACTACAGCCATAATTTTTTCTGAGGGCATGCAGCTTTACTGTATGATTAAATGATGATGGCGTCCTCTTGGGTAAAATATTCCGGAGGTAAAATAGTCCCCCATTCGGATCTCCGGGAGGGGACTACTCAAGGGGACGTCGTTATCAGGAGAAAGAAAACTGGCGTTCTATGGATCGGAGGGTGGAATGTCAGATCCCTTAATTGGGCAGGTAGGTTAGAAAATTTAAAAAGGGAAATGGATAGATTAAAGTTAGATATAGGAATTAGTGAAATTGGAAGCATGTATTCATCATCGCCATACTGGCATATCACCTGGCGTGATGGTATGGGGTGCCATTGGTTACATGTGTCGGTCACCTCTTGTTCCCATTGACGGCACTTTGAACAGTGGACGTTACATTTCAGATGTGTTACGACCCGTGGCTCTACCCTTCATTCGATCCGTGCGAAACCCTACATTTCAGCAGGATAATGCACGACCGCATGTTGCAGGTCCTGTACGCGCCCTTCTGGATACAGAAACTGTTCGACTGCTGCCCTGGCCAGCACATTCTCCATATCTCTTACCAAATGAAAATGTCTGGTCAATGGTGACCTAGCAACTGGCTCGTCACAATACGCCAGACACTACTCTTGATGAAGTGTGGTATCGTGTTGAAGCTGCATGGGCAGCTGTACCTGTACACGCCATCCAAGTTCTGATTGACTCAATGCCCAGGTGTATCAAAGCCGTTATCACGGCCAGAGGTGGTTGTTGTGGGTACTGATTTCTCAGGATCTATGCACCGAAATTGCGTGAAAATGTAATCACATGTCAGTTCTAGTATAATATATTTGTCCCATGAATACCCGTTTATCATCTGCATTTCTTCTTGGTGTAGCAATCTTAACGGCCAGTAGTGTAGTTACCACTGTCAAGCGCGCTTTTCGTGTATTATCGGATTCTGAAACGTCAACAAAAGTGAAGCAAAGACAGTGGAATGTAGTCGAATTAAATCGATTGACACCGAGAGAAACAGATTATGAAATGAGACACCGAAACCAGCATATGGGAATCGCAACTTGGCAGTCAAATAAGTAACGATGGCTGACGTGCAGAGGATATAAAATGCAGACTCGCAATAGAAAGGTAGTGTTTCTGAAAAAGAGAAATTTGTTAACATCGGATGTTTAAGTGTTAGGAATGCTTTTCTGATGGCATTTGTCTAGAGCGTAGTCTTGTACGGAATATAAACGTAGACGATAATAAGTTCACAAAAGAAGAGAGCAGATGGGTTTGAAATGTGGTGCTACAGTGGACTTCAGAAAATTAAATAGGTATAACGATTAACCAATAAGGAGATACTGAAACGAACTGGAGAAAAAATAAATTTGTGGAACAACCTGACCGAAAGAAAGAATCGTTTGACAGGAAACGCCCTGAGGCAAAGCAATAGAATCGTCAGTTTGGTGATGGAGAAGAGTGTGTGTGTGTGTGTGTGTGTGTGTGTGTGTGTGTGTGTGTCTGCTGAAGTGGGAATGGGACTGAGGGTTAAAAAGTGTAGAGCGGTATCAATCCTTGTATATGTGCAGTAAGCAGACTGCAATGGATATGTTGTTGTGGTCTTCAGTCCTGAGACTGGTTTGATGCAGCTCTCCATGCTACTCTATCCTGTGCAAGCTTCTTCATCGCCCAGTACCTACTGCAACCTACATCCTTCTGAATCTGCTTAATGTATTGATCTCTTGTTCTCCCTCTACGATTTTTACCCTCCACGCAGCCCTCCAATGCTAAATTTGTGATCCCTTGAGGCCTCAAAACATGTCCTACCAACCGATCCCTTCTTCTAGTCAAGTTGTGCCACAAACGTGTCTTCTCCCCAATCCTATTCAATACCTCCTCATTAGTTACGTGATCTACCCACCTAATCTTCAGCATTCTTCTGTAACACCACATTTCGAAAGCTTCTATTCTCTTCTTGTCCAAACTGGCTATCGTCCATGTTTCACTTCCATACATGGCTACACTCCATACAAATACTTTCAGAAACGACTTCCTGACACTTAAATCTATACTCGATGTCAACAAATTTCTCTTTTTCAGAAACGATTTCCTTGCCATTGCCAGTCTACATTTTATATCCTCTCTACTTCGACCATCATCAGTTATTTTACTCCCTAAATAGGAAAACTCCTTTACTACTTTAAGTGTCTCATTTCCTAATCTAATCCCCTCAGCATTACCCGATTTAATTTGACTACATTCCATTATCCTCGTTTTGCTTTTGTTGATGTTCATCTTATATCCTCCTTTCAAGACACTGTCCATTCCGTTCAACTGCTCTTCCAAGTCCTTTGCTGTCTCTGACAGAATTACAATGTCATCGGCGAACCTCAAAGTTTTTATTTCTTCTCCATGGATTTTAATACCTACTCCAAATTTTTCTTTTGTTTCCTTCACTGCTTGCTCAATATACAGATTGAATAACATCGGGCAGAGGCTACATCCCTGTCTCACTCCTTTCCCAACGACTGCTTCCCTTTCATGCCCCTCGACTCTTATAACTGCCATCTGGTTTCTGTACAAATTGTAAATAGCCTTTCGCTCCCTGTATTTTACCCCTGCCACCTTCAGAATTTGAAAGAGAGTATTCCAGTTACGTTGTCAAAACTTTCTCTAAGTCTACAAATGCTAGAAACGTAGGTTTGCCTTTTCTTAATCTTTCTTCTAAGATAAGTCGTAAGGTTAGTATTGCCTCACGTGTTCCAACATTTCTACGGTATCCAAACTGATCTTCCCCGAGGTCCACTTCTACCAGTTTTTCCATTCGTCTGTAAAGAATTCGCGTTAGCATTTTGCAGCTGTGACTTATTAAACTGATAGTTCGGTAATTTTCACATCTGTCAACACCTGCTTTCTTTGGGATTGGAATTATTATATTCTTCTTGAAGTCTGTGGGTATTTCGCCTGTCTCATACATCTTGCTCACCAGATGGTAGTGTTTTGTCATGACTGGCTCTCCCAAGGCCATCAGTAGTTCTAATGGAATGTTGTCTACTCCCAGGGGCTTGTTTAGACTCAGGTCTTTCAGTGCTCTGTCAAACTCTTCACGCAGTATCTTATCTCCCATTTCATCTTCATCTACATCCTCTTCCATTTCCATAATATTGTCCTCAAGTACATCGCCCTTGTATAAACCCTCTATATACTCCTTCCACCTTTCTGCTTTCCCTTCTTTGCTTAGAACTGGGTTTCCATCTGAGCTCTTGATGTTCATATAAGAGGTTCCCTTCTCTCCAAAGGTCTCTTTAATTTTCCTCTAGGCAGTATCTATCTTACCCCTAGTGAGACAAGCCTCTACACCTTACATTTGTCCTCTAGCCATCCCTGCTTAGCCATTTTGCACTTCCTGTCGATCTCATTTTTGAGACGTTTGTATTCCTTTTTGCCTGCTTCATTTACTGCATTTTTATATTTTCTCCTTTCACCAATTAAATTCAATATTTCTTCTGTTACCCAAGGATTTCTATTAGCCCTCGTCTTTTTTCCTACTTGATCCTCTGCTGCCTTCACTACTTCATCCCTCAGAGCTACCCATTCTTTTTCTACTGTATTTCTTTCCCCCATTCCTGTCAATTGTTCCTTTATGCTCTCCCTGAAACTCTGTACAACCTCTGGTTCTTTCAGTTTATCCAGGTCCCATCTCCTTAAATTCCCACCTTTTTGCAGTTTCTTCAGTTTCAATCTGCAGTTCATAACCAATAGATTGTGGTCAGAATCCACATCTGCCCCTGGAAATGTCTTACAATTTAAAACCTGGTTCCTAAATCTCTGTCTTACCATTGTAGAACCTATCTGATACCTTTTAGTATCTCCAGGATTCTTCTAGGTATACAACCTTCTTTTATGATTCTCGAACCAAGTGTTAGCTATGATTAAGTTATGCTCTGCGCAAAATTCTACAAGGCTGCTTCCTCTTTCATTTCTTCCCCCCAATCCATATTCACCTACTATGTTTCCTTCTCTCCCTGTTCCTACTGACGAATTCAAGTCACCCAAGACTATAAAATTTTCGTCTCCCTTCGCTACCTGAATAATTTCTTTTATCTCGTCATACATTTCATAAATTTCTTCATCATCTGCAGAGCTAGTTGGCATATAAACTTGTACTACTGTAGTAGGCATGGGCTTTGTGTCTACCTGGGCCACAATAATGCGTTCACTATGCTGTTTGTACTAGCTAAACCGCACTCCTATTTTTTTTATTCATTATTAAATCTGCTCCTGCATTACCCCTATTTGTTTTTGTATTTCTAACCCTGTAATCACCTGACCAAAAGTCTTGATCCGCCTGCCACCGAACTTCACTAATTCCCACTATATCTAACTTTAACCTATCCATATCCCTTTTTAACTTTTCTAACCTACCTGCCCGATTAAGGGATCTGACATTCCACGCTCCGATCCGTAGAATGCCAGTTTTCTTTCTCCTGATAACGACGTCCTCTTGAGTAGTCCCCGCCCGGAGATCCGAATGGGGGACTATTTTACCTCCGGAATATTTTACCCAAGAGGACGCCATCATCATTTAATCATACAGTAAAGCTGCATGTCCTCGGGAAAAATTACGACTGTAGTTTCCGCTTGCTTTCAGCCATTCGCAGTACCAGCACAGCAAGGCCGTTTTGGTTAATGTTACAAGGCCAGATCAGTCAATCATCCAGACTGTTGCCCCTGCAACTACTGAAAAGGCTGCTGCCCCTCTTCAGGAACCACATGTTTGTCTGGCCTCTCAACAGATATCCCTCCGTTGTGGTTGCACCTACAGTACGGCCATCTGTATCGCTGAGGCACGCAAGCCTCCCCACCAACGGCAAGGTCCATGGGTCATGGGGGAAGGCAATGGATATAGGTCGTAGTAATTATGCAGACATGACTCTGCAGAAAATAGAGTACTGAGGAAAGCTGCATCCAGCCAAGCTTCATATTGAAGACCACGACAAGTACGTGACATTTTTAACTGTAACGTTTCCGATATCTTAGCTGACGAATTATTCTGGTGACTTTAAGGTTTCTTTTCATTCTGTCATGCAGAAACTCACACATGTTACACAATAGTTTCACAACTGACACCACAAGCATGTATATACACATCTTATAGGTTGACTCTTACATAGAAGATAACAGCAACCAGCCACTTTTTACAATGATATTTATTTATTTAAATAGCGCCAGTACCGGTTTCGAATCGACGGGTTTTTCTTGAGACGGTGAGTTCACGTTTCACATTAGCTTTCCAAAACGGTAACGGTGCTATTTAAATAAATAAATAGCATTGTAAAAAGTGGCTGGTTGCTGTTACCTTCTATGTTAAGAGTGAATCTATGTTCTGTACACAGCCCTGGGCTCAAAATTTCAGTTTTTGACAAAATAGCTTACACATTACTGTTTGTAAAAAGTGAAACACTCTGTAGCAATGGTCTGCAACAATCCAAGATGAGAGGACGTGCGGAACATCGGAACCATAATAAGTGAGTTAATGGAGCAGATGTGGCTTGCATGTAGGCCCAACAGCGCTCTCTTTTGAGTGACCAGACAGGTCAGTGCTGTGCAGCCTTGAATAGGTGTGGAGTCGTCATACGAAGTGGAAACATGTAACCAGGTGCCTGTGTGGCTGGACAACATCAGGGGGTGGAATATCAGCATGTGACTACGTTCGGACGGGCCAGAACGAATGTGGCCCACAAGGCGAATCTGTTGTTCAGTGACATTGTGGCTCGTACGTTGCACGCTGCCCCAACAGTGAGGCGTGTGTGGAAGCAGTGGAGAGAAGAAGGGTGCGCACCGTGCCAACAGGATACCAGCCCACACAATACTAGACAACAGCGTGAGGTGACCACCATCTTGTCCGCCTGGCCGTGACGAACAGAACAGCTTCGTCAATAGTTATGATGCGACGTTGGAGCACTGCAATGGGAGTGGACATGATGACGTCGACAGCTCGACGAGGTTTTCTGCAGGCTGGGCTGGTGGCATGCATGCCACTAGTAGCGGGACGACAAAGACATCACCCCACACTGCATTTTTGCCAAATTTATTCAAGATGGCGGATCCAAGTTGGCGGCGATAGATACGGCAATGTCGCAATGACATCATCACACGAAGTTCAAATTTTGGATGGGAAAATAGGTCAGTTGGTCTACCTCCACTAACCTAGCCCCCTCCCCTCCCCTCCAACAGAAAATGGTGGGAAGTTCAAATTACAGCAGGACAATACAACACACCATGGCTACCTCCACTAAGCTCAGAAAATGGAGGGAAAAAATGGCACTTGGGCTACCTCCACTAACCTTACTAGGAATTGACAGGGAAAGGACTCAGCCTGTGCTAGGCTGCTGAATAGCCAGGACGTAAGTCTTCGTTTTGAATGCAGTTTTTATTTAAACTATTTGAGGCAGTAGCTCCATGCAAGTGCGATCACTGTCAGGTCTGGAGTCCAACTGACCTAGTATACAGTACCGCCACCAGAAGGTGTTGCTGTCCCTTCCGTGATGTAATCCAAGATGGCGGTTAGGGAAGAAAAATGGCGGTTATGGAAGAAAAATGGTGGGAAAAGGACTCAGCCTGTGCTGGATGGTATGCACCTAAGTCTTTATTTTGTATGCAGTGTTTATTTAAACAGTTTGAGGCAGTAGCTCCATCCAGTCTGTCTACCACGAGGTCCACAGTCCAACTAACCTAGTACACAGTACTGCCACCAGAGGGCGCTGTCATCCCTTCTGTGACGTAATCCAAGATGGCGGTCTGGGGGGAAAATAGCGGGAAAAGGACTCAGCCTGTGCTGGCTGCTGGAGAGAGGAAGGGGTTTCCTTTATTTGGAGGGTAATACGGAAGGCCGTGTTGGATCCCAACGGCCTCATATCACTAGCAGTCGAGATGACAGGCATCTTAGCCGCATGGCTGTAACGGATCGTGCAGCCACGTCTCCATCCCTGGGTCAACAGACGGGGACATTTGCAAGACAACAACCATCTGCACGAACAGATCGACGACGTTTGCAGCAGCATCGAATATCAGCTCGGAGATCATGGCTGCGGTTACCCTTGACGCTGCATCACAGACAGGAGCGCCTGCGATGGTGTACTCAGCGACGAACCTGGGTGCACGAATGGCTAAACATCATTTTTTCGGATGAATCCAGGTTCTGTTTACAGCATCATGATGGTCGCATCCGTGTTTGGCGACATCGCGGTGAATGCTCATTGGAAGCATGTATTCATCATCGTCATACTGGCATATCACCCGGTGTGATGGTATGGGGTGCCATTTGTTACACGTGTCGGTCACTTCTTGTTCGCATTGATGGCACTTTGAAGAGTGGACGTTACATTTCAGATGTGTTACGACCCGTGGCTCTACCCTTCATTCGATCCGTGCGAAACCCTACATTTCAGCAGGATAATGCACGACTGTATGTTGCAGGTCCTGTACGTGTCTTTCTGGATACAGAAAATGTTCGACTGCTGCCCTGGCCAGCGCATTCTCCAGATCTCTCACCAATTGAAAACGTCTGGTCAATGGTGACCGAGCAACTGGCTCATCACAATACGCTAGTCACTACTCTTGATGAAGTGTGGTATCGTGTTGAAGCTGCATAGGCAGCTGTACCCATATATGCCATCCAAGCTCTGTTTGACTCAATGCCCAGGCGTGTCAAGGCCGTTATTAAGGCCAGAGGTGGTTGATCTGGGTACTGATTTCTCAGGATCTATGCACCCAAACTGCGTGAAAATGTAATCACATGTTAGTTCTAGTATAATACATTTGTCCAATGAATACCCGTTTATGTTCTGCATTTCTTCTTGGTGTAGCAATTTTAATGGCGAGTAGTGTAAAAGTGTCTGATGGTCGATACCTTTATGCAGAATGGAGAAGTGGCGACTTCGTATGGAGCAGGATATGCGATATGGTATGTGAAGATCAGTCTTGCCGTGAAAGATTCAAGCTTCCATCCTCAGTGGCAGAGCAGTGTAACTGAGTAAGAGTCTCACTGTCTTTCACGATCCGTAGGCCATTTTTCAGAGTTTAAATGTCAGTGCAATATGACGATCTGTAGAAAATAGTTTTGCCACTGAGAGTCTCCTCGTCAGAAAAAAAAAAAAAATAAGGTGGACAGTGCAGCTACACCGGCGTCATCTGTAATTTGGCAGATAAAGTTAGTAAGGGCCAATCATAATGCTCCATTCATTCCTAAGACATCCTTTGTGCCGGCACATAAGAGCCTCTACATAGCGGTGAGAATGTTTGTGTTTCACAGATATTTGTTGAAAACAGGACTTAACGATTTCCAGGAAGGGTAACATGTGATGGAGGGGGTGGCATGTTAGGACCATCAGGAGGAATGCATTCGGCGTTTTACTGGGCCATTTACATGGCTCTTATTTACATCACCATGTGACATCAGTATGAGATTGAGAACCTTTTAGATGGTGAGTAGCCGTGATAACAGGTCGCGGCACTACGTCACCCAGCTGGGGAGTAAATGCATGCATGGCTAGACGCAGCTTGCATGTCCCATTAGGATCACTAGGAACAATGCACCCTGCGCTATTCTGGGAAGCATTGGAACAAATTTTTATAGCGCGACCTGTGATGTCAGCATCCACAGGTAGAGAGGTATTGCGCCAGCAACGCTAAACATGTGCGTGGCCCAGAGGTGTCTCGGGTAAGGGACTGCCATGAGCGCGCCTTCCAGCGTGCGGGCCTTGGTGTTCTGTAGGGGGCCATTTCCTTGATACGTTGCGGTTGCAAATAGTTCGAAAGCATTTTTTTTATGTGCAATGAGAGTTTGTGCACTGCATTATATGGCTGCTTAAGCGTTGTGAGTGTGCTTGCATAGCTTTGCACATGCATTCCATTTTGACAATTTATTTTCATGACTGTTGCATTATCTTGTGAACAGGTGTGCAGGCTGTGCAATGCATGACTTCGACAGCTGATGATTAGCAAGCGTGTATGCAGAGCCTTTTACATGCATTATTTTGACAGTTTACGAGTTCTTTGTGTCTCTGCACATCAGTGTACTGCATTATTTCGGTGATTAGCGAGTAGTTTGCAAGTATGTAGACTATTTACTGCGACCTCAAGCAAGCCTGAGTGAAGGTTTTTTATCAGTGTAATAAATAACCTATGTGTAATCCATCCCTAAATAAAATGTATGCATTGTTTCGACAATTGGACGTCAGAATTTGAGGACTTGTGCAACGCAAAATATCTGCTGTGATGTTACTTTTTATTGTGTTTATGTATTATATTTTATCTGAATATGTATCCTTCGCTTATGTATTTTATAGTGTATTTTATCATATAATTTCATAATGTAATAAGTCTAAACCATGTGTGTGGCGCCATATGCTAAATAAATAAATAATTAGTGAGCATGTGTGCGCATCAGTGAACTGCACTAATTCGGATATTTACGAGTAGTTTGCTGTTCTGTAAGCTGTTCAATGCATTATTTCGACAGTTTACAATTAGCAAGCGTGTCGGCTGAGCGTTATATACGCATTATTTCGGTGATTTACGAGTGATTTGCGTGTCTGTATGGTGTGTACTAGATTATTTCGGTAATTTACGAGTTGTTTGCGTGTCTGTACACCAGTGTACCACAGCCCCAAGCATGTCAAAGCTAGTGTTTTGTATCAGTGCAATAAATAAACTACATGAAATGCATCCCTAAATAAATTGTCCCACAAGAAAAAAAAATACACCCCTTCCTCTCTCCAGCAGGCCAGCAAAGAATGAGTCCTTTTCCCACCTTTTTACCCCTCCCAGATCGCCATCTTGGATTACGTCACAGAAGGGATGAGAGCGCCCTGTGGAGGCATTACTGTGTACTGCCAGTTCAACTCCAGATTGGTGGTGGAGACACTGGATGGAGCTACTGCCTCAAGTTGTTTAGATAAACACTGCATACAAAATAAAGACTTGCGTGCATCCTATCCAGCTCAGACTGAGTCCTTTCCCCACCATTTTTCTTCCCCAGACCGCCATCTTGGATTACATCACGGATGGGACAACAACACCCTCTAGTGGTGGTACTGTGTACTAGGTCAGCTGGACTACCTGATGGTGAACACACTGGATAGAGCTACTGCCTCAAATAGTTTAAATAAACACTGCGTGCAAAATAAAGACTTAAATCCATCCTATTCAGCAGCTCAGCACAGGCTGAGTCCTTTTCCCATCAATTCCTAGAAAGAGGTGGTGGTCAGATGACTCAGATTAGTGAAGGTAGGCCAAGTGCCCTTTTTTTCCCACCATTTTCTTAGGGTAGTGGTGGTAGCTGTGGTGTGTTGCATTGTCCTGCTGTAATTTGGACTTCCCACCATTTTCTGGGGGAGGTGAGAGGGGTGGGGAGGGGAGGGAGTTAGATTAGTGGAGGTAGACCGATTGACTTATTTTCCCCCAAGAATTTGAACTTCCCGCCATGATGTCATTGCGATATTGCCATATCTATCGCCGCCATCTTGGATCCGCCATCTTGAATAAATTTGGCAACAATGCAGGGTGGGATGATGGTCTTGTTGTCCCACTACTGCCATTGCATCGTTTTACATTGCGCTATACCCACCAACGCCGTAGACTACAATGGTCACATGAATGCTGACACTGGCTTACTGAGTGGCCAAATGTTGTTTTTTCGTACTAGTCCCACATCAAGTCAGCCTACAGTGATGGGCACATAAACGATCGATGCCGCCGTGGTGAAGGCAGTCGGGTAGATTGTATTGTTGAGCGGAATAGTGGACAAACAGCATGTGTGATGGTTTGGTGCGCCATTGCCTATAACACGCAATCTCGCCTCCTACGTCCTGAAGGCAGTCGAAGAGCTACTGCTACATCAGGAAGGTCTTCCAGTCCGAAGAACTGCCCCTCCTGCAGGCTGTTCCAAATGCCATATTTCAGCAGGACAATGTCTACCCACATGTGGCGAGGAATGTCCACGCCTTATTTTAGGAATGACAGGTACCACTGCTTCACTGGCCTGTAGGTTCGCCTGGCATGTCTGGTATATAGTATGTCGGCAACTTGTTTTTTCAGGTCCTTCTGCAGCCACAGTTGATGCTCTGTGGACGTGGCTGCAATATGCGTTCCAGAGTGTTCCCCAGCAGCAGATGCAGGGGCTCTTTGACTGCATGCTACGATGTCTGCAGCATGTCGTGGCGCTACTCTGTACCGAATCTCCATAGTCCCAGTGCTTGTTTAGTTCTGTAATGCAAATCATTTGTGTAGTGTCATGTGCCTAATCAGTGGAATAAATTTCATTGTCATTACATCTCTCAGTCTCGGTGTTTCACTTTTTCCAAACAGTAGTGTAATTCAGGGCTCTATAGCGCAGAGCCGTAACGGCACCACATAAAAAGGCAAACTAATTGCTGTCGTATCTGTTTCAATTTTATAAAGGGATGGTATAATAAAAGAAAAAATGATGGCATGCATGATGAGCTTCACGCACACTTTATACTCAAGATCTCTCTATATCACGAGAATGAATAACTACATGGTACTTTTCTGAATGAGTAATGGTACCCCTAACTTCGGCCAGATTCAAAAGTTGAAAAATTAATAGAAGGTAAGCAATAACACAGGTGTCATCTTCGAGTACATGAAGCGAATGTGGAAAAAGCATTTAGAATGCATGAATCACAGCAGGAGGCTAAACGGAATATCAACTAGAAAGCCTGCAGAGAGTAATATCTCTCTCTCTCCCTCCCTCTTTCCTTCATCTCTCTCTCTCTCTCTCTCTCTCTCTCTCTCTCTCTCTCTCTCTCTCACACACACACACACACACACACACACACACACATAAAGTACGTACATGTAGTATCACAAAATGTTGTGATGGTTCTTTTTGCAAATAAACAAACAAAACACACACACACACACACACACACACACACACACACACACACACGCAAGGTAAGGCCAAAACTCATGTTTCCCAAGCAATATGCAATTCTGCCACAATACGGATCCATATCTGGTGCGCATAATAGTTGCATGGAGTTGATCACGATTTTTAATCCTCTCTCGATACCGAAGGAGGGGGATGGAACCAGCTACATACACAGATCTTAGCCCGTCACTGTAGTTTATACGTACGTCGTTTGTGAGATCTGCGCTTCAATAACGTCCCAGATGAGATCTTTAGTCTTGCCACAGAACGTATTTCGGTATTAAAATAGCAGCTGCAAGTCCTCAGACAGGTCAATTACTGCTCTCCTTGTTGATGATAGATTGTTTCGTCGTTAGCGCCTATTATTTGATAATCGACTCGGTAGGATTCATTAAGTACATTGTACTGAGAATTAATTATCAGTATATTATATCCTTTGTCGAAAGGTGTTATAGCAGCGAAACCATGCCACGAGCTTCGAATAAAACTTCAGCTATCATGAATGCCTCAACTAGTTCGACATTCCCTGCTCGCGAATTACTGTTCAATTTTCTTACCAGACATCACACTGTTTAGCTTTACTCAGAATGCTTACTCCGCCCACATCATATTCTGTAGCCTCGATTTTAACGACCGACGCCGCGGCGCGCATTCAAAGACAAGCATCCGAAAAAATCATTGATGGTGCCAGAGACGCCTTACCACGCGTTGTCGCACCTCGCACAGGTTGTATTTATTCTCCTATCAACCGAGATTCTGCATCGGTGACGTCACACGGTGGAACTGTCCAGCTGAAACATGTCATCTCCAGCAGCGGAGAGGTAAGTTGTCAAAGGGTGCCACCCTTCAGCTGCGGCGCTGCTGAGGATGAAAAGAAAATCTTTACTCTACTGCTGAGTCTGTTTATTTAAAAATACTAGACAACGAAACATAAAGTTACTTTACCTACCTAAAGCAGATTAATTTCCCACATCCTGCGTCAATGTGGAGGAAAGAATAACAATATTGGCATTATCCACAGGTGTCTCTAACAATCACGAGTCCTAAGGAGAGTGAAGCGAATTTACCCAAAAAAAGATCAGAGTGTGGGGTACAGCTTGGGATCATTTATCGAGCATAATTTGCATGACCCCAGTGTCACTCAGTCTATATATCTAGCAACCTGTGAAAGTAATCAAGGCGAAATTTTGGTAGTGGATTACAGTTCACAGAGAAGAAGTAAAAGCTTTGAGGGTTTCCTGATGCCACTGTAATTCTACCGGCAAATTACTTTGAAAGAGCACTTTAACGGAATTAGACAGCATCTTGAAGAGGGTTAAGATGAACGAAAGTAAAACAACAGTGTTATCGAATTAAATCAGCTCATACTGAGCGAATTAGATTCGGAAAAAGACAGTAAAAGCAGTAGACGAGTTTTGTTATTTGAGCACCAGAGTAATCTAATGATGGCCAATGTAGAGCGGATGCAAAATGCAGACTGTCCGTAAGGAGAAAAGCATTTCTTAAAATGGAGATATCTTTTTCCATTGAATATAAAATTAAAAGTGGGAAAATTTTTGTGGAGGTATTTGTATTAAGTGTAGCCTTGGACAGAAGTAAATGTGGACAATAAACACTATAGTTCAGTTGAGAATAGAATTCTGTAAAATCTGGGGCTACAGAAGATTGCGAACAGTTGGGTGGGCAGATCGCGTAACTAATGGAATGATGTGCATGGGGAAAAAAGCCTTGACTGTACTACGAAGATACAAATCGATGAATGTTGCAGTTGTAATTCAGAGATGAAGAAGCTTGCACAGCATAGGCTATTATAAGAACTGCATCAAAATCAGTCTTCGAACAGAAGTGTGTAACAATTACAGTGAAACATTAAGTATCCGTGGCTATCATTTTCTAACTTGTTGCTTTACCTTCATAATTTTATGAAGGTCCAGGCATTGTTCTAAGATTTAAACAAAATCCCCTATCTGACTGACTTCCAGAACCAACGCCTTAGCATCCTGACAAAGGGAAAAGGAAATGACACACAACTAACTCTGGTAAGGGACATCTAAACGTCATGAACTGTACTTAAAGCGATTATTATTCACACCGGTATTCGGGTGTATAATCCATCGTCAGTGTAATATGATGCAGAGGAACAAACAAGTATTGTAAGTAGACTTATGTTTCTGCTATTATATAGACTGAAGAACCAAAGAAACTGGTACACCTGCCTAATATCGCGTAGGGCCCCCGAGAGCACGCAGAAGTGCCTCAACACGACGTGGTATCGCCTCGACTAATGTCTGAAGTAGTGCTGGAGGGAACTGACACCATGAATCCTGCATGGCTGTCCATAAATCCGTAAGAGTACGAGGGGGTGGAGATCTCTTCTGAACAGCACGTTGCAAGGCATCCCAGATTTGCTCACTAATGTTCATCATGTCTGGGGAGTTTGGTGGCCAGCGGAAGTATTTAAAATCAGAAGAGTGTTCTTGGAGCCATTCTATGGTAATTCTGGACCCGTGGGGTATCGCGTTGTTCTGTTGGAATTGCCCGAGTCCATCGGGATGCACAATTGACATGAATGGAAGCAGGTGATCAGACAGAATGCTTACATACATGTCACCTACCAGAGTCGTTTCTAGACGATCGGGGTTCCCATATCACTCCAACTGCGTACGTCCCACACGATTACAGAGGCTCCACCAGCTTCAACAGTCCCCTGCTGACATGCAGGATCCATGGATTCATGACGTTGTCTCCACACCCGTACACGTCCCTCCTGTCGATACAATTTGAAACGAGACTCGTCCGACCAGGCAACATGTTTCCAGTCATCGACAGTCCAATGTCGGTGTTGACGTGGACTGGTGAGGCGTAAAGCTTTGTGTCGTGCTGTCATCAAGGGTACACAAGTGGGCCTTCAGCTCCAAAACTTCATATCGGTGACGTTTCGTTGAATGGTTCGCACGTTGCCGCTTTCTAACGGCCCAGCATTGAAATTTGCGGAAGGGTTGCACTTATGTCACGTTGAACGATTCTCTTCAGTCGTCGTTGGTCCCGTTCTTGCAAGATCCTTTTCCGGCCGCAGCGATGTCGGAGATTTGATGTTTTACCGGTTTCTTGATATTCACGGTACACTCGTGAAATGGTCGTACGGGAAAATCCACACATCATCGCCACCTGTGTCCCCTCACTTGTGAACCGACTATAACAACACTTTCAAAGTCACTTAAATCTTGATAATCTGCCATTGTAGCAGCAGTAACCGATGTAAGAACTGCGGGAGACACTTGTCTTATATAGATGTTGCCGACCGCAGTGCCTTATTACGCCTGTTTACACATCTCTGTGTTTGAATACGTATAGCAGTTTCTTTGGCGCTTCGGTGTATATAGTTGTCATGTTGCAGAAATTGGTGTTGATACAGGTGTTTGTCAGATGCCACCTACAATGGGTTGTACACCCAAATACCGGTTTGGCTAAAATATTTCAAGTGCAGTTCATGGTGTTCGGAAGATGTTCTTTAACAAATATCTAAAATCTACAGAGCACCAAGCATTCAACATTTCTTATACCTTACTAGCTGTTACCTGTGACTGTGCTCGCGTTTCAGTAGTTTTTGTATGATGAGCGATGGTGAGTAAGTAAACCATTATATCTGTAATAACACTTGTCTGTCTGTACGGGTAAGCATACCTTCCTTGTGATGAGAAATGAGTGTTGCAGTCTCCCCCCCCCCACACCCCTCTCCCCACGCCACCGCACTGACAGAACGCACGATGAGACGGTACACAGAGTGGTGCTGCTAAGTGGTACGTGCGGAGAAACTTGAGCACAAGTGCGCATATACTCTACTGGCCATTAAAATTGCTACACCAAGAACAAATGCACATGATAAACGGGTATTTATGGGACAAGTATATTATTCTAGAACTGACATGTGATTACATTTTCACACTGTATGTAGGCTGTTTAGGTTTTCTTATTGGTAACGCCAGTAGCGCTCTGTATGAAAATCACTGGCTGTGCTGTGTGCAGTCTGTGGCTAGTTTGCGTTGTTGTCTGCCATTGTAGTGGTGGGCAGCGGCAGCTGGATGTGAACAGCGCGTAGCGTTGCGCAGTTGGAGGTGAGCCGCCAGCAGTGGTGGAGGTGGGGAGAGAAATGGCGGAGTTTTGAAATTTGTAAGACTGGATGTCATGAACTGCTATATATATTATGACCTTTGAACACTATTAAGGTAAATACATTGTTTCTTCTCTATCAAAATCTTTCATTTGCTAACTATACCTATCAGTTGTTTGTGCCTTCCGTAGTTTGAATCTTTTATTTAGCTGACAGTAGTGGCGCTCGCTGTATTGCAGTAGCTTGAGTAACGAAGATTTTTGTGAGGTAAGTGATTTGTGAAAGGTATAGGTTAATGTTAGTCAAGGCAATTCTTTTGTAGGGATTTCTGAAAGTCAGATTGCGTTGCGCTAAAAAAAATATTGTGTGTCAGTTTAAGCACAGTCTTGTATAATTTTTCAAAAGGGGACGTTTCAACGCAATTTGGATGTATAGATCCTGAGAAATCAGTACCCAGAACAACCACCTATGGCAGTAATAACGGCCTTGATATGCCTGGGCATTGAGTCAAACAGAGCTGGGATGGCGTGTACAAGTATAGCTGCCCATGCAGCTTCAACACGATACCGCAGTTCATCAACAGTAGTGACTGGCGTATTGTGACGCGCCAGTTGCTCGGCCACCATGGACCAGACGTTTTTAATTCGTGAGAGATCTGGAGAATGTGCTGGCCAGGGCAGCAGTCGAACATTTTCTGTATCCAGAAAGGCCCGTACAGGACCTGCAAATGCGGTCGTGCATTATCGTGCCGAAATGTACGGTTTCGCACGGATCGAATGAAGGGTAGAGCCGCGGGTCGTAACTCATCTGAAATGTAACGTCCACTGTTCAAAGTGCCGTCAGTGCGAACAAGAGGTGACCGACACGTGTAACCAATGGCACCCCATACAATCACGCCGGGTGATACGCCACTACGGCGATGACGAATACACGCTTCCAATGTGCGTTCACCGCGATGTCGCCAAACACGGATGCGACCATCATGAAGCTGTAAACAGAACCTGGATTCACCGGAAAACGATGTTTTGCCATTCGTGCACCCAGTTTCGTCGCTGAGTACACCATCGCAAGCGCTCCTGTCTGTGATGCAGCGTCAAGGGTAACCGCAGCCATGATCTCCGAGCTGATAGTCCATGCTGCTGCAAACGTCGTCGATCTGTTCGTGCAGATGGTTTATTGTCTTGCAAACGTCCCCGTCTGTTGACCCAGGTATGGAGACGTGGCTGCACGATCCGTTACAGCCATGCGGCTAAGATGCCTGTCATCTCGACTGCTAGTGATACGAGGCCGTTGGGATCCAACACGGCCTTCCGTATTACCCTCCAACCTACCGATTCCATATTCTGCTAACAGTCATTGGATCTCGACCAACGCGAGCAGCAATGTCGCGATACGATAAACCGCAATCGCGATAGGCTACAATCCGACCTTTATCAAAGTCAGAAACGTGATGGTACGCATTTCTCCTCCTTACACGAGGCATCACAACAACGTTTCACCAGGCAACGCCGGTCAACTGCTGTTTGTTTATGAGAAATCGGCTGGAAACTTTCCTCATGTGAGCACGTTGTAGGTGTCGCCACCGGTGCCAACCTTGTCTGAATGCTCTGAAAAGCTAATCATTTGCATATCACAGCATCTTCTTCCTGTCGGTTAAATTTCAAGTCCGTAGCACGTCATCATCGTGGTGTAGCAATTTTAGTGCCCAGTAGTGTATGTATTATGCTACTGAAGCAGCCACACACTATTGAATATGTACATTTTACAACGAATTTAATACTTTTGTAATATGGTTTATGTGCACAGATGTAAAAATATACGTTGCACCCCCCACCTTGACTCTCTTAGGAGTAGATTTTTATTTTTGTTTTGTGAAGTAGCCTATGTTCTTCCGCAGTGATCAATCTATCTCCACGCCAGATTTCTTCGAAATCGGCTCAACTATTTAGTCGCAAAAAGATAACATGGGATTTGGATTATACTCATTGAGGACTGTATAAGCTTTTCATTAATTTCGTGTAATCTTATTACATAGACTATATCAACCTATAAAAGACGAATGCGATAAAAGGCAAATGTCAAAGAGTAGCCTTCTAATCAATCTGTGGAGGAGAATGAAGATACGAGGACACCCACCACTTTGGCCTTTTTGCCGTGTTTTGGTGCCATGTCGTCAAAAGTCCTCGGATTTGGTGCCATGTCGTCAAAAGTCCTCGGAAGATATGGAATTAAGTGTGTTTTTCAACCATCAGCAAAACTGCAAAACCTGTTGGGTGCGGTTAAGGATGACTTTGGCCTGAGGAAGTGGGGTGTGTACAAGATGCCTTGTCAGTGTGGGGCAGCGTATATAGGCCAGACATGCCGCACAGTACAAGAACGCTGCCATGAACATCAGCGTCATACACCCCTTCGTCAACTGGAAAAGTCGGTAACTGCGGAACACTGCCTGTATACAGGACATCGTATGATTTACGAAAAGACGGAAGTTTTATCCCCGGCATCGTCTTTCTGGGATTGCGTCATTAAGGAAACAGTACATATCCGTACAGCCGATAATCTCATCAGCAAGAATACTAAGCACAGCCTGGAACCCTGCATTGGCTGCTATTAAATCACGACGCGAAAATCAAGAATTCTTCGATAACAGGCCCGTCATAGGACTGGCCTAGTTCGGCCGTTGGTGAGTAACGTCTGACGCACTGATGACAAACGCAGCGTCCAGCACACGCGCGGGACAGCCGTTCTGCGATTTTCGTCAGCGGGAGTTTGAATATGGCAAATCATTGCGCATGCGCGATTTCCGGGGCTGCGCATTCTTCGCACGAGAGTTCTAGAAACGGGGCGTCGACGTGCGGATACCGTCAGTCCTAGCCACCAGCAAGGTGGAACCACCTGAAGAAGTCGGACAGTTGCTCCGAGGGAATATTGTAGACTATGCACAACGTGATCCGGCGGTGAACCCGTGAAGACTATTTACAGTAAATATCTTGTACAACACTTTTTTCGAACTAGCCTATGTTCTTCCCTCAGGGTTCAAGCTACCTCCGTATCAAATTTCAGTGAAGTCGGTCGAGCGGTTTTGTCGTGAGAATGTAAGAGGCCAAGTTACTTTCATTTCACGTTTTATAATATTCGTGTGGATATCGAAGGCCGAATTGAGGATCTCAATTTATACCTTTGTTTAAGCTACGCATTTCGAGCGTAATCGCTATACACGATACTTATTATTAAAGGAAGCTCTATCCTTCTAAGACCCTTAATATAATAACAAGCACTCTCGATCCATTAACAGGATGACAAAGGCAAGGAACAGGTATTCCATTTAATATTCTCCGTTGTAGTATCTGTGGTGTCACCGCCAGACACCACACTTTCTAGGTGGTAGCCTTTAAATCGGCCGCGGTCCGTTAGTATACGTCGGACCCGCGTGTCGCCACTATCAGTGATTGCAGACCGAGCGCCGCCACACGGCAGGTCTAGAACTTCCTAGCACTCGCCCCAGTTGTACAACCGACTTTGCTAGCGATGGTTCACTGACAAGTTACGCTCTCATTTGCCGAGACGATAGTTAGCATAGCCTTAAGCTACGTCATTTGCTACGACCTAGCAAGGCGCCATTATCATTTGCTATTTATCTTGTGATGCATGTACCGTCAGACCGATGTTCACCAATTATGGATTAAAGTTAAGTATTCCAGAAGCTACGTACTCTTTTTGGCTACTATAAGACTTTGATCTGTTCCAGACCTCACGCCAGCCTGCGTGAGCTAAACGCGTGCCCTTCGGCTTCCTCCTAGTGGCTTGGCTGTCTTGCCAAGTCACAACAGGATCTACAGGCAAGTGACATGTTAACTACCACAATTTGCGCTTTCTAACTATTTTTCCTTACTGGCAGATGAAATGGAAGGAATATTAAATTTAATAATAGGTGTGCGGTGCATGATGCATTGGCACGATGTGGTTAGCAACTTAGCGCACACATATGTAGGATGATTTTTTCCACCATGTACAAACTAGGGATCGATCGGCGAGAGGATACAGAACAAAAAAGGTCTAATGAACGTATATCCGGAAATGCATGGTTTCCGTGTTAGAGACCATTTATTCATCATACATTGTTACAGAGTCTGTGGTCTAATACGCAATGTACCATGTACCCACTGTTACATGTATGTCCTGAAAATGCGGTTCATGTGCCTCAATACATGCGTGTTGTGTCATGCATGTTCTGTCTCGTATGTTCACACTCGCCAGGCCGTATCTGAAAAGTGTCAAAGGCAACATGAATATGCTGCTCTAGTATCTCCACACCCGGAATAGGCTCTGCATAGATGATACATTTGAAATGATTCCATAAGCAGAAATTGCATGGATTGAGATCTGGCCGCGGGACTGCTATGGTCGCAGGTTCGAATCCTGCCTCGGGCATGGGTGTGTGTGATGTCCTTAGGTTAGTTAGGTTGAAGTAGTTCTAAGTTCTAGGGGACTTATGACCTAAGATGTTGAGTCCCATAGTGCTCAGAGCCATTTGAGCCATTTTGAGATCTGGTGCATGAGCGGGCCGTGCAGCTGGACCCCTTCATCAGATCCAGCGACCGGGAGAGACACAACTAGGATGCGTCCGGACGTTAACGGCGATGTGGGCGGGAGCACCATCATGTAGCAGCCACGTAACCCTTCGAATGATCACTGGCACTTCTTCCAGCAGGGGAGGCAAAGTCACCCGCAAGAAACGGCGATGGTTCCGGCATGTTAGACGACGCGGAAGGAAGACTGGTCCCAAAATACGGTCGGCAGTTATCCCAGTCAATACATACTGGCTACGCCCATGCTGATGATTCGCTGTCACCATTCCATGGGGTTTCTGCATACTATCCCACAGATGGTGGTTGTGAAAGTCGAAGACATCACTTCGCTTAAAGGTCGCCTCATCTGTGAATAGGATAGATGACACAAATCTCTGAATCGTGGTGCCTTGTGAAGAAGCGAGTGACAAAACTTCTCCCGATGTGGAAAGTCTGTCGTTAGTCAGCAATGCACAGGCTGTAAGTGATAAGGGTAGTAACAATTGACATGGAGAATGTTCCACACGGTCGTTTAGCTTACCCTGTACTGGCGGGCCAGCTGCACGGCACTGACACGGCGGTCGCCTTCCACAGTTTTAATCGCATTTTCCTCCAAGTCTGAACATTTCGGGTACGTCCTACATGATTTCCTGCTTCCTGAAACCACACTGTCTCAGAGAAACGGCGAAACACTGTTGCAAACATTGAATGCTGTGGTTGTTGTCCATAGGTATAGGTCTCCCGGTACAACCTTGCTGCACGCCGTTGATTGCCGTCTGCTTTCCGTAATTGTGTACAATGCTGTATCATATACAGTAGAAGACGAGTCAGAAAGAGAAGTCAACTGCACACAAATTTCCAATTACTATGGCAGGACAGGGCACTAGGGCATGACGTATGAGGAACAGTAGTACCCTCCCGGAGGAAACCATGTAGGCCGCCCGCAGTGGCCGAGCGGTTCTAGGCACTACAGTCTAGAACCGGGTGACCGCTAGTCGCAGGTTCGAATCCTGCCTCGGGCATGGATGTGTGTGATGTCCTTAGGTTAGTTAGGTTTAAGTAGTTCTAAGTTCTAGGGGACTGATGACCTCAGAAGTTAACTCCCATAGTGCTCAGAGCCATTTTTTGGAAACCATGCATACTGCAACTGTGGCTGCATGGTACAGCGGGTATTAGACTGCATTTTCTGTAACAAAGCATGATTGAATAAATGGTCTATAGCATGGAAACCATGCATTCTTGGATATAAGTTCATTAGACCTTTCTTGTTTCTTATCCTCTCATTGATCAAACCCTAGAGTATACATATATATATATATATATATATATATATATATATATATATATATATATATATATATATATATATATATATATGTGTGTGTGTGTCTGTGTGTGTGTGTGTGTGTGTGTGTGTGTGTGTGTGTTTGTGTGTGTAAAACTTTTATAATATTGAGTAACTGTTGTTTTAGGCCTGTTTGTCATTGCCTGTTATATTCTTTCATTGTATCAGGCCATGGTGGTTATTGGGCATCATTATTGTGTGAAGGCTCATTGACTATAAAATAATATCGTGATTTCCACATAAAAGTTGGAAACGAATATTCGATAGACTTCATAAAAAGAGATCTGCAGGTTTGACTTGTGGAGAATAAAACACTTAAACAACATGATGCAATGAACAAGTGGTCGCGTTGCCTTCAAACAATTCGAGCCCAATTTCCTGATACAGCTATCTGGAACAGACAAATTTGTTAAACAAATTCAGTATGGTAACTCAAAAGGTTCACCACAACAGCTGGTAGACATCGCTTTTTATGAATGAAAGTGTTAGTATTTCTTAAAAATACACAGCATGGAATAAGGCAACATTACATCTTAGTACATTATAGGCTTAAACATAAGTAAAACATTATAGGATGATGTCTCCGCTTCCTTCAAAAATCGTTTCTTTCCATTTAGATAAAATGAAAGTAATTTTCTTACAGAGGTGTCCTTTGCACTTCGTATAGACAGTCTCCAACTGTTCACTAAAATTTGTTAATTAAATACTGACATTACCCATTATTTGTAGCATGCCAATCATTAATCCACTGAAATTTTTTCACATAGCAATGCAACTGTGATGCAAAAATACGGCTAGCATATGGATTGAAATCAATCTAGTTGTTATTAAGTAGACTGAGGCCACTGTCAGGACTCAGGCTGATCTGAGAACAGAGTTACCAGAACCATGCGGAAGTGACGTGATAATGGAATGTTTCAGTAAAGAAAAAAACCATTAATTTGGAAAATAGTTCAGAAATAACAAAAAATTTATGCAGATGAAAATAAATAGGACACTATAGACGGAGGACTGGAAACTTTTGCCCATGAGACATGCGGCATCCAAGCTCTGCAAATACCCTATGTAACTCCAAATTATATGGAAGAAATAAAATCTCATGATCATGAAATACTACAGCAATTGGATTGCAAAGTAATTGTGAGATATGTCAACAGTCTGTGGAGCAATACAGTGTGATACTTATCCTTTAATCAGTGTCTATCTATCTTTGTGTCTGGTCATCTCAGCTGCCTAAGGAAGAATGTCTTTGTGGGCAACTGTTGGAAAACCGCTCTTCCCTCATTAGCTGCAGCCTGCGTGAAGATTATCAGATGGCAAGTCCTACTTGCCAAAAGGCCACTTTGAAAAAATGCAGCTTTCCAACACTGCTAATAGGCTACAAAACTACCCAAATAAATACCAACCTATGGAAGTTTTAGCCAAAGGCTACCGTAAAAGGTGGTAGCTAAGATGTTGGTTTAATATCGCTGTTCCCACCTTTCCAGAGGAGAATTGGCTCAAACCTCACAAAACGTTGCAAATTGGTAAATTATTGTTATTTCATGAATATATCCCAAATGGCTAGTGGCAATCATTTAAAATAACTAAATAGAAATGGGTGCATAATTAATATTCCTACAAAAAAAATATATAACATGTGACTGGTTACCTAACAGAAGTACTGAATTGTTGGGGCAATCAGATCTTGCAGGACCGGTTTAACATCTGCGTGTGCTTGTAGGCTGAATAAGAGAAGTAGGCTTGTCTCAGCTTGATGTAACAACTTGTTAACGAAACCCTGCGGTCGGAACAGACAATAATACACTGCAGTCGATAACTCGTGCGAAGGCGTGAGAAAAGTTCTGTACGGTAAATTATTCCGTATCTAACACACTTGGATTCACGCTTTCGCCAAGGAGTAGAACGTGGAACAGAAAACCTAAATCAAAGAGTAAATCACAAAACAAATGTCCCTCGTGTATAGCGTCTCTGGCGTTCAGCGGAGGAGTTTCGCAGCCTTGTACCCACTTTCAAACACCCGCGCACGTCACGGCGCTTGACGGTGACAGAAGAGGCCTCAGGATCTCTTCAAAATACAGTGAAATATTCTCTATGAACACATTTTAGCTTGCTACTATTTTTTGTGTACGAAAATCATTATTCGTTACAGTTATTTTAAATACACAATTCAGCATTTGTTACTATGATTTTCTGTACAAACTATGATAATTATTACTGCTAATTTATAAATAAAATTCAACATCTGTTACAATTATTTTTATTCAGAATTCAAATTTAGTTAAAGTTATTTTGGGTACAAAATTTAACACTTGCTACAGTTATTTCAGACACAAAGTTCAATAAATGTTACTGTTACTATGTGTTCGATATACAATATTTGTTACTTCAGTATTTGGTAGTGGTATTTTGTATTCAAGGCGAATATTTACTAGTTTATTTTCTATAGCAAATTATATAATAATGTTGATATTACGTATATAAAGTTGAATATTTGCGTCTGTTATATTGTATACGGTACTGATTACTTTTTACTGATATTTCATATACAAAATTCAGTATTGGTTACATTTATGTTACACGTGAAATTCTGTCATTTTTACTATTTTATTTTGTATATTTAATCTGAGATATGTTGCTGTTACTACTCACAAAAAATTCAATATTTGTTACAGTTATTTTGTATACTAAATTCAATATTTGTTACTGCTGTTTGTTATATGAAATTCAATATTTCTTTAAAAACAATTTGTATACAAAATACGATAGGAGTTCATTTTACTTTGTACATCAAATTTATTACTTTCTTTTTTATTGCCTATAAAACATTCAGTATTTGCTGTTAATATTTGACATAGAAAATAAATCTTGTTTGCAGTTATATAGTAAGCAAAAGTGAATATTTTGGCTAATACTTTGTATAAAAACATTCAGTAGTTTTGCTATTATTTTTATTCTATTATGCTCCACCTGACAAAAAAAGTGAACATCTGGAAGGAGACACAACACACAGAGGTAGGAATGTAATGAAACATTATGCATACAGTTCATCACTTGTATGCCTTATATGGCTGATTTGGAAATAGACTGAAAAGGCCCAAAACTAGTCATCAGTTAGTAAAAACAAACTTCTGTGAAACTTTTTACGATTTTGTTGAATCATTTGAAGTTGCTGCGTTGTCGTCCAGCATGCTGCAAGTAAGTAAGTTTATAGAACCATGTGCCATGTATGAACGAGGGTTGTCTTATTGAAAAAGGTAACATGATACTGTTACATGGTGGATTACACGTAAGTATACCACGTCTGTGACGTCAGACTTCGCTCAATCGCTACCAGCAATGACCTGAAGTCATGTCTCCTCACGCTATGAAGGCAGTGGTAACACTACTAGGCTTTGTTACTTATTAGGTGTGATACGTTCCATCTTAGCATACATCAGCATATGGATGGTTTCAAAGAAGTCGGTCGCACTGTTGGGGACGAGTCCGTGTTAGTGTATCGTATTCCCAAGTTCTGCAGAGCCCTGTGTGTGCAGTACCGGTAAAGAATATCAGTTTAAGTACCGTTCTGTGAGTGACAGCGGGCAGCGGAGCGGGCTCGCTGGACGGACTCGGTGGAGCCGCGGCGCGCTCCCGCCTTCTCGCCGCTCGGCTGCCGCTGGCTCGGCTATTTCGGAGCGGCGACCGCGGCTGCCGGGGCTCCACAGCGCCGCCGCCCCCCCTGGCGGTCGGCGCTCCCACGGGACGTCGCCGCGGGAGACGGCGGCGCTGGCTGGCGCCTCGGCCCGGCCGTCTCCGCCACTCCGGAAATAGCGGCCGCCACGCTCGCTCGCCGTGCGAAGTTGCGCGTCACCGAGGGACGGGCGCGCACACGCGTCTCTGCACTGGCACCCCTCAAACTACGCTCCTCCCTATAGCGCTGCCATTCCTAACCCTTTGCCTTAAGATGTAAGTTCCGTTAGCGTGAGCCGTAAGTGGCTGCAAGGTACGGATGCGCCTTACGATTCCCGGCGCTTACACACGCTAAAGGTGAACACAGACCACTCTGACGTCACGTGTTCCCACGTCACGTGAGGCAGCGTGGGACCACGTCAGACATGAAGCTGTGTTCACATTGGCCTGACGTATACCAGCATGAAACAACTACTTTGTCTGCATTGTATTTTCCGACGGTTTTGTTTTGAATCTGCAACCATGAATGTACTGCGTGTTTTTGACATGCTGGAAGAAGAGGAAGAAATGGCTGCTCTGTGTACTGCATCCATTTGCTCGTCTAGAGAATGGGTGCATCCTATCAATATGGGGCGAGACGAATTCGGGGAGTTCCAAAATTTAATGCCTCAACTAATAGAAGATGAAGAGCGGTTTAAGTGGTATTACAGAATGACAAAAACTGAATTCTACCATCATCTGAGCGTGGTTGGTCCGATAATAGAAAAACGCTCCAGTCAACGCAGGGAAAGCATTCCGGCGGGGATACGACTTGCAGTTTGCTTGAGGTAAGTGCTAATACTTTATTGTATTATATATCTGGGAGGGAAAAAAATTGTCACAGAGACATTTTGGAATTTTTATTGATTGCTGCCAACGCGTGCCAGCAGGCGGCGATATCGCCACGCCTAAAAGGAGCCGGCGCCAGGTAAACATTCTTTAGCGGTAGGGAAACGACAATAATGAACAGAGAACGTTCTTTGGCGGCAAAGAAACAATTGTGGTAATGTTTACCTGCGGCTTGGGGACAGGAGTGCCTTACAGGCCGACACCGGTGGCGGCTCGGGGGAAAGCCTGGCTCGCCATTGGTGTTGCCTGGGTAACAGAGTCACGTCACCTCCGGCAACCCAAACGTCAAAATTCGCAACTAATTTTAAACGCACTATAAATGCTAGCCTAGAATTCTAAACTAATTTCTCTGTTCTAGGTAATGAATGTAAAGACAACTAGAATAAACTGCGGAATGCGTACATCCAGGCTAAACACCGCAGAGCCACAAAATCAGGCCAGGCAGCGAAGAGTCTGAGCAAATGGAAATTTGAAGATGAAATGGTTTTTTTTGAATCCAATTCTCGTAACAAGGAAAACTCGAGGAAATGCGGAGGGCAGCCCCAATAATGAAGATTATGATGGAACACGAGAAGAAACAGGCTTATGTCCGATTAATGAAACAGACTCACAAGTGGCCTCGCCAGAAAGTTCCCAGTCCAATCCACGAAGAAACAACCTACTGAAAAGTGCAGTCCATACAGTGGCGGAGGTCATCGACAATCCCACTGCTAATGTATCAGATTCTCCAACAACTTTTACTCAACCTTCAGCGAAGCCCGTAAGGCCTTATGTTGGAAAAAACGTTTGTCGTCATCCGTACGAGAAACGGTTAAAATAAGGAAAGACAACCAAGGCTTGCGCTCCCAAGTACTTCTTCAAAGTGCACACGATACATCAAGTGACAACGTGGACGACGAATGCGAACTTTTTTTTCCTCATCATGGCGAAAAATGTGAAAAAATTGCGTCCTGATGAGCAAATTAGAGTGAAGATGGAAGTGGGCAACATTGTTTTGCGGGCAGCGTTGCAAGCAGCACGTGGGAGCTCATGTCAGGTGAACCCTGGTTACCACAGAACTCTTAATACAAATCCATCATCATTCTATCAGTCCTCCTCAACACCATCTCCTCAACGATCTGAACACAGCTTGGACTGCTCAACGGACTCAACGTTGTCCTACACTTGGCAAGAGAAACACCAAGAAAATTTTTCTAATTTGTAATTACCTTTCTGATGCATAATAAAACGCACTTTGTGAAAAGAAAATCAATAAAAATTCCAAAATGTCTCTGTGACAATTTTTTTCCCTCCCAGATATACAGGGTGATTCAAAAAGAATACCACAACTTTAGGAATTTAAAACTCTGCAACGACAAAAGGCAGAGCTAAGCACTATCTGTCGGCGAATTAAGGGAGCTATAAAGTTTCATTTAGTTGTACATTTGTTCGCTTGAGGCGCTGTTGACTAGGCGTCAGCGTCAGTTGATGCTAAGATGGCGACCGCTCAACAGAAAGCTTTTTGTGTTATTGAGTACGGCTGAAGTGAATCGACGACAGTTGTTCAGCGTGCATTTCGAACGAAGTATGGTGTTAAACCTCCTGATAGGTGGTGTATTAAACGTTGGTATAAACAGTTTACAGAGAATGGGTGTTTGTGCAAAGGGAAAAGTTCTGGACGGTCGAGATCGAGTGATGAAAATGTAGCACGCATCCAGCAAGCATTTGTTCGCAGCCCAGGAATTGGCTGTTCCCTCAGCTCGAACAAGAAGCACAACAATTCATATTTCAGCAGGATGGAGCGCCACCACATTGGCACGTATCTGTCCGTAACTACCTGAACGTCAACTACCCGAGGCGATGGATCGGCCGCCAGGCAGCCCGTGACAGAGCACTTCATCACTGGCCTCCAAGAAGCCCTAATCTTACCCCCTGCGATTTTTTCTTATGGGGGTATGTTAAGGATATGGTGTTTCGGCCACCTCTTCCAGCCACCATTGATGATTTGAAACGAGAAATAACAGCAGCTATCCAAACTGTTACGCCTGATGTGCTACAGAGAGTGTGGAACGAGTTGGAGTATCGGGTTGATATTGCTCGAGTGTCTGGAGGGGGCCATATTGAACATCTCTGAACTTGTTTTTGAGTGAAAAAAAAAACCTTTTTAAATACTCTTTGTAATGATGTATAACAGAAGGTTATATTATGTTTCTTTCATTAAATACACATTTTTAAAGTTGTGGTATTCTTTTTGAATCACCCTGTATGATACAATAAAGTATTAGCACTTACCTCAAGCAAACTGCGAGTCGTATCTCCGCCGGAATGCTTTCCCTGAGCTGAGTGGAGCGTTTTTCTATTATCAGACCAACCACGCTCAGAGGATGCTAGAATTCAGTTTTTGTCATTCTGTAATACCACTTAAACCGCTCTTCATTTTCTATTAGTTGAGGCATTAAATTTTGGAACTCCCCGAATTCGTCTCGCCCCATATTCATACGATGCACCCACTCTCTAGACGAGCAAATGGATGCAGTACACAGAGCTGCCATTTCTTCCTCTTCTTCCAGCATGTCAAAAACACGCAGTACATTCATGGTTGCAGATTCAAAACAAAGCCGTCGGAAAGTACAATGCAGACGAAGTAGTTGTTTGATGCCGCTATACGTCAGGCCAATGTGAACACAGCTTGATGTCTGACGTGGTCCCACGCTGCCTGACGTGACGTAGGAACACGTGACGTCAGAGTGGTCTGTGTTCACCTTAAGGCTGCGGTGCACTACGCCTGGCGGCGTCCGAAGTCTTGCAGACGTCCTCGGGGTTTGTGAGTACGTGCGTGAGGTACCAGCGGCGTGACATTTCAACTGGCATAACAAATAATAGCGATTAGTTGCCCATTGCAAACGAAACATTCATTGTCTCAAACGCAACGATATATTCACAAACGTTTTACTTCACTTTGTAACCAAACATACATTGATAAAATACAGCTTAATAATAATATTCACAACAATGCAATGATCTAATACTGTATAATGGTTCAGCCGGCCGAAGTGGCCGTGCGGTTAAAGGCGCTGCAGTCTGGAACCGCAAGACCACTACGGTCGCAGGTTCGAATCCTGCCTCGGGCATGGATGTTTGTGATGTCCTTAGGTTAGTTAGGTTTAACTAGTTCTAAGTTCTAGGGGACTAATGACCTCAGCAGTTGAGTCCCATAGTGCTCAGAGCCATTTTTTTGTATAATGGTTCAAATGGCTCTGAGCACTATGGGACTCAACTGCTGAGGTCATTAGTCCCCTAGAACTTAGAATTACTTAAATCTAACTAACCTAAGGACATCACAAACATCCATGCCCGAGGCAGGATTCGAACCTTGCGACCGTAGCGGTCTTGCGGTTCCAGACTGCAGCGCCTTTAACCGCACGGCCACTTCGGCCGGCTACTGTATAATATTTTGTTCAACACATTCTGGGACCTGTTACGTTAGTACTTTGGCAAACATATTTTCAAACGCAACGTCTTAACAATGACATGTACACGAATTTCAAAATGGTTCAAATGGCTCTGAGCACTATAGGACTCAACAGCTATGGTCATCAGTCCCCTAGAACTTAGAACTACTTAAACCTAACTAACCTAAGGACATCATAGAACACCCAGTCATCACGAGGCACACACACGAATTTAATAGTCTTGGTTTGTGTGAAATCGTTCAAAACAATGTGGCACATGTAATGCAGTCCTGCACTTTTTGCATTCCCACGTTGTTTCGCTGCGTCGTTTATGCTGTCTGCACACTACACAAGCTCTCGCAGGATTTACTTTTGGTGGTGTTGGATCAATATGTTTGGGAAAATGTGCCCAGTGTTGCGCGTGCAGTCTTTGTGGTATATCGCCGGATGCTAATCATCCCTTCCGATTATATTCCGATAAAGGTGTAGTTTTCAACAATGATTCTGCAATGTGAGTCCTATATTCTGCGTATCTCTGTCGTTTGCCGCAATGTATTTTGTAATACAAAATGTACGTGTTAAATAAAGCAATATCAAATAGGTAAAACAGTATCTTGCGGTATCCTTTCACACATTTTCTCATCACAGGGAAGCATGCGAGCACCTGATCTTAGCGATCGATTCCAATCACGCCTCGATTGTATTCCACCACACATTTCGGTTTCCACGACGCATTGCGGAGAGGTGTGTCTGTGGCAATCATTTCTGCTGTTGAATCTTTTGTGGAAAGCATGTAAATGTCTCGTTTATCTTTCCATTTTAGTGCCAATATTCCATTACAACTCCTCACTGTATATTCTCCCTTCTTTAATTTTGCCTTCAAGTAGTCTGTGGGCACATTTTTTCTGTTTGAGCGCACTGTCAGAGTTTTGAAAAGTTTCGGTGAAGAAAACCAGTTATCTAAATATAGAAATACCGACTGTGGTAGTTCTAGAACTACACTTTCAGAGGCACTACCGCTAGGATCACGTTTGTCACTACCCGTGTATATCTTAAAATCATAGCAGTATCCTGAACTTGACTCACATAATTTATAAATTTTGATACCAAACTTCGCTCGTTTTGATGGGTTACATTGTTTATAGGATAAGCCCCCCTTAAATTTCATTAATGATTCATCAGTAGCAATATTCTCTTGTATTGTGTACACTTCCTTAAATTTTTGATTGAACGTATCTACGACTGGCCTTAGTTTGTACAGCTTATCTGTGTTGTTGGCTAAACTGTTATTAGCTAGATGCAGAAATCTACTTATGTTCAGAAATCTCCTGAATGGCATCGTCATCCTAAATAATGGCGTTTCTGTAACGGCCCTTCTAGACCAATACATCTGAATCGACGGCTTCCTTACTTCAGCCATGATTATACATAGCACAATGCATATTTTTATTTCATTACAGCGAATAGGAGATCACTTATGGTCTATTTTTCGTCTCTTCTGTTCATTGTTGAGTACGTCTTGTGCATACGGTGCTTTCCGAAAGTGTGCTATTAAATATTACATAGAAAACGTCTAATTCTCTTATGTTTGAGCCGGCCGCGGTGGCCGTGCGGTTCTAGGCGCTTCAGTCCGGAACCGCGGGACTGCTACGGTCGCAGGTTCGAATCCTGCCTGGGGCATGGATGTGTGTGGTGTCTTTAGGTTAGTTAGGTTTAAGTAATTCTAAGTTCTTGGGGACTTATGACCTCAGATGTTGAGTCCCATAGTGCTCAGAGCCATTTGAACCATTTGAGCCATCTCTTATGTTTGTACTCACGTGCTGTAAAGCTCCTTCCTTTATTCCGGGAATTTCCGTATACGTCCAGATTGTTGGTTCATTGTCTTCCTTTTGCCACACCCACGTTTCTGGTAGGTTTGCTCTTCTTCGTCAGTATCACCTTCAATCACCAGCCCCGGGCGGGGTGGCCGAGCGGTTCTAGGCGCTACAGTCTGGAACCGCGAGACGCTACGGTCGCAGGTTCGAATCCTGCCTTGGGCATAGATGTGTGTGTGATGTCCTTAGCTTAGTTAGGTTCAAGTAGTTCTAAGTCCTAGGGGACTGATGACCTTAGAAGTTAAGTCCCATAGCGCTCAGAGCCATTTGAACCATTCCATCACCAGCCGCTTACGGCGTTTTCGTACAGGAGGTAAAACGTCGCTACCACTGTCGCTGCCGCTGTCAAAATATCCTGCAAAATCATTGTTGGCTGTGCCATCACATGTCTCCCTTTCCTCGTGAACACCTTTGCTACACGACGGGAACATTGTGAAAGTACAGGGTGATTCAAAGAGAATACCACAACTTTAAAAATGCGTATTTAATGAAAGAAACATAATATAACCTTTTGTTTTACATCATTACAAAGAGTATTTAAAAAGGATTTTTTTCACTCAAAAACAAGTTCAGAGATGTTCAATATGGCCCCCTCCACACACTCGAGCAATATCAACCCGATACTCCAACTTGTTCCACACTCTCTGTAGCATATCAGGCGTAACAGTTTGGATAGCTGCTGTTATTTCTCGTTTCAAATCATCAATGGTGGCTGGGAGAGGTGGCCGAAACACCATATCCTTAACATACCCCCATAAGAAAAAATCGCAGGGGGTAAGATCAGGGCTTCTTGGAGGCCAGTGATGAAGTGCTCTGTCACGGGCTGCCTGGCGGCCGATCCATCGCCTCGGGATAAGGTTTCATAACTAACCTTCTTGGTAGGACTCTCCATACAGTTGATTGTGGAATTTGCAGCTCTCTGCTAGCTCTGCGAGTCGATTTTCCTGGGCTGCGAACAAATGCTTGCTGGATGCGTGCTACATTTTCATCACTCGTTCTCGGCCATCCATAACATTTCCCTTTGCACAAACACCCATTCTCTGTAAACTGTTTATACCAACGTTTAATACACCACCTATCAGGAGGTTTAACACCATACTTCGTTCGAAATGCACGCTGAACAACTGTCGTCGATTCACTTCTGCCGTACTCGATAACACAAAAAGCTTTCTGTTGAGCGGTCGCCATCTTAGCATCAACTGACGCTGACGCCTAGTCAACAGCGCCTCAAGCGAACAAATGTACAACTAAATGAAACTTTATAGCTCCCTTAATGCGTCGACAGATAGTGCTTAGCTCTGCCTTTTGTCGTTGCATAGTTTTAAATTCCTAAAGTTGTGGTATTCTTTTTGAATCACCCTGTATTTTTGTTACGCCGGCAAGGTCCGAATACGCCGAAGAACATATCGTGTATGCCGCGTGAACTCGATCACCTTCGCAACGGGTCAGAGACGTTCTGTTTGGCACGGTTGAGTGACGACGTCTCTCACTCGACGTGCGCTTGTTCGGCGCGGTAAACGTACCACGTCTGTGGTACCTCCAGTTGACGTTTGGCCAGGTCGGTACGCTACGTCTCTCACACGACATTGTAAGCTAATGGGTTAATCCTTTGCTATTCCGTTTTGCGTACCGTGCTCGGGACGGGCGGCTGTCGGTAGGTCTCCGAACAACTTGCACTCGTAATTTTGAAATGTCTCCGTGTGAACCGTTATACACTGCTGGCCACCGTAAATGCAACACCAAGAAAGACAAGAGGTAGCACAACAAAATTTATTTTGTAGATAACATGTTGACCAAGTATCAAATGATTACGTTTACAGACGTCTGTGACATGTGGTTCCTGCCAGAATCAGTAGCCAGAGTAGCCGCCATTGTTGGAGATCACCGCTGCCACACGTCTCGGCATTGAGTCAAAGAGACGTTGGATATGTTCCTGGGGTACAGCAGCCCAAGCAGCTTCCACACGTTGCCAAAGATCATCTGGTGTGGCAGCTGGGGATGTAATCTGGGTCACTCGTTGAGCAACCATGGACCACATGTTTTCTATCGGCGAAAGATCCGGAGAGCGAGCCGGCCAGGGAAGCAATTCAATCTGGTTATTGACGAAGAACCTTTAGACAATGCGTGCCACGTGTGGTCGCGCATTATCCTGTTGAAATATGGCTGTGGCCGAGCCCTGAAGGTAAGGAAGGACAACTGGCTCCAGCACCTCGATATGTAGCGCCGGCTATTTAATGTACCGGCAATGCGTACTAGAGGCGTGCGAGAGTAATATCCAATACCGCCCCATACCATAATACCCGGTGCAAGACCAGTGTGGCGGTGCATAATGCAGCTGTCCAGCATCCTTTCTCCACGGTGTCTCCACACTCGAATCCGACCATCGTGGTGCTGCAGACAGAAGCGTGCCTCGTCAGTAAAGACAACGTCATTCCATTCTGCCGTCCACATCCGTCTGTCATCACACCATTGGCGACGGAGACGTCTGTGGTTCTGCGTCAGTGGTAGACGAAGCAATGGACGTCTTGCGGACAGACCACTCTGCTGTAAACGGCGCCGAATGGTACGCGCAGACACTGGGTGATGCGTTACAGACGCAATGTGCTGTGCTATGGTTCGGGATGTCACTGAGCGATCCGTCACTGCCATGCGCACAATTTGCCTATCAGCACGTGCAGTGGTGCACCGAGGTGAATGCGATCAACCACGTCGGTCCGTCGTACCCTCCTGCATCCAACGGTCACATATCCGCATTACAGTTGTTTCGTTTCGCCCAACACGACTAGCGATTTCTCTGTATGATAATCCACAATCTCGGTAAGCCACTATCCTTCCTCTGCCGAACTCGGATACTTGATCAAAAGATGTTCGCTGTTGTCTACGAGGCATAACTGATCGTCTTGTGAAACAACCACAAGGTAAACACACGTGCCGAACGTACACTCGTCGAAATCGCCAAGCCTTAAATGGCGCTATGAGGTGGCGCCACAGGCGCGCGTGATGTGCGTCTGCGATGAAATTCTAATCAGTTGCATATCTCATCGCTGCAAACTCATGGTGTAAATTTCGCTCGATTCGGATACTTCCTTCACGGTGTTGCATTTACGGTGGCCAGCAGTGTATTAACTTGCAAAGCAGACTTCGGTTTTACAACATCCCTTCGCACCTCCGATGTTCGCTGAGACTCTGCTAGAAACTGCAGAGAAAGGTGAACGGGAGAGTGCGCGGTTTAATAGCCACAGCGGGATTTCAGCACGAAGAGAGAGTGATTTCTCAATTCATAATTCAGAGGGTAACAATTATTGAACTGTATGAAATAAAAAAAGGGTGTAAGACAGTGTAATGCCACTTCCTTCGACGAAAAATGAAAAAAGGAAAAATAGCAACCAATACCGCAAAAATTTCCCCAAAACAAGTTCCAAATTCCATGAAAAGTGAACAAGTAACCAAAGTTCCATTTAACACTATTATTTGGATAATAACCAGTAATTGAAACAAGAACCTTATACTTAGTAATTTATCAACTTACAAAAGATAGAATCTCAGTAAACTCCAACTCAAAATCATAGCAAATCGCAAAATCATTATAATTAAAATTAGCAAAGTAGAACCAACGATCTCAAAGAATACTTCGTGTGAGTTGAAAGGTGGCTACACTGAGCCACAGCGCCAGAGAGTTTTGTTTCGCCGCCTCCACTGGCAGTGATTATTGAGACGTAGCGGAGGGCAGTGCTTGTTGGGAACTCGTAGTAGTAAGTGCTTGCTGAGATGTCGTAGTGAAGAGTGCTTGTCGAGATGTGGCAGTAGTCAGTTCTTGTTGAGATGAGGTAGTAGCGAGTCGGTGTGGAGATATTGTAATGATTAGAGTGCTTTTCATCAATATAAATGAAGGTAACAAACTACTTTTCTTTTTTTCTCATTATTTCAATGTCCTGAATAATGCGTCATTACAGGTTCAGTCAACAAAGCATCTGGCTTGTGTTCTTGTATTAGAGTGTAATTCTGGTTTTCTTGTGCAATTATACTATTTCTATTTTTTTTAATTACTTCAGTATAAATGATATTTAAAATTTCTTGTCTTATTGAAGAAGAACCGTGCCAGATGTGTACGTTGAATCACACTTCCACACACAGAATAGTTACACTTCTGCTTTGTGGTTTCGTAGGTTTTATAGCTGCTGGGGACTTAATTAATTAATTGTGTTAACGAAAATTTTCATTTCATTCTTTGATGTTATTCTATGCAGTCAGATTGCGTACAAATACTAGTCAGGGCCAACCGTTTACGAGACAGCGTAGCCGAACAGACAGCTACTAAATCTAAAAAAAATTAAAATTATTTGCATTTTATTTAATTAAGCCCCCATGCACGTGGCGACCCTGCCAGGATCGTCCCTTGAAAATCTTCTGATTGTAAAAATAGTAAACAGTAGTATTGTTGTAGTAATTTGTAGTTTATATTGCATGTGTAGATTTGGTAATTGGCATTCTTCTAATGGTATTTTTCAAAATTTAAATTTGTTGTCTTGTCTACGGGTTTGACAAATTAGTGCAATTATTTCAATTGTTCGTTAATCGTGTTCAGAGGAAACATTTCGTGTGAATGATATTGTTGGAGATATCGTGTCATTGTGTGTAATTTTCATATAGTGACGAGTTTTGTATGTTTTGTAAAAGATTACACAATCGATGAAAAAGGCAAAAATGATGGATAGTCAGAATGACGACATTGTTGACATGGCGAACTCGCCAACACAGGAGAACAGTATGATGAATAATGAAGTGGAAAACAATTTAATAAGTTGGGAAAATAGTCCGGAACCAATTCAAAATTTTTCACAATCGAAAAATTTTCAGAATACGAGATTAACGACAGAAGAGATGGAGCAGTTGATGGGTGCTATATTAAATTTGGGATCACAGATGGGAACTTTGCGATCTGAATTAAAAACAGAGATAGGGACAATTAAAACTGAGATGGAAGCAATGGCAACACGGTTAAGTTCACGAATAGGGACATGTTTCAAAAACATGAAAGATGAATCGAACAAAGAAATTAGAGAAGAAGTACAACCGATTTTGGATTCTCACAATAATAGATTAATTGCAGTAGAGATTAGACAAGAGGAAGAGGACCGAGAACAGGAAGAAAAAGATCGCGTGATAGTACAAAAATTTTCAGAGTTAAATTTACAATGTGCACACGATAAGGAAGAGATACTTGAAATAATCGAGGAATCCGTACCAAATGACAGAATAAATAACTTAACGCAACAGTATGAACAGTTCACTACTAAATGTGACAATACCGAAACCCGAGTCGCGACAATTACGGAAGACGTAAATAAACAGAAAGAACAATTAAGTGACTCATCGGAAAGAGTTGAGGAGATCTCAGATAAATTGACAAGTCTTAGTTTATCAGAGAGGTTTGAAGAAAATAATTTGTTTCATTTACGAGATGAAACAAGACAGCGCCAGACGCGTGAACTTGACAATAATGGACATTCGGACTGGAACAGACGCGGTAGGTCTTTGTCGCCACGAGGCGAAAACTTTGACTATAAACACTTTTTGACTGTTCGGAAATTTAAGATCTTCCGCAATTCTAAGAATGACAGACATCCATGTGCATGGTTAAATCAATTTATGTATGCACTTCCACCAAGTTGGCCACTAAGTCACAAACTGGAAATTATGTGCGGCTATTAAAGTCCTCAGGGGATTCATTACTCTAAGTGAATATGTGCCGTAGCGTGCATAGGGCCCCGAGCTGTAGTGGTGCTATTTCCCTTTTAGTTTTCTGCACCGCTGCCTATTCTTTTACTATTCTTTGCATCTGTCAAAACAACTCCTCGACTATCAATCTATCTAGACAATAGATAAACAATAACCGGATATGACTATTTTACCCAAAAAAAGGTTTCGGAAATTAGCATTTGGACTTACTGTATCTTCAGCAGCATTCATTCGTAGCTTAAACGAAATTTTACCTGCTTATCTTCGTGACAATATTACTTCATATGTTGATGATATTCTTATTGCTAAACGTTCTTGGAGTGAGCACAACAAAATTTTGGATTCATTATTACGTATCTTTGCAAGCGTTAGCATTACAGTGAACTTTAAAGAATCTGAATTTGGTCGTTCTCAGGTGAAATTTCTCGGTTACACTATTTCTACAGAAGGTATTCTTCCTGATCCAGAAAAACTAGATGCTATTCGTAATTGTGCTGTTCCTACCACAAAGCGTGATGTTTGTAGTTTTCTTGGTGTCTGTAATTTTCTTGGACGCTTTGTTAGACTGGAAAATTTGGCAACACCTCGTTTTTGCGAACTATCTGGAAAGTTCTTTTTAAATGAAAATCGGTAGACAACTCTGTTTGGTTAGTTTGTATTCCTGATGAGTGGGTTAAAAAATTGATTTGGTACACACATTTCAGTTATGCACACTTTGGTCCCAGAAAATGCTTTCATAAATTAGGAGAAAATTGCTACTTCAGTAATATGGAAAAACGCATTCGATCTGTTCTTGCCAAATGCAAATTATGTCAAAAGGCTAAGCCGCCAACAATTTCTCACAGAGCACCGTTGTTTCCTATCATTCCAGCGAAATTAAAGGACGTGGCTGCAGTCGATTTGTTCGGTCCAGTGGTTCGTTCTACTAATGGTTTTGCGTACATTTTGGTAGCAGTGGAGTTGACATCAAAATATGTGTGTTTTACACCTTTACGCAAAGCAACAGCTCGTTCAGTATCTAACGCTTTCATCAAACATTTTCTTAAAGAAGTGGGTCATGTTGATAAGGTTATATCAGATAATGGATCACAGTTTCGCTCTAAAATTTGGCTTCGTACTCTATGGTGTCGTAAAATTAAACCAATCTTCATTTCACTTTTTCACCCTCAATCTAACGCTTCAGAGAGATGGATGAAGGAAATCAATAAATTGTGTCGTCTTTATTGTCATCAGAATCACAGAACGTGGGATCAGTATCTTCATATTTTTCAAAACATTCTGAATGAACTTCCTAATGACTCAACTTCTTTACCGCCTATACTGATGTTAAAAAACAAAGCACCGACAAATCGCATTTCTGAAATCGTTCCTTTTCCGCCTACACGGAAACTGTGGCATTCTGAAGTTGTCAACCTGGCTCTACAAAATATTGCCTCTGCGGCTGCTAGAAGAGAGAAATCAGCTAAGCGTCCTGGTCGTTTAAAAATTTTGTCAGTTGGTCAAAAAGTGTTAATTAAGTCTCACCGTTTGTTTCACAAAGGAAAGGGCTTGTGTCGCAATTTTTTTCTGCTTTATAACGGTCCACATAGAATTCGCAAAATTATTAATGATAACACTGTTGAAGTAGAAACTCTTAAATCACGATGCTCTAAGGGAATACATCATATATCAAACGTTAAAATTTTTGTGGAATGACATACTTTCGAGAAACCAACAGTTTACGTAAACATGCAGAGAATACAAGGATACCGCGCTGTGTTTTGGCGGCGGCATATACTCAAAGCAACAGTCAAGTCTGCACGCCGCACAAGGCAGTCGTTGACCGCAAACAATTGCTTCCTACGTCACGCGCCTACAGCTGATCGAACGCTCAGTGCGAATGCACTGACAGCCGTAAACAAATACACAGTCTCCAGAATGAGATTTTCACTCTGCAGCGGAGTGTGCGCTGATATGAAACTTCCTGGCAGATTAAAACTGTGTGCCCGACCGAGACTCGAACTCGGGACCTTTGCCTTTCGCGGGCAAGTGCTCTACCAACTGAGCTACCGAAGCACGACTCACGCCCGGTACTCACAGCTTTACTTCTGCCAGTAAAGGTAGGAGACGAGGTACTGGCAGAAGTAAAGCTGTGAGTACCGGGCGTGAGTCGTGCTTCGGTAGCTCAGTTGGTAGAGCACTTGCCCGCGAAAGGCAAAGGTCCCGAGTTCGAGTCTCGGTCGGGCACACAGTTTTAATCTGCCAGGAAGTTTCAAATACACAGTCTAATTTCTCCGACTAAATTCAGTATAAAGCTATAGTGACTTGATGAATTATGTTATTAACGTTCAGTATTTTTCAGGATACGGTTGTATAAAATATTTAAGAACTTCAGGTAAATTCTGTGTGTCTCCGACGTTAAGAGGACTTGATATCGAGAAAATTTCAGAAAGAATGTAATTTCCAAGAAGAAACTAATAAACTAAAAAGGTAACTATTAATTGAGTTTATTTTTTCAGGTAACATATTTCCACTTAGGTACGTACTTTAGACGTAATTTGCTGCTCGCAATTACTTGATTCATACTTTGTGCTAATTTCATGTTCTATGAATTTACTTGTGAAGCGACGTGCTTGCGTACATTTGCTGATTTTTGTCAATGTTTTATTAATGAACGGGGTTGTTATTTGTATATATTATGCACCGCTTGGCTGCACTGCTTTTTCACTGATGTCATATTTTTTTATTATGTGTCTGCTGTGCTTATTTATTTAAATTATAATTGTCACCTGATTAGTTGTGCTGATATGTATGTAAGTTATACTTCGTGATTTATCTGCTTGCGCCTTCATGTTTACTTATTAAGATGACATATGAACATTTATTTGCTTATGCTGATGTGATGCTAATGACCTGTTTATTACGTAAGATATATGTTTGCTGCTATGCGTACGGATTGCATATTTATACATTTCTGTTTGTTGTCATAACTACTCTTTAATTTGGTATATAGAAATGCTGATATACTGTGTACAAACATAGAGTTTAGGTCACATTATGGTATTAATTATAGATTGTTTGCGTTGTAAGAATTGTGCTGCATCCACTTGTTGACATTCTTTTCTCTACTGGTATATTTACTCGCTATAGCATGTTTTGCTTATGCTCAGTGCCTTATATTTTTAAGATAGGAAAGTGAACTGCTATAATTCGACATAAACGACATTAGTATAAGAAACTTCATAGAAGTCACATGAGCTGGAGGTTTTATGGAAGCTGTATAAATTTATGCTAATAGGAAGGAAGCTAACGACATGACATACCAAAACTAGGTTTAGACCATTGACAGTTATTACACTGCATTTTTCGTGAGCAATTGAAATAGGAAGTGACACTTGACACAAGAAATACTCCACATGTTTGCTTCTGTTTGCCATAATTCTTGAAGTAGTGTACACACTGTGAAATATTATGATCATTCACACTCCGTAATCATACTTAATTACTGAGAGTTATTCGAACTAAGTCTGTTAGAGGTCATGTATGCATTTCTTTTATTTAATGATGGACACGGTAACCAAAATCCATCTTATAATTTATAATGAGTAGAAGATTTGGGTCAGATGGATTACACAGAGGTTGTGTGTTGACAGTGTGTCTTCGGATTGTATGGGATGATGAGGTTTGCTTTAGGATTTTGTCTGTACTTGTTCGGGGAGAGTGACTGGAGGAAAGAGTTGTTATGGAAGTGAAATGATATTGGCGATAAGGTTTATATGTGTCGACGTATTGAAGAGGTATTATTGAGGTATTGAGATTATATGAAGTTGATGATTATTGGAGTTTTTGTGGACAAGAGGTAAGGTAAATGATATTGATGATAAGATTTATATGTATCGACATAAGAGGTATTATTGAAGTATTGAGATTATGTGATGCTGATGACTATTGGAGTTTTGGTGGATAAGAGGTAAAGTAAGTGAGGTGCATATTTTTTTTTGTTGGTCTATATGGAACAAAGAGGATGAAGATAGCAGACTAGAACACTCAAGTAGAAGGAAGATAGTCTATACACACACTTTGTTAAATCACTAAGCAGTTTATACTTTTTTTTTGAAGAGAGGAAGTATTTGCATATCTTGGCACACTGACAGTTGTTCAGCAACCGTACATTTTGATCTGGCTTGGCAAACATTGGTCTTGACATGATGACTATGACGTTGACTAACTATTATTGACTGTTATACATTGCTGCCACTACTACTTGATACACATGATGAACATCAAATTTTGACAGAATTGCATTTACACAGTTAACACTATTCAATTACACAGCAGTACTTAATGTGGATGAAAGATGAGTGAGTGTGTTTTGTGTGTTTTCCTTTCCTAATCCCAAATAATTGATCCCAACCTATCTCCTAAATATTATCTTACTTGTTTGTAGTGGCTTGCACTGACACTCATAAATATTATAGGTTTACTGATATTTGTGCATGTGTAATAGTTAATATGACAATTATCTGATATCATTTGTGTGTTTATTAGAATTTGTATGCTTAGTGTAAGAGCATTGAGAATAATTTTGTAAAAGCATTTGTATGTGCATTCAAACTATTGTTCATGCCTGAACTGTCTGATTGTTGTTTGTTGTTGTGGTCTTCAGTCCTGAGACTGGTTTGATGCAGCTCTCCATGCTACTCTATCCTGTGCAAGCTTCTTCATCTCCCAGTACCTACTGCAACCTACATCCTTCTGAATCTGCTTAGTGTATTGATCTCTTGGTCTCCCTCTACGATTTTTACCCTCCACGCTGCCCTCCCTGTCTCACTCCTTTCCCAACCACTGCTTCCCTTTCATGCCTCACGACTCTTATAACTGCCATCTGGTTTCTGTACAAATTGTAAATAGCCTTTCGCTCCCTGTATTTTACCCCTGCCACCTTCAGAATTTGAAAGACAGTATTCCAGTTAACGTTGTCAAATGCTTTCTCTAAGTCTACAAATGCTAGAAACGTAGGTTTGCCTTTTCTTAATCTTTCTTCTAAGATAAGTCATAAGGTTAGTATTGCCTCACGTGTTCCAACATTTGTACGGAATCCAAACTGATCTTCCCCGAGGTCCGCTTCTACCAGTTTTGCCATTTGTCTGTAAAGAATTCGCGTTAGTATTTTGCAGCTGTGACTTATTAAACTGATAGTTCGGTAATTTTCACATCTGTCAACACCTGCTTTCTTTGGGATTGGAATTATTATATTCTTCTTGAAGTCTGTGGGTATTTCGCCTGTCTCATACATCTTGCTCACCAGATGGTAGAGTTTTGTCATGACTGGCTCTCCCAAGGCCATCAGTAGTTCTAATGGAATGTTGTCTACTCCCGGGGCCTTGTTTCGACTCAGGTCTTTCAGTGCTCTGTCAAACTCTTCACGCAGTATCTTATCTCCCATTTCATCTTCATCTACATCCTCTTCCATTTCCATAATATTGTCCTCAAGTACATCGCCCTTGTATAAACCCTCTATATACTCCTTCCACCTTTCTGCCTTCCCTTCTTTGCTTAGAACTGGGTTGCCATCTGAGCTCTTGATATTCATACAAGTGGTTCTCTTCTCTCCAAAGGTCTCTTTAATTTTCCTGTAGGCAGTATCTATCTTACCCCTAGTGAGACAAGCCTCTACATCCTTACATTTGTCCTCTAGCCATCCCTGCTTAGCCATTTTGCACTTCCTGTCGATCTCATTTTTGAGACGTTTGTATTCCTTTTTGCCTGCTTCATTTACTGCATTTTTATATTTTCTCCTTTCATCAATTAAATTCAATATTTCTTCTGTTACCCAAGGATTTCTATTAGCCCTCGTCTTTGTACCTACCTGATCCTCTGCTGCCTTCACTACTTCATCCCTCAGAGCTACCCATTCTTCTTCTACTGTATTTCTTTCCGCCATTCCTGTCAATTGTTCCCTTATGCTCTCCCTGAAACTCTGTACAACCTCTGGTTCTTTCAGTTTATCCAGGTCCCATCTCCTTAAATTCCTACCTTTTTGCAGTTTCTTCAGTTTCAATCTGCAGTTCATAACCAATAGATTGTGGTCAGAATCAACATCTGCCCCTGGAAATGTCTTACAATTTAAAACCTGGTTCCTAAATCTCTGTCTTACCATTATGTAATCAATCTGATACCTTTTAATATCGCCAGGTATCTTCCAGGTATACAACCTTCTTTCATGATTCTTGAACCAAGTGTTAGCTATGATTAAGTTATGCTCTGTGCAAAATTCTACAAGGCGGCTTCCTCTTTCATTTCTTCCCCCCAATCCATATTCACCTACTATGTTTCCTTCTCTCCCTTTTCTACTGACGAATTCCAGTCACCCATGACTATTAAATTTTCGTCTCCCTTCACTACCTGAATAATTTCTTTTTTCTCGTCATACATTTCATCAATTTCTTCATCATCTGCAGAGCTAGTTCGCATATAAACTTGTACTACTGTAGTAGGCATGGGCTTTGTGTCTATCTTGGCCACAATAATGCGTTCACTATGCTGTTTGTAGTAGCTAACCCGTACTCCTATTTTTTTATTCATTATTAAACCTACTCCTGCATTACCCCTATTTGATTTTGTATTTATAACCCTGTAATCACCTGACCAAAAGTCTTGTTCCTCCAGCCACCGAGTTTCGCTAATTCCCACTATATCTAACTTTAACCTATCCATTTCCCTTTTTAAATTTTCTAACCTACCTGCCCGATTAAGGGATCTGACATTCCACGCTCCGATCCGTAGAATGCCAGTTTTCTTTCTCCTGATAACGACGTCCTCTTGAGTAGTCCCCGCCCGGAGATCCGAATGGGGGACTATTTTACCTCCGGAATATTTTACCCAAGAGGACGCCATCATCATTTAATCATACAGTAAAGCTGCATGTCCTCGGGAGAAATTACGGCTGTAGTTTCCCCTTGCTTTCAGCCGTTCGCAGTACCAGCACAGCAAAGCCGTTTTGGTTAATGTTACAAGGCCAGATCAGTCAATCATCCAGACTGTTGCCCCTGCAACTACTGAAAAGGCTGCTGCCCCTCTTCAGGAACCACACGTTTGTCTGGCCTCTCAACAGATACCCCTCCGTTGTGGTTGCACCTACGGTACGGCCATCTGTATCGCTGAGGCACGCAAGCCTCCCCACCAACGGCAAGGTCCATGGTTCATGGGGGGGACTGACTGATTAGTGATGGTGAATATTATGGACTGTTACCTGCACTTTTTCAACATAATGGGTGCCACTTAGAAATGATTAATTTCTGCTGATGAACTGTGTGATTAGGATAGTGAATATTATGGACTGTTACTTGTACTTTTTCAACATGATTGGTGCCACTAGGACATGTTTAATTTCTGCTTATAAACTCTGATGAACAGTGTGATCAGTGATAGTGAATATTATGGACTGCTCTCTGGACCTGCTCATCATTGATAGGTGCAACTGATGGACTGCTTCTGCTGAATGATGTCACTTGTTTGTGTCTGCACCTGCTCAACATTACTGGGTACCACTGATGGACTGCTTCTACTGAAGTGATGTCACTTGTTGGTGTCTGCACTTGTTCAACATTACTGGGTGCCACTGATGAACTGCTTCTACTGAAATAATGTCACTTGTTGCTGTCTGCACCTGCTCAACATTGCTGGGTGCCACTGATGGACTGCTTCTATTGAAATGATGTTGCTTCTTGCTGTCTGCACCTGTTCAATATTACTGGGTGCCACAGATGGAACTGCTTTTACTAAAATGATGTCACTTGTTGGTGTTTGCACCTGTTGACCATTGCTGGGTACTGCTGCTGGAACTATCAACTATTTTTTTTTTTTTGAATAATTAAAAGTATTTTATGTGAACATTTGTATAAACTGATTTTTTGTGTATTGTGTAAACTATTATGTAAAGCCACATGTATGAAAGAATTTGTATTACCTACTGTATTTTATATATTAGGTTATTGAAAGGTCAGTGCAAAGCCAAAATTTTATCTAATTATGTGATATTTACGTATTAATATCATCTTTTATTTTTGTCTGTATTTTTTTTTTTGACGAATTTGGTGGTATTTTCACCACCAATGCTGGCAAAAATACTATCAAATTCTAGCCCGTGGAGGAAGGGCATATGAAAGGTGGCTACACTGAACCACAGCGCCAGAGAGTTTTGTTTCGCCGCCTCCACTGGCAGTGATTATTGAGACGTAGCGGAGGGCAGTGCTTGATGGGAACTCGTAGTAGTAAGTGCTTGCTGAGATGTCGTAGTGAAGAGTGCTTGTCGAGATGTGGCAGTAGTCAGTTCTTGTTGAGATGTGGTAGTAGCGAGTCGGTGTGGAGATATTGTAATGATTAGAGTGCTTTTCATCAATATAAATGAAGGTAACAAACTACTTTTCTTTTTTTCTCATTATTTCAATGTCCTGAATAATGCGTCATTACAGGTTCAGTCAACAAAGCATCTGGCTTGTGTTCTTGTATTAGAGTGTAATTCTGGTTTTCTTGTGCAATTATACTATTTCTATTTTTTTTAATTACTTCAGTATAAATGATATTTAAAATTTCTTGTCTTATTGAAGAAGAACCGTGCCAGATGTGTACGTTGAATCACACTTCCACACACAGAACAGTTACGCTTCTGCTTTGTGGTTTCGTAGGTTTTATAGTTGCTGGGGACTTAATTAATTAATTGTGTTAACGAAAATTTTCATTTCATTCTTTGTTGTTATTCTATGCAGTCAGATTGCGTACAAATACTAGTCAGGGCCAACCGTTTACGAGACAGCGTAGCCGAACAGACAGCTACTAAATCTAAAAAAAATTAAAATTATTTGCATTTTATTTAATTAAGCCCCCATGCAGAGTACTCTTTGAGAGTCTTGAGTAATGGCTAAGGAAAATTTGATCCATTGTCACTACGTTACGAGAGCTGGTCAGACTTGTTTGAATACTCGTATATGTAGGCGCGGTTAGATTGTTTTTCGAGGACTGATAACTACGATCTACTATGACGCAGTGAGACGAAGCATTGACTTCAAGTATAACATCGTTTAGAATTCAGATAGACTACCTTATATTAGACTGAAGTGAACTTTTTAATTAGATAACTCGAACTCAACTCTAGTTAGGCATTGAACAGTGATAGACAATTAACTTCATTCGTAATTGCAAATAGACCCTGGAACTTGGCAATAGTTTTAAAGCAGATAATTTATAAATTCCCCCCCTCCCCTCCCCACCACCTGAGAAAGCTTCTTCCTCACGGCCTTGTTAGAAAGTGATTGTTATTGTGAAATAAACCACCCTTTCGTGCCAATTTACAAGTTTGTGATTCCAAATTACAAAATTGTTTAGAGAGGTAACTGTGATCTTTTGCGTGCTGCGATAATATTTGACTGGAGCGCTCGGCGCATATATACAAGCTCTTTGACGTTAGGAAGAAATCGCAATGTTACGACTTATTAGAGATTTGAAATTACAACCAAACTATGGGGAGGTTGGTGTCATTGGAACTAAATTTAAGTTATCATTAATATTTTTATAGCAACTGTTAAACCATCGAATATAAACGAGTTAATTACGACGAGTAATGTAATATTGGCCACAATTGGTGAAGTAAATATCACGCAAATGTCGAGAGTTCAGTTCAGTACTGTTTTTCGTAACGTCTTTACATAATAACAGTATCATCGCTCTACCGACTTCGCCGAATTTTAGCCAGGGCCGATCAATACTAATCTGTCAACTACCAACTAGAAAAACCGGTGACGTTGCAACAGGAAGGTAGTCTCTCTCCCCCTACTGTTCAATCTGTACATCGAAGAAGCAACAATGGAAATAAAAGAAAGGTTCAGGAAAGGAATTAAAATTCTAGGTGAAAGGATACCAATGATACGACTCGCTGATGACATTGTTATCCTGAAAGAAAGTAAAGAAGAATTACATGATCTGCTGAACGGAAAGAACAATCCAATGAGTACAGAATATCGAATGAGAGTAAATCGAAGAAAGGCGAAAGTAATGAGAAGTAGCAGAAATGAGAACGGTGATAAGCTTAACATCAGGATTCATGGTCACGAAGTAGATGAAGTTAAGGAACTCAGCTACCTAGGCGGTAAAATAACCAATGACGGACGGGGCGAGGAGGACGTCAAAAGCAGACTAGCACTGGCAAAAACGGCATTCCTGGCCAATGTAAGTCTACTAGAACCAAACATTTTCCTAAATTTGGGGAACAAACTTCTGAGAATGTACGGTTGCAGTACAGCATTGTATGGTAGTGAAACGCAGACTGTGGGAAAACCAGAACAGAAGAGAATCGAAGTATCTGAGATGTGGTGCTGCAGACGAATGTTGAAAATTAGATAGACTGATAAGGTAAGGGACGAGGAGCATCTACGCAGAAGCGAAGAGAAAAAGAAAATGTGGAAAACACTAATAAGGAGAAGGTACAGGATGGTAGGACATAAGATATGACGGAATGACTTCCATGGTACTAGAGAGAGCTGTAGAGGGCGAAAACTGTAGAGGAAGACAGAGATTGGAACACATCCAGCACATAATTGAGGATATGGGTTGCAAGTGCTGCTCTGACATGAAGAGGTTGCCACGGGAGACGAATTCGTGGCGAGCCGCATCAAACAAGTCAGAAGACGGATAACTCCCGCCCCCACCCCCCAAAAAAAGTAAATAAATAAATAAAATAAACTCGTTATAACTTCTGAGCCGTTGGCGTTAGGACGTTCAAACCGCACTGTTGGCCGCAGGGCATGATGGGAATTAGTGTGTGCGTGCATGGTTTGGTTTAGCGACGAAGCCCACTTTCATTTAAATGGGTCCATCAACAAGGAAAATTGTCATATTTGGGGGTCTGAGAATCCGCATTTCGCAATTGAGAAGTCTCTTCACCCTCAACGAGTGGCTGGCTGGTGTGAAATGTCCAGCCACAGATATTCTTTGATGGCACGGTGTTGCTGAACGATACGTGAGAGTTTTGGAAGATGATCTCATCCCCATTATCCAAAATGACTCTGATTTTGACAAGATGTGGTACATGCAAGACGACTCCATCGAAGCAGGAGAGTATTTGATGTCCTGGAGTAGCACTTTCGACACCACATTCTGGCTATGGAGTGCCCAGAGGCCACTAGAATGGGTCTCGATCGGCCGGCATATTATATGCTGCTCCTTTTTGTGGGGCTATGTCAAAGACAAGGTGTATAGCTGTAGTGTGCGTACTATAAGACCTTCGGTACACACACGATCAGATTATTTGACTTGTCGCTCTAACGAAGTAGGCGAGTGTCAGCAATACATCTCGTGGTCTTATCGTGGCTCGTTTATCTTCTGCCGTTTGGTCAGACGATAGAAATGCCACTTGCACGCTTAGAGTAGCGGATTGATGGTGACCAACTTTAAACAGAACTTGATTAATTTTCGGACACATTTATTAAAATAATAAAAAGCATAGACATTACATACCTTGATTCTGGATTCTGTTTACAATTGACAATCTGAAGTTCCATTGGTCTTGGTATGTTAATCTTGTTCTCACATATATCTGATACTGATACTTGACAAAGTGTCTATACATTTATCTTCATGGCTATGTACAGGAATATGATAATCTTCTTAGGTGCAGACTGAAACTTGACTATAGACTGGTACAGACTAATGCAGACTGGTACAGACTGGTGCAGACAAATGCAGACTCGTACAGACTAATGCAGACCGACTAATCGGAGGTCTGTACACTCGTTATAATACCTCGCGCGTTCAGGTATCACTGCATGAGTGTGATCCGCGAGGAGAAAAGGTTCTACGTTAGCAGCAATCTCATTGGCTGCATTACATATTAATACGCAGATCGGTGGAAGCAGAATTTGGTCTGTCTCTAAGGCAGCGCCATCTCGTAGTGCGGAGACGGACGAGCGCTGCGCCTGTGCTGTTGTGCTTAGCGGGGCGCGCTCTAGTGGGAAAGTTGTGTACACGCTGACTACGCAGAACTATGTACACAACATTAGCAATAACCCCAAAACCGTCGCTGAGCTGGAAACAGCCGTTCAGGAGGTCATCGACAGCATCAATGTTTCGACACTTCAGCGGGTCAGGCAGAATTTCGCTATTCGTCTGCGCCACGTCATCGTCAAGGATGGCAGGCATATAGACCATATCATAACCTAAATCCCAATATCTGTAGTGACATATGCATGTTGAATAAATAAAACAGTTTGAGCGAATGATCTGCCCACCCAGATCACCCTACATGAATCTCATCGAACATTTACGGGACATAATCGAGAGCTCAGTTTGTGCATGAAATCCTGCACTGGCGACACTTTCTCAAGTATGGGTGGCTATAGCGGCAGCACGGCTCAATATTTCTGCAAGGGACTTTCAATGACTTATGGCGCCCTTGCCAAGTTGCTGTGCTATACTGGGCAAGGGGATGTATGACACGATGTTAGGACTTTTGTCACTGGAGTGTATTTCTGATGCATTTGTGTAATTGGGGTCCATGGTAAAATACACGATGGTGTCATTTTTGTGTTATCTTTTGCGTACGGGGTTCACGTGCGGAATGCTGGGTTCTGTGTCCTCGCCTTTAGTTACTACAGAACACGTGATGAACTGTTATCTGTCTCCGTGTTTAGCATCTGCACAATAAGGTTCTGTCACTCTATGTTTCAAAATCATTTCTAACGGATTTCCCTGTTAAAAATTTTAATTAATTCACCGACGTATCGCAATTTGAATTTTCGAGCCGCGGCGTCGGCACTTTTACTTTTATTCCGCTTCCACAATTTTCTTTCATTTCATTCATTCCTTCCTTGACATGCAAAATTGTTGTCAAGGTGTAAAATGAACGTGTAAACAAGTCGAGAAAGATAAAGCTTGTCCAGTATGGATATTGTAGACCACCGTCACTGTGTATTAAATGAAATATTATGTACACTACACTGATGGAGGTTCAGCAAGAACACAGCCCAGATAAACAATGCAGAACAAGTTCATTAGTAAACACATAGACTCAAATCTCTTCTTTGGAGTAAGTTCTTACGCTGTCAGTACTTGGTTAAGTCAAAGTTTCTCTCGAGTGATACAAAAATTGTTTGTTGTGCTGACGGCCCCAAGAAATATGAAAGTTAATTTCTGGGTTCATCATGAAATGAAAAGTTAATAATACGAAGCACTACAATGGCCAGTACCAAACTCCACACATGTCCCTCATGTAGAGGCCACGTCTTGGTAAAGCACTGGCTGCTGCACACGGTTGAGACTGCTGGTTCAAAAATCGCGTCAAAAGTCCTGATAGTTCATTAGCGAGACTCTCATTGATGAACCGCCTCTATGGTCGGCATCTGGTGCAGAAAGGTCGTTAGGAGTGGACTGCCTGTCACAGCCTGGGTGCTGTCCTAAACAGATTTATTTGTGGTGACATTGCCCCATGGAGGCAAGTAGATCCATGGGGCCTGTGATCCCACTGGCCCAGTGGATGCACGAAACTTCGGGCAGTCACCTGCTGGAGTGGTCCCTGCAGCTTTGCTGTGTAGGCCAACCGCTTGACGTTGGTGTAGGTGAGGCTGCTATGTCAAAAAACAAATGGCCCCAACATAGCATACCTCCCACCCCCCCCCCCCACCCCCCACCCCACCCAATGAAGAAGTGCCAAGAAGTAACAGCCTCACTGCTGACGACCTTTGGAACATTGGAACAGTGAACCTGGAGTCCCCAGTTGTGGGCACCTGTGTTGTTGGAGTGGTGATCTCGTCAGTACCCAGAGACAATGTGACCTGTTGTGGAAGAGGCTAAAGGTTGTGTTGATGGTCGTGGGTATCATGGTGTCTGGAACAAACAGCTGTGGATGATTTCCGGTTGTAGGGGGTCAATGTGCTGCAAATGTGCATTTGGTAGATGTGTTTGCAACATCTGAAGCCATCCTGGAGTTGCATTTCAACCACTACCCAACCAAACATAAGCCTTGCAAGTGCTGGAACCCAGTGTTGGTAGCCCTTGGAAAAGATGAGCGCCTAGACGTCATCCCGGTGGCAGTATCAGTATGGCTCGATAGTCACGAAGGGGGGCAAAGGACAGAAGGACAGTTAGGTGAGTAATCGAGAGTTACAATCAATGCAGCCCACTATGCGTTGTTAGGACGCACTAGACACATGTTGTGGGGAGGAGTGTTAGGAGCTTAAGAATAATAGTAGCGCCTCGTCCAACGAAGTGTGCTGGTGCAGTTTGCCATATGCATCTTGAACTTGTGGACAAACGTCTCTGTGGGACCACTGGATGCTGGATGGAGGGCTGTTAACGTGCATCCAGGTGATGCCATTTTGTGGGAAAAAAGCGCCAAATTTAGCGAATATAAAATGTGGCTGTAATCTGTCAGTATCTTATCTGGGAGTCCGTCGATGGAAAACATGTGAGCCACTGCACAGATTGTTTTCACCAAGGACGTTAGAAGGCATTCGAGACACATATGGAAAAATATTGCCTGCGTCAATAACAATGAGGAGTATCCCAAGACAGAGCCTGAAAAGTCTAAATAGAGGCGAGCCCATGGTGATGGTGTATCTGACCTGCGAAAATATGGCCAAACAGAAGCTGCCTATTCACTCTGGCAGATAATACATGCTACAATCATTTTAGCAGTAGTGTTTTCAGTGACTCTCCAATATACATGTTCGTGGGCCAATCGTTTGGTCAGGACTATTCCTGAATGATCTTCATGAAGGAGCGGCAAAATGCGTTGCCTTGGGGAAAATGCAATCACCACTCGAGTGTGACCATTGTCCACCAGAAGCAATTGGACAGCACTGACAACTGACAGCTGGTTTCAGTAATACCAGGATTGTCCAGTTATTTGTTAACCTCTGGCTAGCTATTGTTCGCTAACTGAATTACTTCCTGAATGACTGCGTCACGTAAATGTCACCACGCAATGACTGACAAAACCGAGGGGAAGTTGGTCTCTTCTATTTCTGTGTCCATGTGGAAACACACCTCTGGCACCAAGTCGAACTCTAGGTCCTCTCGAAGGACGTAGTCTCGACAGGATATCAACGTTGATGTGTTGTGCTGCAAAGCTGAACTATTTGTCGTAACTTGATCCTGTCAGGAACAAGCACATCACTGGCTACGATGTGCCGTTCTGGTTGGAATGTTGGGGTTGGTACTGAACAGTAGCAAAAGAGGTTTATGATCTTTTAATGTTGTTGTTGTTGTTGTTGTTGTTGTTGTGGTCTTCAGTCCAGAGACTGGTTTGATGCAGCTCTCCATGCTACTCTATCCTGTGCAAGCTTCTTCATCTGCCAGTACTTACTGCAACCTACATCCTTCTGAATCTGCTTAGCGTATTCATGTCTTGGTCTCCCTCTACGATTTTTACCCTCCACGCTGCCCTCCATTACTAAATTGGTGATCCCTTGATGCCTCAACACATGACCTACCAACCGATCCCTTCTTCTAGTCAAGTTGTGCCACAAACTTCTCTTCTCCCCAATCCTATTCAATACTTCCTCATTAGTTATGTGATCTACCCATCTAATCTTCAGCATTCTTCTGTAGCGCCACATTTCAAAAGCTTCTATTCTCTTCTTGTCCAAACTATTTCTATTTATCGTCCATGTTTCACTTCAATACATGGCTACACTCCATACAAATACTTTCAGAAGTGACTTCCTGACACTTAAATCTATACTTGATGTTAGCAAATTTCTCTTCTCCAGAAACGCTTTCCTTGCCATTGCCAGTCTACATTTTGCATCCTCTCTACTTCGACCATCATCAGTTATTTTGCTCCCCAAATAGCAAAATTCCTTTACTACTTTAAGTGTCTCATTTCCTAAGCTAATTCCCTCAGCATCTTTTAATAGAGTAAAATATATGCCGAACATGTAATTGTGGAACTTCTTTGGGCTGAAGATAGTAATCAGGGCTCCCTTCTCTATCTGGCTGTAGTTCCAATGCGCTTATATTTATGTGTCTTTGAGATGAACGTTGGGCTTTCCACACCATCAAAATCATGAGAAAGGACTGAATCCAAGCGATAGTATGATGTATATGCTGCACACAATGAAGGGGTAGGAAGTGTCGTAGGTTGGGAGACATGTAAAATGAAGAAGATCTTGTTCGAGGTCCCAGTAAGCCTTGTTACATGCGGTAGTTCAATTTCACTTAACTTTTTTCCGCAGCAGCTGATGGAGTGAGTGTCACTGGGGGCCAGCAGTTGCAGTATGGTTTGTATCCCTGATGCACTGGACTGATGTCGCAATTATACTACTTGTGGTACAAAAAAATGTTTGCCCTGGTTACATCTGAAATTGGCCAGTTAAACAAGGAGTCGAGGTTGGTGATTAATCTTGAGCAGTTTTACCAGTAACAATATACCAAGGGCACGGGAAATGCCAAAGGGGATCCGATTATATCAAAAATGTTCAAATACGGTGTTGATATCACAATGTTTTTTGACACTTCATCTGGTGAGAACTGGAGATATGCATCACGCATATCAACTTTTATGAAGATCTTGCCACCAGTGATGCACTCCATTGCATCTTCTACGCTAGGTATAGGGTAGGTATCAATGACAGGCTGGATATTAATCATGGTTTTGAAGCCAATCCTTAGTGAACTGCTTCGTGTTTCCAAGTTTATGATGAGAGTGGCCCACTGACTGTTGGGAACCGAAGCCAAGATGAATTCATCCTGAAAGTACTGGAGCTTGCTGTGAAGCTTATCCCTGAGTGCAAAGGGTACACTATAAAAAGCAGGGGATAGCCAAGGTGAGGAGTGCAACATGTGGCTCAAACCCTGTAATGCTGGCAGAGGGGCATGGAAAAACTGTTTTATATTTGGGGCAAAGATCCCACAGATATGAGCTGACCATGAATGGTTTGATACTGTTAGCAGAATCGTGGACTTCCAACCCCAGGCTGCTGAAAAGTTCTAACCCCAGAATGTTCATAGCTCCCTTGTAACAATCACAAGGAGGTATACTGTAAATGAGGCTGTCCAGTACATCACTTGCACAATAAACTGACACTTGACCTCGATGGCGCTCTTGCTGTTGCTCTTGAGTAGCTTGGAGAATACACAGAATGGAGGGGAGCCTAGGCAGCGATGTGTTTCCCAATCGACAATGGTCACTGATGTGCCTTTATCCGTCTGGAAAACCACTGGAATGGCGTTGACGACAGTCAGCGTTAGGAGCATGTCAGAGAGAGGATAAACAACCTGGACATGCAGTACATTGGGATGGCAAACACTGGGCACCTCATCTGATCCAGAATACAGGGGTTCCAGGCAAGCACAGGCCATGTTGATTTCGAGAGATGGCTGACAAGCTTTCACCTTATGTCCTTTTTTTTCCACAGCGTCTGGCCTGATGACAGTATCACTGTTGACAATCACACATCACAAAACAGTGTCTTTGCCTGTGGCGAGCAACTTGGCCTGTTTTGGAGGCCAAGGCTGAGATTGGGTCAATGAATGGAGCAGGCAGCCAACACTTGAGATGTGTCCTGAAACACTGCTGAGGATCTAACAGATTGTTCAAAGGTTCTAATGTTAGGAAGACATGTATCCAATGGATGCTGAAGCGAGGTGAGAATGACCTTACAAATTAAAGATGTGACGTATGATTGTTTGCAGTGGGGGTTTGCACACTGAAAAGGGGGGTCTCTGTACAGACCTTGTAACTTTGCTAACAAGTCCCTATATGATTGTCCACTGAGCGTAGGACAACTGAAAAATTGTGACAGATTGCTGTGATGGGTATCTGGGAGTCAAAATAGTCTAGCAAACATAATTTCTACCGTTCATGTAGAAGGGCATGCAGCTTGGCCCAGTAGCACACTTTGGGGCGTGATTAAGCTAAAAGAAGATGCGCTCTGCTGGAATCACCTGCAACATCATGTACCAGGAAATACTGTTCAAGCTGAGCCACGGAGTCTGCCCATGGCCCAACCTTATTGTCAAATGGCTCAATTGGCAGGGGGGGCCTTGTGGAATCCTTTCACCAGCGAATCAATGTATGATAGATGGTTGGAGATTTCCAGTGGCGCCATGTTGATGGCAGCCCCCTTCTCCAGCAGCAGATCTTCAGTCTGTTGCATATTCTATAGAAGCAGTGGCACTGGGGTGGTAACATCTACTGGACCAAACATACTGGAATAGGAAGTAAATGTCAGTTCACTCGAACCTGGGAAGATATACGAAAGAAAATACCGTCTACTTGGGACACAGCACATGTGTGGAAACTGAGGTCACCAAACTGTACACTTCATCGCCAGTGGATATGTATCACACCACTGGAGGCATGCAGTCCAGGTAAACAATGCAGAGCAAGTTCGTTAGTGAACACATGAATTCAAACCTCATCCTTGGAGTAAATTTCTATACTGACAGTATGTGGTAAGTCAGATTTGCCATAGAAAGACATACCAACTGTTTACTGAGCTGATGGCCCCAAGAGATATCAAAATTAAGTTATAGATTCACTTTGGAATTAAATATTAATAAAACAAAGCACTAAATGGCCAATAAAAAGGTCCACACATATCTCCAGAGGAGAAGCCACATCTCGATGAAGCCTGCTGATGGCAGTGGCTGCTTTACGCACTGGAGATTGCTGGCTGGAATGTGGCACTGAATATTCTGATGGTTCTTTAGGTAGACTCTGATTGATGATCTGCTACTGTGGGTGGCACCTGCCCAGAGGACCGTGTTCTGACCCACCACATCCGTAATGCTTGGCCTCCCAGGTCCCCAGATCTTACTCTGTGTCATTATTGCTTGTGTAGTTACTTGGAGTCGAAAATCTGCCGCGCTCGTCCAGTCTCATTAGGGTTGCTAAAAGACAGTATCCGACGACAATTTGTCACCATACCTACTGATATTCTGTACCGTGCTCTTCACAACATTGTCCCTTGTATTGAGCATCAGTTATAAAGACTATTGCCTTTGCTAAAATTGAATTGTCACTGCAATTATTGTTTTTTTTTAGCACAGGAAGCGCCATTTGGCGGTCATTTTGCACTCTTAGTTTAGGTTTCCGTAAAACCCCATATCATTTCAAGGATCTCTCTACCTACATTATTCCGTGAAATACTGACTTTTCAAATGTTAATGGACTTTTGGGTCACCCTGTGTTTTGTGTATATTGGGGCCCTACTGCGCGCCTTCTGCAAGCCTTACCCATGAATTCACACAGGTAATTGGTTTACTAGGTGGATAATTAGTTCCTAATATTATACACCATAGCTTAGGCATTACATACCTTTTTCTTGATTCAAGTAGCTTTCTATTTTGTTCAACATCCCATTGTTGAACTTCTGTAATTAGTGTATGATTAATTCGATACTGTAATGAAGTATAATCTCTGTAATGTCTTTCTTACATAATCTCTTTGGTTATCATTGTGGATGAATAATTTTGATCAAATATTTTTTTATAGAAATTTCAATATATGCAAAGGTTCTGCTTTATTTAAAATGTTTGTTTACTGTTATGTAAACTGCTGACCTTCACTTAGGGTTCTTAATTATTTCATTTGCAAAAGGTGTTGTGATTCTCCTCGGGAACGGAACTGTGTAGCGCGCGCAACTTGTGGTTGGCCTAGGTAGAAAAGATGTAACTGAGAGTCAGTTGGGGACGAGCTACCTGTTGTGGATTGGCATGAGAGCCAACCCACTAATGGTAGAGGAAGCCGAAAGGCACGCGTTTAAGCTCACGCAGGCTGGCATGAGGTCTGGAACAGGACAAGGAAATGAGAACTTAGAAAAACGGACGCAGATGGTCGAATAGTTAACTTTAATCCATTAATGTTGAACGTAGCTCTTGTCTGTACATTCTTTACAATATCAATAGCAACTGATAATGGCGCCTTGCTAGGTCGTAGCAATTGACGTAGCTGAAGGCTATGCTAACTATCGTCTCGGCAAATGAGAACGTATTTTGTCAGTGAACCATCGCTAGCAAAGTCGGTTGTACAACTGGGCGAGTGCTAGGAAGTCTCTCTAGACCTGCCGTGTGGCGGCGCTCGGTCTGCAATCACTGATAGTGGCGACACGCGGGTCCGACGTATACTAACGGACCGCGGCCGATTTAAAGGCTACCACCTAGCAAGTGTCGTGTCTGCGGTGACACCACACTACCAAACTGTGAACTGCCCATGTAAAAGTTGTACATTGTGCTGGTTACGAGAGAGGCTTTTCCTGGCGCTTTCCAATGCCACGGATGGATGGATGGAGAGCTGGAATTTTTCTGAAATTGGTATCTATCATTGCCACCAAGAAATGACAGATTCCGGCAATTCTACCTGCAAATCCACCTACCAACATGCAATTACCACCACATTGCGCAACCACTGTTAATGGAACACTATAGTAATGTACAGTGAAGGATCAGCTCATTGGATGTTTAGTGTACTCAAATACAAGGTAAAATTTGACTGAACTCTTGTACCTACCGTGATTTATGCTCAGTCACATATCCACTTAGGGTCCCTCCCACGCTAAAGTGCTTACCGAGTGGCCTTTATTGAAAGAAAGTTAATGTGGCAACAGAGTGAGCTAAAGTACAAGATACTTGCAGAAAATAATTTTTCTATTAAAACTGCTTATTAATATATTGTTGCCAATTTCAAAATTAAAAGTTCTTAAAACTGAGGATGGTAAAGTTTTGCATAGTAAATGAACTAATACCTTGTTTCTTTAGTGTATTGAAAGTGTGTTTAGTATGCTCTGTTACAGTGGTCAAGATTAAGGGCCCCCCTCCACTGAAAATAGTTCAAATGCACAAAGATACTTAATTATAGCAAGTTTCAATTACTCTTCCTATTCAAGTGAACTTCTGTACAATATTGGACTCCCCTTGTGTATTAAAAGTACATATTAATGGTGTAACAGGATCTATAGTTTGTCTATTGTGCTCATGCTAAATAACAATTAGTAGAAAGACCACTATCTATGAAAACAGTAACTTCTTTTATTCAAAATTCAGTGAGAAATTTTTTTAAAAGTGAATTCCAATTAACTTTCATTCTAAATAGAATAGTATTTAGTTCAGAGAGACTTAACCTGTGATCATAATTTTGCAGTGAACTACTTTTACAATTTTTTGTCAGCTAGGAAAATGTGTGAAAAGTAATACTGAACCTATGTCCAATTCATGATTATACAGTGAATATTAATAGTAATGTTATAAAGACCATTCAGTTTGAAAAGCCCTGCAAGTAATAGTGTGTATTGTTATCTGTTATACTTATGCAAATAGTTTGTTCTGCTCTGTCAGCTCCAATCTTACCGTGAACATATGCTGGTTTCAGAGTTCATTGCACTCGCGTGTGGCAAAGTATAGGTTTTGTTTGTCCGTTAAAGTTACTCATACTTATTTTCTTGAACAAGGATGTCAATCATTCTCTTGCCTAATAAGGCTGGCGACCGTTTTCCTTATTCTTTGAACAGTGCCGCTGCACAGGAACCTGATGCGGCGGATGCAGCAAAGACATCAAGGTTCGATGAGGACGACCGTGGAGCAACTCAGCCGGCGAGCGACCATCTCGGGGCTGAGAGCGATACGAAGACAAAAAGGGCAACAACGCGTCCTCCCGAGAATGCGACTCTTTCAATTTCAACATCTGTGACTTGAAAGTCCGGACCAATCTTTCAGCGGCACCGTTGGACTGAGGCGAAAACGGCGCGGATGTCAGATGTTGAATACCATTGGCCGTGCAGAATGACTGAAATTCTGCGGACATGAATTGTGGGCCGTTGTCAGAAACAATAGTCTGTGGAAGACCTTCAATGCAAAAAATACCGGATAACGCTTGGATGGTGGCAGAAGACGTCGTGGAAGACATCCGGACAACAAAAGGAAAATTACGGAAAGCATCTACCAGAACCAACCATCGAGCATTCCAGAATGGACCAGCAAAATCGATGTGCAAGCGTTGCCAAGGGGAAGTGGCTTTTGGCAATGCAAAGAATTTCCGCGGCAGTGCGGATTGTTGTTCGACACACGCCAGGCAAGAAGAGCACATATTCGTAATCGCAGCATCGATTCCGAACCAAGTACAGTGCTGACGAGCAAGTTGTTTAGTTCGCACTATACCCCAATGTCCTTGGTGAAGAAGCCGTAAGACAGAGGACTGTAACGAACGTGGGACCATGACTCTGGACTGATCATTATCAGAACGCAACAACAAAACTCCACGTCGAACAAAAAGTCTCTCCTTGTGAGCAAAAAACCGACGAACCAACGGATCCTCAATCCGCGACTTCGACAAGGGCCAGTGAGTAGCAACAAAACGCAAAACGGTAGCAAGGACAGGGTCAGCAACTGTGACTGTAGCTACACGACGAAAATCAACCGGAAACGATTCGACCACGTCATCGGTTTCCGCATCAATGAACATGCAAGCAAGTTCGGAAGAATCGAATGCTCTATCCTCAGCAACAGGCAAACGGGACAACGCATCGGCGTTTCCATGCTTAGCAGTGGACCGATACAAGATATCGTAGCGGTACTGCGAGAGGAAAATAGACCAGCGAATGAATTTCTGCGCTGTACGTGGAGGTACAGGCTTGTTCGGATGAAAAAGCGATGTCAAAGGTTTGTGGTCTGTGATGATGGTAAAGTGACGACCATACAAGAAATCATGAAACTTTGTAACACCAAAGACGAGAGCCAAAGCTTCTTTCTCTATCTGCGAGTAATTTCTTTGCGCAGACGAGAGCAATTTGGATGCAAAGACAATAGGGCGATCATACGATCCATCTTTGTGCGCAAGCACAGCACCGATTCCGAAATCCGATGCATCTACCATCAACAAAGGGGGTTTCTGGGGATCGAATGGCGTAAGGTAAGTATTTGAAAGCAACGCCGATTTCAACTGGCGAAAAGCGCGGTCGCATTCCGTCGTCCAGACGAACGGAACACCTGTACGGCGTAAGCGATGAAGCGGAGCTGAAATGGAAGAGGAATTGCGCACATTCACTCACACATTGTGATTCTAAATCGTGTAATGTTCGTGCGACCTCATCATGCAATGCGTGAGGAACATTGCGCGCTCTGAAAAATTTCAGTTGCGCGTTCTTTTCCAAATGTGCTGTATAGTTCTTAGCGCAACCAAGGCGCGGTGCAAAAATGTCTGCAAATTCTTCACACAGACGAGAAACACTGTCTGAAGGCACAGTCTGATTCACAGATAGGACCTGATTTACTATAGACATGTTAAACAACTGAAATAAATCTAAACCAAACAAGTTCACTGCAGTAGAAGAACGAAGAACGTAAAATGACACAAGTTTTGTTTGTCCCTTGTATGTTGCAAAAAGGGTGCACTGTCCTAACACAGGGATCTGCTGTCCTGAATAACTACTGAGCTGAACATTTGCGGCACGCAACGGAGGTTTGCCCAGTTGTTTGTACGTGTCGTGATTGAGCAATGAAACTGCAGCTCTGGTATAGAGCTGGAATGGTATGGCCTTGCCATTAAAGTCCAAATCTACAAAAAGTTTCTTGTCCTGCCGACGACAAGAGCGACTTTCGCGTGCAATTGGAACGGACACTGGTACAGAAGCACTTGCGACTTGACGGGATTTCCGGCGACGTCGACACACACTTTGTGTGGGAAGAACACTGTCACTGTTTGAGAAAGTGGCACTGGACGGGGTGGAATTAACTACATGAATGTCCATGGGCGAAGGTCCACGAGCCTGAGTGTCCTTGGTTCGATTCCGGCGCGAAGCAAAGGGCCTGGAATGATTAAGAGTGTCTGATCTGAGCTTTTTCTGGCAAACACTTTGAACATGTCCTTTCTTATTACAGTAAAAACAAATAGCTCGGCGTGACGGGCAATTCTCACGCGAATGTCTAGTAGCACACCGCGGGCATGATTTCACTGCATTTGCGCGCTTGCGCGGCACGCGTGGGGAGCTAGGCGGCAGCTGCGCGGACGAGCGCGAGGGCTGTTTATCGGTCCGTGCAGCGCGCCCGGCGGGCCTGTTAATGTGACACACGGCTGGCGAAGTTTCAAATGATTCCTGTGCAAAGTCAAGTGTGTCTTGTCTATCTAATATGTCTATCACTTGTTGAAGGGAGGGATTGACTAGTTTCAAAATCTGTTCCCGTATACGAACATCAGAAACGTTCTGTGCAATTGCATCACGGACCATTGTATCTGAATAAGGGAGTCCACATTCACACTCAAAAGCACAATCCCTTGTAAGGCCTTGCAAAGTTGCAACCCACTCCCGATTAGTTTGACCGGCCGTACGTTTTGTACGAAAGAAAGTATACCTCTTTGCAACTACATTGACTGTTTCTTTGAAGTAGGCATCTAAAGCAGACAAAATTTCGTCGTAGGACAGAGCTGCTACGTCGCGTCGGGGAAATAATTTCACTATCACACGGTACGTTTGCACCCCTACACACGCCAATAAATGAGGCTGCCGCTCGTTACCTTGAATTCTGTAGGCGGTGAGATGAAACCCAAACTGGCGTGACCACTCCGTCCATGTTTCCTTAGCTGGGTCAAATTGCTGCAACGTGGGTGCAACAGCATGTTGTGGCTGCGGTAGCGGTGAAGCGGCAGCTGCCGCATCGTTTTGCAATGCACGTTGACCCTGGACGAGCTGTCCAAGGGCATCCAATAACGCCTGCGTCTGCTGATTCTGCGAGCGATGAAATTCGGACAGTACATCTGGAGAGTGTGGCGAAGCCATGACACAAGTAAATCAAGTGAGGATAAAGAAGAAAATCGTTTTAATCGTCGTCGCCAACTGTTGTGGCGTAGCAAGACAGCCACGCCACGGAAGTAGCCGAAAGGCATGCGTTTAGTTCACGCAGGCAAGAGATAGGTCTGTAACAGGATACGTAATGAATGCTATAAAGAAAAGTACGTAGCTTCTGGAATACTTAACTTTAATCCATCCTTGGTACATCGCTATTGACGATATAAGTGAGACTCCATAGATACATGCAATGTTACTAATGGCGCCTTGCTAGGTCGTAGCCATTGACTTAGCTGAAGGCTATTCTAACTATCTGCTCTGCAAATGAGCGAGGCTTCGTCAGTGTCGTCGCTAGCAAAGTCGTCCGTACAACTGGGGCGAGTGCTAGTCCGTATCTCGAGACCTGCCTTGTGGTGGCGCTCGGTCTGCGACCACACAGTGGCGACACGCGGGTCCGACATGTACTAATGGACCGTGGCCGATTTAAAACTACCACCTAGCAAGTGTGGTGTCTGGCGGTGACACCACACTGACTTTCACTTCCGATAAGCCACCTCCGTCAACATAACAAAATTCCTCTCAGAGGGTAACACTACTCTGTTGCTTTCACAAGAATAACTTCATTTCACGAACTGCCTTCAGCTTTGAGGTTATGGTATAGCAGTAGCGGACGGAAGTGTTATACGTGGCTTTTCCGTGATAGGACTATTTGTTCTGTTGGGGCATAGTACGTAAACCAAATTTGGTATTTAATAGTACAAGCTACGTAAATGCTGTTGTCGTGTTATAAAGTTTGCTCCGTTGCTGTTTGGCAGATCATGTTCTCGTTGGGAAGTGTTAGTCACGCTAAGCGTCAGTGTAAAGTCCGAAATATTTTTTTAGATTCTAGCCTACTTACTCTCATACCTCTATGTTACTATAATTACTGTTGTTCCAGTTGTCTGCTTGTTGGTTGTTTCGGCTGTCTTCTGTTGAGCCGTTTACTCCACTGCTGAAGGCTGTGGATGGGGTCTGTAAGAGGCCTCCTTATGGGTAGAACTGGGGCTAATAGGGCACTCTGTTGGGGAAGCAGTGTGGATTGTCTGAAGGCCCGCCAGAAGGTATGAAACTTCGTCAGAAGATGATGGGTACGAAACTCGTTGAAACGTTGCGACAAGACGACGCCACCATTCGGCTGATAACCCGAGAAGAATTCATCAGTGGAATACGCCGAGAAAGACTGCAATCACAGGTGTGAAACTCGATGACAGCCGCTAGACCAGGGCCGGCCACGTCGTGACAGAGTTCACGCGTGCCGTGTGCACGGGCCAAGTGCAGGCGAAGGCCCGACCTGTCGCTGGACTTTGCTCGGTCCATCTTGGAGATACGCTTCACAGTGGTACATTTCATTTAGCATTGTGGTGCGGCATTTTTCGATAGTTACAACTCTCTGAATTCTGCAGAATCGTGGTGTCAGCGCCGTTTACCCTTCGCTTTTTGCTCGTGATATGGAGGACATTCAAAGATCCCGTGGCTGTGTCCACGACAAGAGGCAATCTAGCTATCTACTGTACAATCCTTTAAAATGAACGGGAATAATAGAAGAGAGGGATGAGTATTCTGAATTCGCATAAGTGAGGTGAGCCACATATTTGCTGTGAAACGACATTACAATAGCATTCAGAAAGAATTTACAGACCAGTTTAACAAGCCGCGGCTGCAAAATACTAACACGAAATCTTTACAGACGAATGGAAAAACTGGTAGAAGCCGACCTCGGGGAAGATCAGTTTAGACTCCGCAGAAATGTCGGAGCACGTGAGGCAATACTGACCCTACGACTTATCTTAGAAAATAGATTAAGGAAAGGCAAACCTACGTTTCTAGCAGTTGTACACTTAGAGGAAGCTTTTGACAATGTTGACTGGAATACTCACTTTCAAATTATGAAGGTGGCAGGGGTAAAATACAGGGAGCGAAAGGCTATTTACAATTTGTACAGAAATCAGATGGCAGTTATAAGAGTCGAGGGGCATGAAAGGGAAGCAGTGATTGGGAAGGGAGTGACACAGGGTTGTAGCCTATTCGGAGTAGGTATTAAAATCCATGGAGAAGAAATAAAAACTTTGAGGTTCGCCGATGACATTGTAATTCCGTCAGAGACAGCAAAGGACCTGGAAGAGCAGCTGAACAGTATGGACAGTGTTTTGAAAGGAAGATGTAAGATGAACATCAACAAAATCAAAATGAGGATAATGGAATGTAGTCGAATTAAATCGGGCGATGCTGCGGGAATTAGATTAGGAAATGAGACGCTTAAAGTAGTAAAGGAGTTTTGCTATTTGGGGAGAAAAATAACTGATGATGGTCGAAGTAGAAAGGATACAAAATTTAGACTGGTAATGGCAGGGAAAGCGTTTCTGAGGAAGAGAAATTTGTAAACATCGAGTATAGATTTAAGTGTCAGGAAGACGTTTCTGAAAGTATTTGTATGGAGTGTAGCCATGTATGGAAGTGAAACGTGGATGATAAATAGTTTAGACAAGAAGAGAATAGAAGCTTTCGAAATGTGGTGCTACAGAAGAATGCTGAAGATTAGATGGGTAGATCACATAACTAATGAGGAGGTATTGAATAGAATTGGAGACAAAAGAAATTTGTGGCAAAACTTGACTAGAAGAAGGGATAGGTTGGTAGGGCATATTTTGAGGCATCAAGTGGTCACCAATTTAGTATTGGAGGGCAGCGTGGAGGGTAAAAATCGTAGAGGGAGACCAAAAGATGGATACACTAAACAGATTCAGAAGGATGTAGGTTCCAGTAGGTACTGGGAGATGAAGAAGCTTGCACAGGATAGAGTATCATGGAGAGCTGCATCAAACCAGTCTCTGGACTGAAGACCACAACAACAACAACAGTTGGCAATGAAACAGCAAACAATTACAACGATCAACAGACAGGGTACATTGTTCCGTACATCAGATGGTTCAAATGGCTCTGAGCACTATAGGACTTAACTTCTGGGGCCATCAGTCCCCTAGAACTTACAACTACTTAAACCTAACTAACCTAAGGACATCACACACACCCATGCCCGAGGCAGGATTCGAACCTGCGACCGAAGCTGTCACGCGGTTCCAGACTGTAGCGCATAGAACCACTCGGTCACCACGGCCGGTGTACATCAACAAGTACTTTGTGCTAAATTTGCAGACATGCAGCTCGTGAAGGAACTGGTGGTATGAGCAACAGAATTTCTGAAGTCACATGCGTTATTCCACTGTCAGTTGCAACATTTACCAATGGAACTGAAGGAAGAGTATGGAGACTTCATATACACTCCTGGAAATGGAAAAAAGAACACATTGACACCGGTGTGTCAGACCCACCATACTTGCTCCGGACACTGCGAGAGGGCTGTACAAGCAATGATCACACGCACGGCACAGCGGACACACCAGGAACCACGGTGTTGGCCGTCGAATGGCGCTAGCTGCGCAGCATTTGTGCACCGCCGCCGTCAGTGTCAGCCAGTTTGCCGTGGCATACGGAGCTCCATCGCAGTCTTTAACACTGGTAGCATGCCGCGACAGCGTGGACGTGAACCGTATGTGCAGTTGACGGACTTTGAGCGAGGGCGTATAGTGGACATGCGGGAGGCCGGGTGGACGTACCGCCGAACTGCTCAACACGTGGGGCGTGAGGTCTCCACAGTACATCGATGTTGTCGCCAGTGGTCGGCGGAAGGTGCACGTGCCCGTCGACCTGGGACCGGACCGCAGCGACGCACGGATGCACGCCAAGACCGTAGGATCCTACGCAGTGCCGTAGGGGACCGCACCGCCACTTCCCAGCAAATTAGGGACACTGTTGCTCCTGGGGTATCGGCGAGGACCATTCGCAACCGTCTCCATGAAGCTGGGCTACGGTCCCGCACACCGTTAGGCCGTCTTCCGCTCACGCCCCAACATCGTGCAGCCCGCCTCCAGTGGTGTCGCGACAGGCGTGAATGGAGGGACGAATGGAGACGTGTCGTCTTCAGCGATGAGAGTCGCTTCTGCCTTGGTGCCAATGATGGTCGTATGCGTGGTTGGCGCCGTGCAGGTGAGCGCCACAATCAGGACTGCATACGACCGAGGCACACAGGGCCAACACCCGGCATCATGGTGTGGGGAGCGATCTCCTACACTGGCCGTACACCACTGGTGATCGTCGAGGGGACACTGAATAGTGCACGGTACATCCAAACCGTCATCGAACCCATCGTTCTACCATTCCTAGACCGGCAAGGGAACTTGCTGTTCCAACAGGACAATGCACGTCCGCATGTATCCCGTGCCACCCAACGTGCTCTAGAAGGTGTAAGTCAACTACCCTGGCCAGCAAGATCTCCGGATCTGTCCCCCATTGAGCATGTTTGGGACTGGATGAAGCGTCGTCTCACGCGGTCTGCACGTCCAGCACGAACGCTGGTCCAACTGAGGCGCCAGGTGGAAATGGCATGGCAAGCCGTTCCACAGGACTACATCCAGCATCTCTACGATCGTTTCCATGGGAGAATAGCAGCCTGCATTGCTGCGAAAGGTGGATATACACTGTACTAGTGCCGACATTGTGCATGCTCTGTTGCCTGTGTCTATGTGCCTGTGGTTCTGTCAGTGTGATCATGTGATGTATCTGACCCCAGGAATGTGTCAATAAAGTTTCCCCTTCCTGGGACAATGAATTCACGGTGTTCTTATTTCAATTTCCAGGAGTGTATTACTGCAAAGTAGGTTGGTTAAGTCAAGGCGCATGACCAGAAAATTTTGTCGATTTAGAGCTCGCTATTGTTGAATTTGTGAAGGAATAAGAAGTGCAGGAATGAAAATTAGGACATCTGGAATGGATTTCGGAACGCATTTTAAGTGGACTTGACTGCACATTGCCCACGGTAAGACACCGCAAGGTAAAATTATTTCTGATTTGGTGGGGATGCTTTTAAAAAGAAAATCACGTTGTACAATGGACATGTTTTCACAAAGACAGTCCAGTTCGCTAAGCGCACTTGTGTTAAGGAAAACGAAAGGTTTACAGGATTCATTGTGGTCTTGAAAGAATTACAAGGATAATTTCATAAAGGTTATGAGGAAACTGTCACTCTTGCATCTGTTGTCGAGACTGTTTGTCGTTTCAGTTGAAAGTGCTCCTGTGCATGTGCGGATGTATTTGATTGACTTGCAAGGTAATGTCAGTTTTAAAGACAAATCTTTTTACGTTTAAACTGTCGAGGACATCTTTGTTGGTTTCCTCAGGTAGAGTTTTCAAGTCTCCATTATGAAGTTGCAAAGGTGCCGCAATACAGCGATCGAGACTTTTGTGTGAAACATCTTATTTCGGTTATGAAACAAGATAAGTCACAGTTACATGGCAACTGGATTACAAAACTGTGAAATCGTCTGCATCTGTTTGTATGTTGACAGTCTGTACCAGACAAAAATTCTTCAGCACGCCAAAAATCATTAAATAACACTGATAATGTGTTTTGTTTGCATTGTATGACGTTGAGAAATATGAAATGGAAAACCAAGTCGTATGCCATTTAAATGCGCCGCGTTCACAGTTTTCCCCTTTTCTCCTCTTTGCACTCACAAGGAGACGGCACGACCATGGGGTCGGGGATTTTTCCACAATTTTGTGTGGTGAAAGAGGACCCCTAACAACCCACGTGGTTAAAATATTAGGACGCACTACCCGGAAAGTCCCGGGAAAAATCGATCCAAAGTTTCTTACGTGCCTTATGAGTGTAAAATGTTAGTACACTGCCAAGCCGCCGTCTGGCCTCGGTGTTTAGGGCTCGGATTCTTACGGCACAGGTGTCGTGTTCGATTCCTCCTCTGACACTTTTTTTTCCTTCTGTTTCATTTTCTTTGGTTATTCCACCAATTATTCAGAAAGTTTCCCAAACATACATTATATTTAACAAATTAGTTACATTATTGAATAAAAATTATTTTCTTTTTGTCCAACAACACAGTTCGTGGCGGTGGGTTTTCCATTTTTCATTGTAAAGTATATGAGGAGAAACATTGCCTTTGTAATCGGAAGAACAAAGTCGATTGGGAAACATTCAATTTTTATACATATAATAATTATAAACAAGAACAGTAGTAGTAATTATCGTAAAAACAAACAAAGTAATAATTTTTGCGACATCTTGCGCAACATATAAAAGCTGATTTTTTACAATCACAGGGCGTTTGCAATAAATCTGTATAAAAACATGTCCCATTAACATTTACGAAAATGTTTCGAGTTTCTGACAATTTTGAGGCAAACCAGGCATATTAAATCATGTCTCGGAATATTGTTGACGATAATTAATGGTGAATTATAGAATGAATTTCTATACAATCTTCCCGGGAATTAATTTCACGATTCTCCTGTAACAATGCGCTGCAATTTTGCAAGCAACAGAAGAAAAAAAAAAAGTGCTGGAGGAGGAATCGAACCCGAGACCTCTGGCTTACGGGTCTCAGCGCTAACCACGTTTTTTCTTATCTTTTTTTTTCTTTTTAAATCTCATTTTTGTTCGTTTTCGTTCGTTGCATCTGCTCGGGGCGGACGTCGCAAGACACCCGTTTCAGTTCGTCGTTGCTCCATGAACTCAGTTTTTTTATTACATGTAAGACGTCCGAGCAGATGTAATTTCGATGTATTGCTCATGCGCTGCCTGCGATGTGCAAGGTCTCTGACCAGAGAGCAGTGTTGACTGCAGTAGGAACTGTGTAGCTGTAGCAGTTAAGTTGTTGCGAGTCTGGTGTCTGCTCTGGTCTGGTATGGTGTATCGTGTTGGCTGGCCCGGTCGCGGTGCAGCGATGCCGGAGCCTGAGTATTATTGTATAAGGTAAAAAGCAGCCTCGCGCGTATGTAGTAATGTTATCTCAAGTCGCATGTAAATGTTTTAAAACTCTCGTAATAATAATCTTCCTCATAAAAAGTAACTTTTAACAACCATTCGTTTCAATTTAAAGAATTTACTAATTTCTCCCATCCATTATCATCCCGATTATTGCAATAGAAAAATCAGTTGCTTCCTTTCATAAATGACAGATAGGTCGGCCAGCATTGCACAGAGCTGTGCCGGAAAAATTTATTGTAAGAGCAGATATATCCGGCGACTTCATTGAGGTAAGAATTTTTCCTTTTTTATTCAAAATGATCTTTCAGGGCCATGACGCAGCACTGCTGTCGTCCAATATTTAGCAGGTTAAATTCACAGTGAATTATTGAAAAGTCATAAGTGAGCGACAATTTAATTGAGAGGTTAGTTACATTGTTTTATTACCAGGTTACTGAATTTATTTTTTTATTGGAACGTTACACTGAATGTGAACGACATAATTATAATTTTTACTGTTGAGAGGTTTAGGAATTTTTCTGTTTTGAGGTTACGTTAAATGTGAATGAATTTTGAGCTTAGATTAAATCAGAAAGAATTTTGTGGGTAGATTAAATGTAAACGAATTTTGTGTGGAGGTTACACTGTGAAGGAATTTTGTTTTGAGGTTACACTAAATCAGAATCATTATCGATAGTATTCATTTTATTTTGTGGGGAGGTTACTCTAAACCAGAATCATATTCATAATATTTATTTAAAAATTTTTCGGGGAGGTTACATACAGAAGGCAGCTAACCCTCTGACCGAACACGCTGAGCTACCGTACCGGCATCCATGTAGGCTAGACGGCGGCACGACAATGGATTAACATTTTATGCTCATAAGGAACATAAGAAACTTTGGATCGATTTTTCTCGGGATTTTCCGAGTAGTGCGTCCTAATATTTTAACCACGTGAGGTGTTAGGGGTCCTCTTTCACCACACAAAATTGCTGACAAATCCCCGACCCCACGGTCGTGCCGTCTCCTTGTCAGAAAGCGTGGCGTGTCGGTGGGGGAAATGTGCAGCGAGGCTGAGTGCTTTGGCACTCGGGCCTGGGTTAGACAATGCGGCTACATCTGCAGACGCTTGAGTCACTGCCGTAAGCACTGCCACGTGGACACGCCGGCACGCTAGCCTCCCAGCGCCCGCGGCAGTCCTTTAAAGCCAGCAGTGCGAAAGCTCTGCATATGTTACTTGTCTGATTCCTCTGTCTTTTATTAACATTGCCACCCCCTTTTGCTTTCTGTTTTAACTTTCCGCATTTTTCCGCCATTTTACACTTTACGTCACCGTTTTATCGCCTGTTTTTCTTGTTTCTTTTCTTCTTCCGTTTTTAAAATAAAAGTCTGCAGGCTGTAGAGCAGCGTACTAAGCTGCTGCCAGCCCGCCCCCTTCGGGGGGAATTGAAAATCAATAAAGGAAAAAAAAAGCAGCTCTGCAGTCAGTTGTGATTTCCCTGCGCTATGGTACTATTCTCGCTAGACATCGTTGAATTCGCTACGTGTCACGGTTTGATGTTGGTGAACTTGTTATTCTGCACTGCTGTCTCCGTTGTTTGTCATTCTCTAGTTGTTGTTGACCACGTGATTACTCTCAGGCAACTTGCTGGTTTTCGAATTATTCCTGGTCTAGTTTGATTTCTAGTCACGGTAGTCTTCACCCGCCAGAGGGCGTTTATAGGGTCTTCCTGAGACACTTTGTGTGGCCACGGGGAGAGAAGCACTGTGAGTGGTGGACTTCAGTCTTTGTCCCATCTGTCCCTCGCCAGGGGACGTGAAAATTTTTTCTGCAACCACACAAAGCACGGACTAATAAAGCATCCTAAATTCTGTATGTTGTTGTTGTGGTCTTCAGTCCAGAGACAGCTCTACATGCCACTCTATCTTGTGCAAGCTTCTTCATCTCCCAGTACCTACTGCAACCTACATCCTTCTGAATCTGTTTAGTGTATTCATCTCTTGGTCTCCCTCTACGATTTTTACCCACCGCGCTGCCCTCCAATACTAAATTGGTGATCCCTTGATGCCTCAGAACATGTCCTACCAACCGATCCCTTCTTCTAGTCAAGTTGTGCCTCAAATTTCTCTTCTCCCCAATTCTATTCAATATCTCCTCATTAGTTATGTGATCTACCCATCTAATCTTCAGCATTCTTCTGTAGCACCCATTTCGAAAGCTCCTATTCTCTTCTTGTCCAAACTATTTATCGTCCATGTTTCACTTCCATACATGGCTACACTCCATACAAATACATTCCTGACACTTAAATCTATACTCGATGTTAACAAATTTCTCTTCCTCAGAAACGCTTTCCTTGCCAATGGCAGTCTACATTTTATATATCCTCTACTCCGACCACCCTCAGTTATTTTGCTCCCCAAATAGCAAAACTCATTTACTACTTATAGTCTCATTTCCTAATCTAATACCCTCAGCATCACCTGATTTAATTCGACTACATTCCATTGTGCTGGTTTTGATTTTGTTAATGTTCCTTTCACGACACTGTCCATTCCGTTCAACTGCTCTTCCAGGTCCTTTTCTGTCTTTGACAGAATTACAATGCCATCGGCGAACCTTGAAACGTCCCCTTAGAAAAATTATAAATGACTGTGCTTAGACTGATACACAATATTTTTAGCGCAATGCAATCTGACTTTTAATAATCCCTACAAAAGAATGGCCCTGACTAACAATAACCTATACCTTTTATGAATCACTATCCTCACAAAAATCTTCGTTACTCAAACTACTGCAATACAGCGAGCGCCAATACTGCCAGCTAAATAAAAGATTCTAACTACTGAAGGCTCAAACTATTGATAGGCATAGTTAGCAAATGAAAGATTTTGATAAAGAACAAACAATGTATTTACCTTAACAGTGTTCAAAAGTCATATATATCAGTTCATGACATCCAGTCTTACAAATGGACACACGTCCAGAACATTCGCTCTCAAAACTCCGTCATCTCTCTCCCCACATCCACCACTGCTGGCGGCTCCCTCCAACTGCGCAACGCTACGCGCTGTTAACAGCCAACTGCCCAACACTACAACAGCCGACAATAATGCAAACCAGCCACAGACTGCACACAGCACAGCCAGTGATTTTCATACAGAGCGCTACGTGGCGTTACCAATAAAAAAAACCTATACAGCCTACTTACAACCTCAAAGTTTTAATTTCTTCTCCATGGATTTTAAATCCTACTCAGAATTTTTCTTTTGTTTCCTTTACTGCTTGCTCAACATACAGATTGAATGACATCGGGTATAGGCTACAACCCTGTCTCAATCCCTTCTCAACCACTGCTTCCCTTTCATGCCCCTCGACTCTTATAACTGCCATCTGGTTTCTGTACAAATTGTAAATAGCCTTTCGCTCCCTGTATTTTACCCCTGCCACCTTCAGAATACTATAAAAGATAATGCAGTGGATTCCCCATTCAGGTATCACATTTCAATGTTGTTTATTTGTGGTAAGCTAGCGTTATGTCTCACGTAAGACGAAGAAATGTGTACTAGCATGGGTCGGATTTCGACAGCAGTGGGATAGTGGCCTATCGAGTCTGAAGTTTATCAATTGGGATACCACGATTGATATGCAAATGCTGTATCGTTCTGTTCAGGAGGGCCATATTGAATGCATATAGAATCTTAGCAGTATCACGTGCGTGTAGTGCCTAAGAGGACAGACATATTGTTCTCTCGATTGTGAAGGATCATACAGCTACATCACTTACCCTGAGTCGTACCTTTGTTTGCAGAAAGACAGGTATCCACATTAAGATCAGATCCGCTTCACATAGATGGAAATTTGGACAGCAGGCGTGCTAAGGCTGATGGCTGTGCCCGGCCTTCGAGGCCTCCGTTTCCTTAAATTTCAATAAGATGACACAAAATTGCACACTGTCTGTGCTGTTCTGGCCTATGTGCCTACAGAGATTGAGTGTTGCCCAGGCCACCACGTTGTTGTCTCATCACATCGAAAAGGTATGGTTATGGGTTCCAGAGAGACCAGCATGCTATCACTAGCCACCGGCTATGATTGATGAACTCTGGCAAAGAAATGAAGCAGTATGGAATGACGTCTCTGTATCTGTCATCTAATTACTCCAAAATTCTATCACATATGCTTCGTGCTATACTAAATATACACAATACGTAAAATTTCGTTAGTTGCTATCCTTCCTGGTGCTGCACTGTTAACGTCCAGTAGCGTACTTGACGACTGGCTGATACAAAAGTATCTTAGCACTATCACCTCACAAATCACAAGTACTGGTAAATGTAACGGTCGTACAGCATTCTATGCTGGAATATGCCACAGGGTGGATTCAGCTGCCTGTCGGGAAGAGTGTTCTTCCTCCATGTATATAGGGCTCTTTGTTCGCGGATATGTGAGAGTTGTGTCGTGTGTATCTGTAGAGCGCAATCGAGTGTATTGGATGTGAGTATAGTGTACCGTTACATTTGTGTTGTAGAATGATGATCAGAGAAGGGAGAGGGTGAAACTCGGTCCCAGCACATAGCCTTCTCCTTTCGAATAGCACCAAGGAGAATGAAGAAGTTAACTCAAATAGGTATTGATTTGCAAAAGATGTGTCGTGCGGTATTGCACCAGCAGGCGGTCCGCAGCCGTGGCCGAGTGGTTAAGGCGTCTGACTAGAAATCAGATTCCCTCTGGGAGCGTAGGTTCGAGTCCTACCGGCTGCGAAAATTTTTAGAATTGCATACTTCAGGAAAATTGTTTCAAAACTTGTAATAGGTTGTTATTTCTGCCAATATGGCACTTTATGAAAATTATAATAAACATATGCCGGCACGGTAGCTCAACGTGTTCGGTCAGAGAGGCGGTTGGCCTCTGTAATAAAAAAACTGAGTGGAAGGATCAACAAACGAACTTTAACGGATGTCATGTGATGTCCGCAACGACCAAACACGATTACCGACGGAAAAAAAGGCCGTCTAAGGCGCTGCAGTCATGGACTGTGCGGCTGGTCCTGGCAGAGGTTCGAGTCCTTCCTCGGGCATGGATGTGTGTCTTTGTCCTTAGGGTAATTTAGGTTAAGTAGTGTGTAAGCTTAGGGACTGATGACCTTAGCAGTTAAGTCCCATAAGATTTCACACACATTTGAACATTTTTGTGAAAGGTTTATTAAAACCTACCTTGTTTGGGATTGTCATGTGAGAAGTTCATACTTGATGATGGGTTCTACAAATAAAACGGTATGCTTACCAAGAATAAATATTCAGCATGTCAAGGGGACGCCATTCAGTCAATAATTTAGGCAAAGGGTAATGCAATCTTATGAATGAGGAATTTAGATAAGTATCCGCCGAAGTAATAAACAAACTACCACACCGATACCAACTTTTTATTACCAACAACTTGTTCTTATCTACTCTGCAGTACATCTGCAGATCTGGCAGAGCCTGACGTGAAGATGATCTGCAGTGCCGACTCAAACCAGTGTTGGTAATAAGAAGTTCGTATCCGTACGGTGTTTGTTTATTTACTATAAGAGAAGAGATCATGGCCTCAATCATAACATCGTGAAGACTTCTAAGATAGAAGATCTGGATTTCTTAAATTTTCCGGCAAATAGTTTCGTTAACAGGAAAAAGCAGATCTTGGGAAACACAAAACACACTCAGACAAGAACCATGTTCCCCACTCGTGATAAAATAAGAAAATATTACATTAATTCAGAGAAACTATACCCTTCTTCGTATGTACGAATGTTCACAGTACCGTACTATATTAGCAAGGTTTGGAAAATGAACATTGTTTCGCAAGGAGTCGGTACATAAAAGGAAATAATCAGATGTTCGACTGTTCATGAAATAAGCATAGCAAATGATATTCTCCAGTGCAAACAGTATCTAAAAAGAGTACTGCGTACGCAGCAATCACAGATATGTTAAACAGAACAGAAGTACATTAAACTGAAAATTAAGAAAATTCGATGCAGAAAACTGAGTATTGTTCAATAATTAACGAGAATATGAACTCACGGACAACCTGAGAAGCATGTGGACATACACGGCAGTGAAGTGAACAAGAAGAACTTGTATATTCCACTACGAAGGTACACTTTAATTGGTAAATCCACACATGGGTTAAACTGGTACTGAAGGCTCAAACATTTGCCACAGATCCAAAAGCACAAGACTTAATCCCAACCACTCGTCCATGTGAGAAGATGGCTGAATAAAGGCGTTAACTCCCAAGTTCCCAAAAATCGGTAAAAATGAGAAAGTTAGTATCATGTTAAACAAAAAATTATCACTTGAATTCTCTTGAGTTTACTGGCTACATTGGCGATAAACTCATTAATCGTTCAAAAGAGACTTTATACGATCACTGCACGTGGTAGCAAAGTATTTCCTAAAGAAATCGCAGATATTCGTGCACACGTGATATGGCTCCCGAAATGAGCACCATAATTTCGCATTAACATCCAAGAACTCAAGCACAATCATAGTTCTCTTACAAAAGATGCCAGTATCTGTGGCCAAAACACGAAAAGTGTCTACCAAAACACATCTGTACTTACTTATTATCACCTGTAGAATGCTGGACAACAAACATTGAGCAGTGATCCTGCTTTGAAAACTGGTGGAGGAAAACTAGCGTGAGAACAAAGGACTCGTGGCCAATTTAACGGTAAATCGCTGACGAACAACCTGTCCATCGATACGGCTAAACCTCTCTGCTTTTCTGCCTACACCACGACAAGTTGTACAGCGGACTGCAGACTAAGAAACACACATACAGGTCAGTCACGACCATTGTTTCCAAGGTACTGGGGCTACGACTGGTGAGCAGGAACCTTATGCCACCAACTCCCCTCCCCTTGTCGGCCAAATGCTAGCAGTCACCTGAGCTATGGAGGCAGATAGAAGTAGTGTTGTTTACTCGCATACGTGAACAGAACCTAACATCGCAGGTGAAAGTGGAAGGCCGTATGACGTCAATAACCTTGACTACCCGATTTTTGGGATCAATCTAAGACTCGCAACTGATATGATATGAACACATCGGACATGTGCATCCGAGGATAGAATAATTGATAAACGTTCTCCGTGCGTTGCTCCACATTCGCATGGAGTGCACATACCGGAAAAACTCTCACCTTGTATAGATCGCTGGCGCTACCCCGACAGCAGCATCTAGTTAGCATGTTACAGATTAGAAAAAATATAGTACTAATGCGTCTGAATCTGTACTGGAGGAGAAATCTTTTCAACATCGAAATCTCATCTTGAAGGCCACAGGGAAATCTATTTCTTTGTCAAGTTAAGATCTGTGTTTAACACTAGAACACGTCTTTTGGCGAATATACTCTCTACTCTCTTTGCTTGTGCTTATCTCCTTCTGCATCCTCCTTGCTTCCTCCATCATAGGTTATTTTGCTTCGAGTATAGTTGTTTTCCTTCACGTCAACTACAGTTTGGTCCCCAATTTTTATGCTAAGTTTCTGCTACTGATGCTTAATACTTTAGCCTACTTTCGTCTATTCTACTCAGTAGACTGTTCAGTCCACTCTTCTTCAGTTTCACAGCGCACCTCGTTGTCATCAGTAAATTTTATCATCGATGTCCTTCCACTCTGACTTTCAAGCCCATCCCTAAACGTTTATTTCTGTCATCCGTCGATTTACACGGAGAGCAAAAAAGCCAGCCCTGAAAAAAGACTCTAAGACAATAAAACGATGAACCGCGAAGGAATTATCCGAATGGGACGGAAATCGGTAGATGTGATGTACATGTACACATACACGGATGATTGGAATTTCAGAAAAACTGGATGATTTACTCAATAGAAAGAGCGTCACCAGATGAGCAAGTCAATAACACATTGGTCCACCTCTGGCCCTTATGCAAGCAGTTATTCGGCTTGGTATTGATTGATAGAGTTGTTGGATGTCCACTTGAGGGATATCAAGCCAAATTATGTACAATTGGAGAGTTAGATCGCCAGATCACAGGATGGTTTGACGGTCCTGTCGATAATGTTCCCGACGTTCTCAGTTGGGGAGAGATCCGGCAACCTTGTTGGTGGCCAAGGTAGGGTTTGGCAAGAATGAAGGTAGGCAGTAGAAACTCTTGCCATGTGCGAGCGGGCATCTCGCTGAAACGTAAGCCAAGGATGGCTTGCCATGATGGGTAACAAAACGGGACATAGGACATCATTGACGTATGCTTAAGGGTGACTCGGATGACAACCACAGGTATCCTGCTATGGGAAATAACATTTCAGACCATCACTCCTGGTTGTCGGGTGGGCCGTATGATGGGCGACAGTCAGATTGGTATCGCACTGCCGCCTGGGAGGTCTCCAGATATGTCTTCGCAGCTCAACGGGGTACAGTGCGCTCATCATTGAAGGCAATTCGGCTCCAGTCAATGAGATTCCAGGTCGAAGACGTGTATGGAGATACTCCAGACAGTGGTGGGGTACGAACCTACCATTTCTTTTCATAACAGGACCCATTTGGTTGTCATCTGCGGCACCCTTACAGCAGAGCGGTATGTCGACGATATTCTACGCCCCGTTTCTTTGCCCTTCATGACAAGCCATCCTGGGCTTTCATTTCAGCAAGATAGTGCCCGCCTGCAGAGGGCGAGATATTCTACTGTTTTTCTCTGTGCTTGCCAAACCCTATGTTGGACAACTACGTCGCCGGATCTCTCCAAACTGAGAACGTTTGGACCATTATGAGCAGAACCAAATGGGGATTTTAAAGATGCAACGCGCCAATTGAACAGAATTTGGCACGACATTCCTCAAAGGGACACCCAACAAGTGGGGCTTTTTTCCTGGTTTTTGTTTCTTTTAATGCACTTCTTAATTCTGATAGTATTCTTGGGTCTCTGTCTCTTTATTCTCTATTGATGTTTTCTACTCATTTTTGAACTCATTTCGATATAAACCTTGGTAATGGCTCTGGCTCTGAGCACTATGCGACTTAACTTCTGAGGTCATGAGTCGCCTAGAGCTTAGAACTAATTAAACCTAACTAACCTAAGGACATCACACACATCCATGCCCGGGGCAGGATTCGAACCTGCGACTGTAGCGGTAGCCCGGTTCCAGACTGTAGCGCCTAGAACCGCACGGCCACTCCGGCCGGCGAACCTTAGTAGTAGTTTTTTCATATTTCATTACCAGTTATGTTTAATCTTCTGTGTCTTTTTCAGTTATATTAAGGTTTCTAGTACTTCGTAGGTTACTAACTGAAGAATGGAAGTGGGAAACTTCCTTAGTGTCATTTCTCCACAAAACGGGTGTTAGTGCTGTTATGTTTGTGGGTCTCTGTTGAATGTTCCTAGAGTTGTTCCAAGTGTCAAATGATGGAGAAAATGTTTTAGACATTCATTACCAGGTGTTGCATGGCCTTTGCGCCAAGCAGTGTTTCCATCCGGAATTCCGAGTGGATGGTTTGAAGAGAGAACACTCACGTTTTTTGAGCTGCGACAGAGATTTTTTAGTTATATAGAAATGAGGAAAGATTTGTTCTACGATTACACAAGAGCCAGGTAAAGCTATGAACCCCTTCCATGTAAGTTCAAAGCAAACAACTTCGATTTTAAAAATGGTGCTGAAACGTTATTGTCAGTGCAACTGTGTGAGATAACCAAATGCAGCGTGATCAAAGTGTCTCATACTCATCCGTCTAAAATAGGTACATAAAAATTGTTATTCTGAAACAGAAGAATGGAGAAATATCGAAGTATTCGAAACAATGTGACGTCACTCGTTAGCTACATGTCTGAAAAGTGACAATAAACCTGGTTATTGATGTTGTATTATCCGAAATTTACCAGATGGAGCGACAGGGCTTGTGAAGTTTGGAGTATTGAGATCGTTAAATTTGTCGTTGCTGGAGAGTGATGAGAAAGACCAGTTGCAAACTTAGGACGTTGGGTGGCCGAGGAGCGGATTTTCGGGACGTTTTCCTGAATTCCTTCAGCGGCACGAGAGCCGCCTGAGCAGGCTGACTCAGGTAATGGTGCTCTTCAAGCCAGGGTGCCACAAGCCTCTTTCTCAGAACTGCAAGAAAGACAAGTGATCCCTGGGGGGTAGCCAGAAACGCCCTCGGTCTTTCCTAGAAGCATACGCAGAGAAAGCGCCGCCGTCATATTACCGTACGCAGCGTGGGAAAGAGCTGCACTTTGCGTTCAGGGGAATTTTCAGACAATCGGGATGAAAGCCCACCCAGTATCAACTGCTACTCAGTTTACGGAAATACAGTAAGCGCTTTTGGGGAAAATTCTACGGGTTTCCTCTGCATTGTTGACTGTGAGAAGAAATTTTCGGCTGTCGCGGTGGCAAAACTCGGGATTCCTTCCCTGCATAGGTAGCGCATAGTTTCATTTCACGATGTGAGTTTCCCTCTTTATACAGGGTTATTACAAATGATTGAAGCGATTTCACAGTCCTACAATAACTTTAATATTAGAGATATTTTCACAATGCTTTGCACACACATACAAAACTCAAAAAGTTTTTTTAGGCATCCACAAATGTTCGATATGTGCCCCTTTAGTCATTCGGCAGACATCAAGCCGATAATCAAGTTCCTCCCACACTCGGCGCAGCATGTCCCCATCAATGAGTTCGAAGTTCACGTAACCCCACAGAAAGAAATCGCATGGGGTTAAGTCGGGAGAGCGTGGAGGCCGTGGCATGAATTGCTGATCGTGATCTCCACCACGACCGATCCATCGGTTTTCCAATCTCCTGTTTAAGAAATGCCGAACATCATGATGGAAGTGCGGTGGAGCACCATCCTGTTGAAAGATGAAGTCGGGGCTGTCGGTCTCCAGTTGTGGCATGAGCCAATTTTCAAGCATGTCCAGATACACGTGTCCTGTAATGTTTTTTTCGCAGAAGAAAAAGGGGCGGTAAACTTTAAGCCGTGAGATTGCACAAAACACGTTAACTTTTAGTGAATTGCGAATTTGCTGCAGGAATGCGTGAGGATTCTCTACCGCCCAGATTCGCACATTGTGTCTGTTTACTTCACCATTAAGAAAAAATGTTGCTTCATCACTGACAACAAGTTTCGCATTGAACGCATCCTCTTCCATGAGCTGTTGCAACCGCGCCGAAAATTCAAAGCGTTTGACTTTGTCATCGGGTGTCAGGGCTTGTAGCAATTGTAAACGGTAAGGCTTCTGCTTCAGCCTTTTCCGTAAGATTTTCCAAACCGTCGGCTGTGGTACGTTTAGCTCCCTGCTTGCTTTATTCGTCGACTTCCGAGGGCTACGCGTGAAACTTGCCCGCACGCGTTCAACCGTTTCTTCGCTCACTGCAGGCCGACCCGTTGATTTCCCCTTACAGAGGCATCCAGAAGCTTTAAATTGCGCATACCATCGCCGAATGGAGTTAGCCGTTGGCGGATCTTTGTTGAACTTCGTCCTGAAGTGTCGTTGCACTGTTATGACTGACTGATGTGAGTGCATTTCAAGCACGACATACACTTTCTCAGCTCCTGTCGCCATTTTGTCTCACTGCGCTCTCGAGCGCTCTGGCGGCAGAAACCTGAAGTGCGGCTTCAGCCGAACAAAACTTTATGAGTTTTTCTACGTATCTGTAGTGTGTCGTGACCATATGTCAATGAATGGAGCTACAGTGAATTTATGAAATCGCTTCAATCATTTGTAATAGCCCTGTAGAGTATTTCTTGTATTAGGATCGTGAGTCGATCTTCACCAGCATTATTGCATATGCGAGCTCCTCAGACTTTGAAAAGTCATTGCTTTGTAGAGTAGCACTCAGCTGCCTCCAGCACTTATTCAGTGCAGTCGGTGTACAATGTGTAATTTCTTCCTGTTCGTAATAGCATGTAAAGTAATTCCATTATATAGAACATGGTGAATTTTCCTAAGATTCCCTTGATCTGTTAATCTTACTATTTTTGAATCAATGAATTAATACAAATGAAATGACTCAATTTAAGGGACTTTATAGGTCTCAAACAGATATGATTTGATCCAGATAGACTGAAATGACGAGTGAAAATTTGTATCAATGTCGGGAATCGAACCCAGGTCTCCTGTTTGGTAGTGAGCTGCGTTACTCATTAAGCCACCCTGGCACAGCCGTTCAGACAGCTGCGTGTATTACCCTGTGACGCCTCCCTCCTTCATCCACATTGTCTTCTGCTTTAAATTCTTCCTTACTACACGAACAGAGGACATCCGGGTTCGATTCCTGTCCTTGGTACAAATTTTCACTCGGCACTTCAGTCTATATACATAAAAACAATAAATTAATAATTAACTTCAACGAATATAATACTTTTCCGTGCCACAACCGTGTGGTGAGGCGACCCTTCGTTGTAAATATGAGGCGTATTTTTTTAGTAAGTACCGTTTTGAAATTAAAAAAAGACGTGCTAAGATATCTCAATAATTCTATTTTTACACGAATGACTGTACCTTATTCTACTTTCTACGTAATTTCCGTCAATATTGAGGCACTAATCATAACCTTGTACCAGTTTTTGAATACCCTCCTCATAGAAGTCTGCCGCCTGACTTGTTAACCACTGCATCACCACTGTTTCGACATCGTCATGAAGACGCTGGACCCCCCAGGTGTTTCTTCAAGTGCAGGAACAGATGGTACTCACTGGGCGCAAGATCGGGGCTGTACAGAGGATGATCTAGAGTTTCCCATCGAAAAGATGTGATGAGATCTTTGGTCTGATTCGCCACATGCGGACGGACATTGTCTTGCAGCAAAACGATGCCCTTGCTCAACTTGCCACGTCTTTTGTTCTGAATTGAACGGCGCAGATTGTGCAATGTCTTACAGTAAGCTGCTTCGTTGATTGCCTCATTACGAGCGAGAAATTCCACAAGCAATACTCCTTTTCTGTCCCAAAAAACTGTGCACGTGATTTTCCGGGCGGAAATTGTTTGCTTAAACTTCACTTTTCTGGGTGAATCTGAAAGCCACCATTCCATGGACTGTTGCTTTGATTCTAGTGTGACGTAGGCCACCCATGTTTCATCTTGAAGAAACACCTGGGCGGTCAGCGTCTTCAAGGCGATGACGATGTCGAAACAGTGATGATCCAGTGGTTAACAAGTCAGGCGGCAGACTTCAGTGGGGAGGGTATTGAAAAACTGGTACAACGTAATGGCAAGTGCCTCAATATTGACGGAAATTATGTAGGAAAGTGGTATAAGGTACAGGCTTTCGCGTAAAAATAAAATTATTGCGATATCTTAGCACGTCTTTTTTTAATTTTAAGACGGTACTTACTTAAAAATCACGTCTCGTAAATATCATCATACAGCTCTATGTGACTGCATTGTGCGCTCGCTGTGTCGGCGTTCCGGTGTAAAACAGATGCTGTTACCTTGAACATTTTCGGATTAACCAGGAAATATTATTGTTTCATTCCTTTTGTTTACGAATTTTTGGGATTTTATTTATTGGTAATTAAACTTCATCTGAATCTGCACTGAGCGCCGTCAGTGGCAACCATTGGAAGTGTCGGTCTGTGGTTTTGTAAACCTACGGGGTGTCGAGTAGCTGGTCAAATCAATCGTGTTTTGAGTCCGAAAGTGTGGCAGGCAGCTTGCGCTCACTGCGCCGAACGCCAGACGATTCACACGCGCCTTGAAGCACTATACACACAATGACGCTATTTATCAGTCGAAAAACAGAAAGACCTGTCGGAAATTTCGTCATTTCTTCCTCAACAGCACAGAGAGATTTACAGTAAACTCTTGCAAAGTGTTTGTCCCTTCTTCAGTTAGATCTTCGCTTGAAGGCATTTGTTACAGTAGCTAAGTTAACCTGCACTGATGTATTTCCTTACACTCTGCTACTTGCAGGAGATGCTCCTTGGAGATTCTATTTGAGTTTCTTTCAGTTTTCCTCTTGTTCTGTTTCTTCCATCTTTCCCACAGCTGGATATTCGATTTTGCAGCATATTGGTCCGTACTCTCTTTTCTCCCCCTACATACTTGTATGTCCATCACCTTTGGAAGAAGGAAAAAAGGAAGGAAGAATGGGTTTACCGTCCCGCCGACATCGAGGTCATTAGAGTTGGAGCACAAGCTCGGATTGCATCAAGGATACGGAAGGAAGTCGGCAGTCCCCTTTCAAAGCAACCATCCCGACGTTTGCCTGGAACGGTTTAGGGAAATTACGAAAGAACAAAATCTGCATCGCCCGATGCGGGTTTGAACCGTCGTCCTCCCGAATGCGAGTCCAATGTGCTAACCACTGCACCACCTCGCTCCCTATCACCCTTGAAGCTAGATTTTTCTTTACTATTATGCAATCAGTAAGGAAAGGCATCTGACCGCATCCACGGAAAAGAACTCTGGTCACTAATGAAAAAAGAGGTTTCCCCAGACACCTGATGAAAGTGTGTCGACGTTTGTACAAAAGGTCCAAAATACGAGGATCATTTCAAAAGTTATTGCGTAGGCTTCCGCAGCCAGAGTCAGTCGACATAAAAGCTTTCTGGGTTTGGTACCGCGTCATAATGTAAAAACTACTGCTGCTGGAGAAAAACCAACGTTTCGGCCACGATTGCAGCGGCCTTCCTCTGGGTCTAAACGTTGGTTTTTCTCCAGCAGCAGCAGTAGTGTTTACATTACGACGCGGTACCAAACCCAGAAAACTTTTATGTCGACGTTTCAAAAGTTGACAGCCTCTGTAGCGTAGCGGCAGCGTTACCGCTTCCCATGCATGGGGTCCGGGTTCGATTCCCGGAAGGAAACTGGGTGTTGTGTGTCTTTCATAGGGTTACCGGACGTCCGCATTTACGCGGACATGTCCTCAGTTTCGACGTGAAATGTAGCGTCCGCATACATTTTTGCGATTTCTGTTAACGTCCGCATTTTTTGGTTTTGGGGATGAAGATCTTTTGATTTTTGTTTTCATGTCGTATCGCCAACAATTTATGTACTTTTTACTACGGTCATTGAATTGCATCGTTTCTTATTAGCTTAAATTCGATCTGTTACGCTCACAAAATCAAAAATATCGATTTGTATTGCATACACATTATGTATCTTTTACCTTCGACCATAGGTAGTATCTATGGTCAAAGCACAGCTGTGATTGTCTACGTGCTGTTTGTTTTTGTGTGACACACGTGTTTTTAGCGAACTTGTTGATCATCCAGCTGCATCTTTACTTTCCATATTGGATAAGTTTCGCGAATTTCAAAATATAGCTTAAGGTACAGAATTATAGCTAAGTTTTGTAAGTGAAGACTTTGTCATAGTTAAGCTGAACAACACGTTTTGATCATTCTTTGTTTAACTTTTGTTTAAGATAATTTCTCATCATGCCAAAGAGGAAGTGTGCATTTACGGATAAACTCCGAGAATATCTGAGCCTTCGTCCTGGAAGAGTTGAATGGGATGCAGAATGTATGGTTTGTTGCCATGGACCTGTGTATCTATAGCAGATCACGGCACCAGCGATCTGGAAGTGCACATGAAAACAGAAAAACATATGAAGTGTCATACTGTGTTTCACCACAGCAGTTACAAATCTATGGACTGTACCAGCGGACTGTTGAGAGAAGTTTTCCATGACTCGTCCATATCATCAAAAATCTCGTGTGGACGTACGAAAACTGAAACAATAATGGATTCAGTTCTAGCACCTCATTCACTGGAATGCATCATGAAAGATCTGGAGTGCATTCCTTTTGTTGGTGTCTCGACAGATGCTAGCAACCATGAGAATATTAAAATGATCCCCATTGAAGTTCATTACTTTGATCACAGGAATGGAGGACTGCAAATTAAACTTCTAAATATAGAAAGTAGACCAAATGAAACGGCAGAAACTATTTCAACATATATCACTGATACGCTTAACAAGTTTAAAATTAAGGACAAATGTGTGGCGTTTGGTGCTGATAATTGCAACACAGTGTTTGGTGGCATTAAAAGAGGTGACGGAAATAATGTGTTTACTGATCTAAAGAGGGTACTTAACAAGGTATTGGTTGGAGTGGGATGTCCTTCTCATGTTCTTAATAACTGCATTCAGCACGGAACTGACCTCCTTGAAATTGACTTACAAGTATTAATATATGATCATTTTACGATATACACCGTCCGTGTGGAGTCACTAAAGAAATTTTGTGATTTTGTTGAAATAGAGTACCAACAACTTCTTGACCATAGCAAGACTCGATGGCTGTCACTATTTCCAGCCATTCAGAGACTTACAGAGATGTTTCCCGCTCTGAAATCCTTCTTTCTGTCACGAAACAAACCTCCAACAGTCCTAAAGAATTTTTTATGGACCCTATCAATGAGCTAATCTATGGCATATCCAATCCTTAGTTGGCATTTTTCATAATTACATTAGTATCTTAGAAAAGGAAGAAAACTCCCTTATCGATGTCATGAATGTACTGTATTCCCTTCGTGGTGTTCTTCAGCACAGAAAAGATGAAAATTTTATATCTTTGAGTGTGAAAGAAAGATTGTTTCAAATGGAAAATGATGGTTATGCTTTGACGGTGAAGGATTTTAAGTGCCATGTTGGTACCCTCTATGAAGGATGTTTGGAGTACCTGAATATGTGGACGGAACCATTTTGTGAATTTTCTTGTTTTAAATGAATTTTCAGATATATCGTGGTCCTACGTGGAAGAATCAATCAAATTTTTGTTGAATAAATACATTAAAATTCACGATGAAAAGTGTCTTGATCAGTTGTCCCAGTTTAAAAAAATTCATAGCCACATAGCCATAGTGGTGCAAGTATATTGAGTCGTGTAGCAGTGAGGAACAGTTTAGCGAGTTAATTAAAATTGCACAACTCTTCTTCGCGTTGCCAGCCCATAATGCTTGTGTGGAGAGGTTGTTCTCCTTAATAGAGGCACAGTGGACAAAGGAGAGAAATAGACTCACTACTGACACTGTAAAGGGGATGGCAATGGTGAAATTTAATTTTAGAAATTTGAATTGCAAGAACTTTTTTAAATATTTGTGTCAAGAAAAGGAACTTTTAAAAAATATTCAGTCAAATGAAAAATCCGTAGGTGTGTGAGATGTTTGTAATGTTTTTATTTTTTTTCTTATGCAATAAAAATGGTTCAAATGGCTCTGAGCACTATGGGACTTAACATCTGAGGTCATCAGTCCCCTAGAACTTAGAACTACTTAAACCTAACTAACCTAAGGACATCACACACATCCATGCCCGTGGCAGGATTCGAACCTGCGACCGTAGCGGTCGCGCGGTTCCAGACTGAAGCGCCTAGAACCGCTCGGCCACCCTGCCCGACCTTATAAATTTAAGAAACAGAAAGTGTCCTCTTTTTTCATCCTAAAATATGGAAAATGTCCTCTTTTTAGCATTCCGAAATCTGGTAACCCTAGTCTTTCATCATCATTGACTCCCAAGTCGCCGAAGTGGCGTCAACTAAGGAGGACTTGCAATACGGCGGCTGAACTTCCCCGGATGGGGCCTCCAGGCCAACAATGCCATACGATCATTTCATTTCAAAAGTTCTGCATACTGTTAGATAGAACTAAAGAAAATAGTTAATTTTACAAAATACATTTACAGGCCTTCAATATAGCCTCCATTCTTGCTTGAGACAATTTCCCAACGTCTCTTCACAACTTCTGTATTCCGGATAGGGCACCTTCATTGTCGAGCTGTCTGACTACTCACCTCACTGCAGGCTTCATCAGTTGTATCAAAACGTTTTCCCCGGAGCTGTTCTTTCAATTTGGGAAACAAATCAAAGTCTGGTGGGCTCATATCGGGACTGTATGGTGTGGACGTATTTCCCATCCATATTTGTCGAGCGTTGCTCTCACTGGAAGAGCAATTACCATCTTGCATTATCGTACAAAATGAGGACAGCATGTGCAAGCATGTCAGGCCTTGTGCGACGAATTTTCGGGCGCAAATATTTTGCAAAAACAGTTTGTAGTAGGCGCCTGTTGAAACGTCCCCTGTGGCGCTCTGTTTGTACCTATGACACCATTTATTTCATACGCAAAGATCATCGTTAGTTTCACCTTTGATTGTTGGCACCGAAGTTTTTGCCTCACGTGTACAGTCGGAACTTTTCCATTGTGACGACTGAAACTACAATTCTGGCTCATAATCTCTTTTCCACGTTTCAGCGAGTGCAGCAATCCTTTTGAGAAACTGTTCTCCTTCTGTTCGGTAACGTGGAAGCAATTCTTCCGCAATTCTCTTGCACTCTGCTTTCTACTCTTCACTCAGATCATGCCCAACCCATCTGGCAGCAACTTTTCTAATCTTTTTCATTTATGATTCTGTACATTGAATCTGTTGCAGTTGACGGCTTTCCTCTTCTTCGACGTTAACGGAAACGTTTAGACAACCGTGATACTGTGCTGCGATCCACTACACTACTCCCTCACACCTCTCTCAAAGCGGTGTAAATTTCCGTTGGGTTCTTCCTACGTAGGAATTCGATTTTGGTGTAGGTAAAAAATGGCTCTGAGCACTATGGGACTCAACATCTGAGGTAACCAGTCCCCTAAAACTTTGAGCTACTTAAACTTAACTAACCGAAGGACGACACACACATCCATGCCCGAGGCAGGATTCGAACCTGCGACCGTAGCGGTCGCGCGGTTCCAGACTGAAGCGCCTAGAACCGCTCGGCCACTCAGGCCGGCTTTTTGATGTAGGAATGCTGGTCACTACGCGTAATCCGACGTGACTCGGTTTCAGCTTTCATTTCAGAAAATGAATCACTCCCGACACAGCACGTGAACCTGCAAACACAAATACGACCATCGCGCCTCAAGTCTCGCTCACAACTGAATTCAATTTCAACTTGATCACGCGACTTTAACGGTCGCGCATGTGCAGTGTGCAGAAATTTTGAAATGAACCTCATAAGAATACGAATCATTTGATCAATCGATCGTCCGCAGCTGAGGAACATATTAACAGAATAAAAGAAATTTCTTCGATCAAGATAGGAATAGATAAGGACAAAGAGCTGACACCAAAAATAGAGATAAACCATGGAGTAATGGGATTGTAATATATCACGTATAGTGTACAACATACTTCGACGACCAGTTGAGGGAACTGATGAAGGATGGAAATATTTCAAGGTATAAGGAGCGCGTGTGCCAAATTTTTATATAAAATCCTTTTTGACGACGACCGGTAACCATACTGGACAGTCAAGACAAATTAAAAATAACGGTTCGTAGACTAAACAGTATAACCCTAAATTATAACCAGAAGGTATGAACAATAAAAACAAAAACAATAGCCCTTTTAGGAAAATACCCTATAAGGACTAATAAAATCACCAGCAGCGCAGTAATAGAGCAGCTGTCCCATTTTCAGTATCTAGGATGTGACTTAAATTTTTAAGAAGAGAAAGCAGTAAGTTGGACATTAAATCAAAAGATCTAAGACAACTTGAAACATCAATAATGAAGTTCCTCATATAAGTGAAAGGTTATTGATTGGCGACTCCATAGAGTGTCCTGTGCACCAAGACCAGATAGTGGATATACTTGGCAGGAGAGACAGCATTGGTCGTATTTTTTTGTTTTATTAACCGCAAAATCGATTTTCGGTCACTTAGTGACCATCCTCAGTGTTAGAAGTTAAAAATTTTCACATAACGAACAGAGAGTATAAGACAGAAAATCACAACTACATCTGCATATGAACATAACAGTTGGTAGGAACATACCTGTAATATACAATTTAAATTGGTAGGCACAGGTGTCAACAAGCTTAGAGCGATCACATAAACTGAGGCCGCTGTTTACATGCACTTGTTCAGCAGACCTCGGTGTGACAGGGCTGGGAACGCCCTCTATGTGACTTGTGTCACGTGAAGACTTAATATTACTGGTTTTGCGAGATATTAACACTAAATAACTCTTGTGCATTTGTTAATCATGAAGTAATTCAAATTTAAAATGTACGTAAAACACCGAACTATCAGTTAAATAAATCACAGCTGCAAAATACTAACGCGAATTCTTTACAGACGAATGGAAAAACTGGTAGAAGCGGACCTCGGGGAAGATCAGTTTGGATTCCGTAGAAATGTTGGAACACGTGAGGCAATACTAATACTAATCTTAGTAGAAAGATTAAGAAAAGGCAAACCTACGTTTCTAGCATTTGTAGACTTAGAGAAAGCTTTTAACAACGTTAACTGGAACACTCTCTTTCAAATTCTGAAGGTGGCTGGGGTAAAATACAGGGAGCGAAAGGCTATTTACAATTTGTACAGAAACCAGATGGCAGTTATAAGAGTCGAGGGGCATGAAAGGGAAGCAGTGGTTGGGAAAGGAGTGAGACAGGGTTGTAGCCTATCCCCGATGTTATTCAATCTGTATATTGAGCAAGCAGTAAAGGAAACAAAAGAAAAATTCGGAGTAGGTATTAAAATCCATGGAGAAGAAATAAAAACTTTGAGGTTCGCCGAAGACATTGTAATTCTGTCAGAGACAGCAAAGGACTTGGAAGAGCAGTTGAACGGAATGGACAGTGTCTTGAAAGGAGGATATAAGATGAACATCAACAAAAGCAAAACTAGGATAATGGAATGTAGTCAAATTAAATCGGGTGATGCTGAGAGGATTAGATTAGGAAATGAGACACTTAAAGTAGTTAAGGAGTTTTGCTATTTAGGGAGTAAAATAACTGATGATGGTCGAAGTAGAAAGGATATAAAATGTAGACTGGCAATGGCAAGGAAAGCGTTTCTGAAGAAGAGAAATTTGTTAACATCGGGTATAGATTTAAGTGTCAGGAAGTCGTTTCTGAAAGTATTTGTATGGAGTGTAGCCATGTATGGAAGTGAAACATGGACGATAACCAGTTTGGACAAGAAGAGAATAGAAGCTTTCGAAATGTGGTGCTACAGAAGAATGCTGAAGATAAGGTGGGTAGATCACGTAACTAATGAGGAGGTATGGAATAGGATTGGGGAGAAGATAAGTTTGTGGCACGACTAGAAGAAGGGATCGGTTGGTAGGACATGTTTTGAGGCATAAAGGGATCACAAATTTAGCATTGGAGGGCAGCGTGGAGGGTAAAAATCGTAGAGGGAGACCAAGAGATGAATACACTAAGCAGATTCAGAAGGATGTAGGTTGCAGTAGGTACTGGGAGATGAAGAAGCTTGCACAGGATAGAGTAGCATGGAGAGCTGCATCAAACCAGTCTCAGGACTGAAGACCACAACAACAACAACAACAACGTAAAACACATAGCAGACGAAGGAGGAAGGAAACATCTAAAATACATTGGCATATTGTTTTTACAAAAACAAACTTACAAAACATAAAACAGATCGATAATAAGTGGTCAGAGTGCCGGACAGGTAAAAGAGAAAAAGACAATGAAAAAGAATAATATATGAATAACATGAAATGCGGTGTAACACAGGTTTATTAAAAAAACATAATACCCACCAACGTTCGTGATTTACGTAAAATGTTACGTTAAGACTAAGGAGTCAAATATATAAAAAATAGTTATAGTACGAAACTGCCATTACGTAATAATTAAAATGCCGTGAAACACAATGTTCATTACAAAAAAGTTTGTAGGTGTGGATAAATAATTTTGTTATCATATTTAACCGACATGCTGATGTACGTCTCGTTTGTCCCTTTGGACAAGCTAGCATTGTTATAACAGTGGTTATAGGCTTCCGCATAAGCACTGGGTCAGAACCCATACATGCATGACATCAAATATACACGGTTGCTTACTGTAAAACATAGCACCCACCATTTGGCGTGGGAAGTTAGAAGTTTATCGTTCTTGATTTACGTAAATATACGTTAAAACTGAGAAGTCAAATATATAAAAATAGTAATAGTACGAAAATGCCACTAAGTAACAATTCAAATGCCACTAAACAATATTCATTACAACAACAAAAATTGTTTGAGGGTGTAGAGTAACAATTTTGTTATCATATTTAACGACGTGATAATGTACATATCATTCGTCCCATCACTGGTTGTGCGCTTCCGCATAAGCACTGGGTCAGAACCCATACGTATGTATGTAATAAAATTGCCAAGCAACCGGTTTTGAATATTAATAAAATAATTTGATTTTACATAAATTATAGTAGTAGTGGGATCCATATGAAAAAAAAAGCAGACTTCAGAAGATCCTATAATTCTATTTGTGTTATTGAAATAAATTTAAAAATATAAGGTGCGAACAGGTAGTATACATCAAACATCATGAGGAAGGACAGGTAATAGTGCCACTTATACCAGAAATATACATTGTACTTTAGGGAAATTAAACATAGGCTCTGCACGATATCCAGCACTTATTCAAACAGAAAAGGAATTGTTAACATACATTATAAATAATTACGTAAAGTGATAAGCGGTTCATGTTACTTTGTGTCAACGCCTAAGCGATGTCGACTGTAGTAAAATTATGTTCAGTAGGCGTCCATAAGTTCTGAAAATTACGGAACAAAAGGGAGCATACTTTTTAAAAACCGAAATTAGTAACGTTATTAGAACAAACCGAAACATGTGTGTCTATGTGCTGAGATAGTTGGAATAGCGGCCATTGTAAGTGTTCTCGTAGCAACTATGACTGAGGCGTTGTATATAAGCGATAACAAGCAACTAACTACGAATTGCTAATTGTGATAATTGGCAGCAAGTTGTTGACTTTTTTCATAGGAAATCGGAGAAGCAGTCCCAAAAACGTGTGCTTCTCGACATCGTTTGCTCGTTAAGTAGCGCGATGTCTGGAGATTTATGATGGCAAAAGATCTCCATCTCTTCCATAAGGTCGAGAAAGCGTCCTTTTTTACCCTTGTGCAATAACTTCAATTGCGATGTCAAATCTGGAGTTGTACGACCAGTAGCTACCAGATGGGCTGCGAAATTCGATTTTTCCGCAATATCCTTCCTCTCAAGTACAACGTGCTCACGGAACCTTGTTTCTAATTTTCTTCCGGTTTGCCCTATGTAACCTGCATTACACGTGGCACACATAAGTTTGTAAACACCTGATTCATGTATGACATTGCGTTCATGAATGTTATTCCTTAAAAGCACACCTAGTTTGTTCGCAGTCGAGAAACCTACATTAATATTCCTCTTCTTGAATACTCTGGCAATTTTATTGCTAATGGGACCATAGAAAGGCAAGGTGATAAATTTTTGATTTTTAATTTAGTGGGACTACAGTCTGGAGATAAGGTAAAACTCGATGTTGGTCATGCTTTAGTCAAAGGGAGCGGTTGAGAAGCCTGCTGCTTGGGCTGCGAGGAGATTGGCTGGCTGGATGGCGGTTTCCGGCGATGGAGACGCTGACAGGCCATTTCGGTCGCTGACAAGAGCCTTGGAACACAGGACGCACAAGAAATTGTCCCGTTCTAGGAAGTGTTTGTCAAACGCCGTGTGGCCCCTGGAGTCGCTGGGGAACCATAGCGGTTATGGGGACTCGGAGGCTGTTCTGCAAAATCGGAATGGAGGGGTCTCGGAGGCTGCCAAGTGTTGTTTCCTGTAGTCTGACCCCCCACCCTGTAATGACGGATTCAGATTAATTATTAAGCCGGCCGCAGTAGCCGTGCGGTTCAAGGAGCTGCAGTCTGGAACGGAGCGACCGCTACGGTCGCAGGTTCGAATCCTGCCTCGGGCATGGATGTGTGTGATGTCCTTATGTTAGTTAGGCGACTGATGACCTCAGAAGTTAAGTCGCATAGTGCTCAGAGCCATTTAAACCATTAATTATTAAAATCTGTCTCTGCTGATTTTCAGGACATATACGTATTCCTTTGTAACAGCACACTGAGCAAACAGGCTGGAAAGTTCAGAATCGACATAATTGGTACATAGCTGGTAAAATTATTCTTCGTTGTTTCTCGTCTTTCACGTCTAGGGGTCTTCTTTCTCGCTTTCGTGTAGCATATTATTTGGATTTGCAGGAATTCACGGATTTGATCTTTTGTATTAATTCAATTAAAACAATAAAAACATCTCACTTTTAACTTTGTTGATACATTCTTTGAATCATTCCATAAATTTTAAATAATCCTTTTTGGTTATGGTTCAGATATACAAAAAGAAAATTTTGAGCATCGATATTTAGACATAATGGGCAACAGTCGTCCAACTTTGACCACATGTGAAGATGTACAACCTCTCTCGATAAACTACTCCCCAGCATCTCACTTACTTTACCGACGGACAGTTAATAGATCGTGAAATACACTACTGGCTATTAAAATTGTTGCACCAAGAAGAAATGTAGATGATAAACAGGTATTAATTGGACAAATAAATTATACTAGAACTGACATGTGATTACATTTTCACGCAATTTGGGTGCATAGATCCTGAGAAATCAGTACCCAGAACAACCACCTCTGGCCTGGGCAATGAATCAAAAACAGCTTGGATTGCGTGTACAGGTACAGCTTCCCATGCAGATTCAACACGATACCACAGTTCATCAAGAGTAGTGACTGGCGTATTGTGACGAGCCAGTTGCTCGGCCAGCGTTGACCAGAAGTTTTCAGTTGGTGAGAGATGTGAGAAAGTGCTGGCCATGGAAGCAGTCGAACATTTTCTGTATCCAGAAAGGCCCGTACAGGACCTGCAACATGCGATCGTGCGTCATCCTGCTGAAATGTAGGGTTTCGCAGGGAGTGAAAGAAGGGTAGAGCTACGGGTCGTAACACATCTGAAATGTTACGTCCACTGTTCAAAGTGCCGTCAATGCGAACAAGAGGTGACCGAGACGTGTAACCAATAGCACCCCATACCATCACGCCGGGTGATAATACAGTATGGCGATGACGAATACAAGCTTCCAATGTGCGTTCACCGCGATGTCGCCAAACACGGATGCCACCATCATGATGCTGTAAAGAGAACCTGGATTCTTCCGAAAAATGACGTTTTGCCATTCGTGCACCCAGGTTCGTCGTTGAGCATACCATCGCAGGCGCTCCTGTCTGTGATGCAGCGTCAAGAGTAACCGCATCCATGGTCTCCGAGCTGATAGTCTATGCTGCTGCAAACGTCGTTGAACTGTTCGTGCAGATGGTTGTTGTCTTGCAAACGTCCCCATCTGTTGACTCAGGGATCGAGACGTGGCTGCACGATCTGTTACAGCTATGCGGATAAGGTGCCTGTCATCTCGACTGGTAGGGATACGAGGCTGTTGGGATCCAGCACGGCGTTCCGTATTACCCTCCTGAAGCCACCGTTTCCATATTCTGCTAAACAGTCATTGGAGCTCGGCCAACGTGAACAGCAGTGTTGCGATACGATAAACTGCAATCGCGATAGGCTACAATCCGACCTTTATCAAAGACGGAAACGTGACGGTACGCATTTCTCCTCCTTACACAAGGCATTGCAACAACGTTTCACCAGGCAACGCCGGTCAACTGCTGTTTGTGTATGAGAAATCGGTTGGAAACTTTCCTCATGTCAGCACGTTGTAGGTGTCGCGACCGGCGCCAACCTTGTGTGAATGCTCTGAAAAGCTAATGATTTGCATATCGCAGCATCTTCTTCCTGTCGGTTAAATTTCGCGTCTGTAGCACGTCATCTCCGTGGTGTAGCAATTTTGATGGCCAGTAGTGTACGAAGACGACAACACAATGATCAAACATTATTAAATCTCTCCATACCTACGCACCCCGCTGACAATTTACATTCAATCGAAATAATCAAGACAACTTTTTTATAAGAAATACTTACACAATTTATGAGAACTATGCTGGTGTAAGCTGTCACCAGCACAACGGTCGGTAAATATGTAGTTAGAAAGTTGATAGCAGGTGCTGGATCAAGTGCGCTTATCAGGAGAGAGGCCAAAGACAGACTCGCTAGCAACGTGCCGACAACGCCCTCTCGACAACAGGTATTTAGATCGCCACCGCTGACCAGAGCGTTTCAGTCTCAGTCTCTGACTCGGTCACTAGCGCAGCTGCTCAGTCAATAGCTCAGTCAGTGACCCACCAACTCGCACTCCACTTTGGCGTCTGTCATTCATCGCATTGCGGGACTTGTAGTTCACCAGCAGTGAGGCTAACGTGGAGTATTAGCGAAGAGCTTGTACCACAACAGATGGCCAGTTGTAGAAAGAGGATACTGGCCACAAAACAACAGCCTCTCCGTTGCTTCCCATGGCACAAGACTTTACAGTGGCGACGAAAATAAAGCAAGAATTACGAAAGTGTATCGCAAAATCTTCCCCATGAACCATGGACCTTGCCGTTGGTGGGGAGGCTTGCGTGCCTCAGCGATACACATGGCCGTACCGTAGGTGCAACCACAACGGAGGGGTATCTGTTGAGAGGCCAGACAGACGTGTGGTTCCTGAAGAGGGGCAGCAGCCTTTTCAGTAGCTGCAGGGGCAACAGTCTGGATGATTGACTGACCTGGCCTTGCAACATTAACCAAAACGGCCTTGCTGTGCTGGTACTGCGAACGGCTGAAAACAAGGGGAAACTACAGCCGTAATTTTTCCCGAGGGCATGCAGCTTTACTGTATGGATAAATGATGATGGCGTCCTCTTGAGTAAAATATTCCGGAGGTAAAATAGTCCCCCATTCGGATCTCCTGGCGGGGACTACTCAAGAGGACGTCTTTATAAGGAAAAAGAAAACTGGCGTTCTACGGATCGGAGCGTGGAATGTCAGATCCCTTAACAGGACAGGTAGATTAGAAAATTTGAAAATGGAAATGGATAGGTTAAAGTTAGATATAGTGGGAATTAGTGAAGTTCGGTGGCAGGAGGAACACGACTTTTGGTCAGGTGAATACAGGGTTATAAATACAAAATCAAATAGGGGTAATGCAGGAGTAGGTTTAATAATGAATAAAAAAAATAGGAGTGTGGGTAAGCTACTACCAACAGCATAGTGAACGCATTATTGTGGCCAAGATAGACACAAAGCCCATGTAGTACAAGTTTATATGCCAACTAGCTCTGCAGATGATGAAGAAATTGATGAAATGTATGATGAGATAAAAGAAATTATTCAGGTAGTGAAGGGAGACGAAAATTTAATAGTCATGGGTGACTGGAATTCGAGAGTAGGAAAAGGGAGAGAAGGAAACATAGTAGGTGAAAATGGATTGGGGCTAAGAAATGAAAGAGGAAGCCGCCTGGTAGAATTTTGCACAGAGCACAACATAATCATAGCTAACACTTGGTTCAAGAATCATGAAAGAAGGTTGTATACATGGAACAATCCTGGAGGTACTAGAACGTATCATATAGATTATATAATGGTAAGACAGAGATTTAGGAACCAGGATATAAATTGTAAGACATATCCAGGGGCAGATGTGGGCTCTGACCACAATCTATTAGTCATTAACTGTAGATTAAAACTGAAGAAACTGCAAAAAGGTGGGAATTTAAGGAGATGGGACCTGGATAAACGGAAAGAACCAGAGGTTGTACAGAGTTCCAGGGAGAGCATAAGGGAATGGGGGAAAGAAGTACAGTAGAAGAAGAGTGGGTAACTCTGAGCGGTGAAATAGCAAAGGTAGCAGAGGATGCAGTAGGTAAAAAGACGAGGGCTAGTAGAAATCCTTGGGTAACAGAGGAAAATATTGAACTTAATTGATGAAAGGAGAAGAAATAAAAATGCAGTAAATGAAGCAGGCAAAGAGGAATACAGACATCTCAAGAATGAGATCGACAGGAAGTGCAAAATGGCTAAGGAGGGATGGCTAGAGGACAAATGTAAGGATGTAGAGGCTTATCTCACTAGGGGTAAGATAGATACTGCCTACAGGAAAACTAAAGAGACCTTTGGAGAAAAGAGAACGACTTGTATGAATATCAAGAGCTCAGATGGCAACCCAGTTCTAAGCAAAGAAGGGAAGGCAGAAAGGTGGAAGGAGTATATAGAGGGTTTATACAAGGGCGATGTACTTGAGGACAATATTATGTAAATGGAAGAGGATGTAGATGAAGATGAAATGGGAGATACGATACTGCGTGAAGAGTTTGACAGAGCACTGAAAGACCTGAGTCGAAACAAGGCCCCGGGAGTAGACAACATTCCATTAGAACTACTGATGGCCTTGGGAGAGCCAGTCCTGACAAAACTCTACCATCTGGTGAACAAGATGTATGAGACAGGCGAAATACCCTGAGACTTCAAGAAGAATATAATAATTCCAATCCCAAAGGGAGCATGTGTTGACAGATGTGAAAATTACCGAACTATCAGTTTAATAAGTCACAGCTGCAAAATACTAACGCGAATTCTTTACAGACGAATGGAAAAACTGGTAGAAGCCGACCTCGGGGAAGATCAGTTTGGATTCCGTAGAAACATTGGAACACGTGAGTCAATACTGACCTTACGACTTATCTTATAAGAAAGAGTAAGGAAAGGCAAACCTACGATTCTAGCGTTTGTAGACTTAGAGAAAGCTTTTGACAATGTTGACTGGAATACTCTCTTTCAAATTCTAAAGGTGGCAGGGGTAAAACACAGGGAGCGAAAGGCTATTTACAATTTGTACAGAAGCCAGATGGCAGTTATAAGAGTCGTGAGGCATGAAAGGGAAGCAGTGGTTGGGAAGGGAGTGAGACAGGGTTGTAGTCTCTCCCCGATGTTATTCAATCTGTATATTGAGCAAGCAGTAAAGGAAACAAAAGAAAAATTCGGAGTAGGTATTAAAATGCATGGAGAAGAAATAAAAACTTTGAGGTTCGCCGATGACATTGTAATTCTATCAGAGACAGCAAAGGACTTGGAAGAGCAGTTGAACGGAATGGACAGTGTCTTGAAAGGAGGATATAAGATGAACATCAAGAAAAGCAAAACGAGGATAATGGAATGTGGTCGAATTAAGTCTGGTGATGCTGAGGGAATTAGATTAGGAAATGAGACACTTAAAGTAGTAAAGGAGTTTTGCTATATGGGGAGCAAAATAACTGATGATGGTCGAAGGAGAGAGGATATAAAATGTAGACTGGCAATGGCAAGGAGAGCGTTTCTGAAGAGGAGAAATTTGTTAACATCGAGTATAGATTTAAGTGTCAGGAAGTCGTTTCTGAAAGTATTTGTATGGAGTGTAGCCATGTATGGAAGTGAAACATGGACAATAAATAGTTTGGACAAGAAGAGAATAGAAGCTTTCAAAATGTGGTGCTACAGAAGAATGTTGAAGATTAGGTGGGTAGATCACGTAACTAATGAGGAGGTATTGAATAGGACTGGGGAGAAGAGAAGTTTGTGGCAAAACTTGACTAGAAGAAGGGATCGGTTGGTAGGGCATATTCTGAGGCATCAAGGGATCACAAATTTAACATTGGAGGGCAGCGTGGAGGGTAAAAATCGTAGAGGGAGACCAAGAGATGAATACAGTAAGCAGATTCAGAAGGATGTGGGTTGCAGTAGGTACTGGGAGATGAAGAAGCTTGCACAGGATAGGGTAACATGGAGAGCTGCATCAAACCAGTCTCAGGACTGAAGACTACAACATCAACATCGCAAAATGTGTGCTAAAACATCTTGTATCGGAAGCTACGTTTGGGAGATAGAACACGATGTAGTCAGACCAGTTTCATTACAGTGGGCAGTAACAGCTGTGGTTCCTAGGCCACCGTTATACCGGGAGATCCTTGTGGAAGGAGCAAGAGAGGAAGTGGGGGTAGCAGGGAAAAGAGTGACCAGTGACAGCTGGTCGATGAGATTCATTATGAGACATCCTATCAAAATAAGGCAGAGAATAAGAGTGGTGTGCCGGAGTGAAAAGCGTATTGAGGGTGGTGGATGTCGGTCCGGGTCAGGGCCGATAGTAGAACTGGGAAGTGGCGATAGCGGCGTTAGGAGTTGGAAGCCGCCCGGAGGACGAGATGGCAGTTCCGCAAGGACCGTGAAGAAGGGAGAGGCGTAGCGCTCTCTGCGAAAGCTACAACGCTCTAGCAGATTTTCTGTAGTTTCGTTTCGGGAAGGAAGCAAGTACGAGTGAGTCAAAATTACACTACTGACCATTAAAATTGCTACACCCTGAAGAAACGCAGATGATAAACGGGTATTCATTGGACAAATATATTATACTAGAACTGACATGTGATTACATTTTCACGCAGTTTCGGTGCAGAGATCCTCAGAAATCAGTACTCACAACATTCACCTCTGGCCGTAATAACGGCCTTGATACGCCTGGGCATTGAGTCAAACAGAGCTTGGATGGCGTGTACAGGTACAGCTGCCCATGCAGCTTTAACACATTACCACAGATCATCAAGAGTAGTGACTGGCGTATTGTGACGAGCCAGTTGCTCGGCCACCATTGACCAGACGTTTTCAGTTGGTGAGAGATCTGGAGAATGTGCTGGCCAGGGCAGTAGTCTAACATTTTCTGTATCCACAAAGGCCCGTACAGGACCTGCAACATGTGGTCGTGCATTATCCAGCTGAAATGCATGGTTTCGCAGGGATCTAATGAAGGGTAGAGCCACGGGTCGTAACACATCTGAAAAGTAACGTCCACTGTTCAAAGTGCCGTCAGTGCGAACAAGAGGTGACCGAGACGTGTAACCAATGGCACCCCATACCAATATTAAAAGATATATCGGCTCAACCACTTGTTTATAGATTGACACGTTTCAGAAGTCAAGCTTCCATCATCAGAATAATAAAAAGTGAAAGAACCTGTTAAAACTTGCTAAAATGGAACATGCACCAGGCACAAAAAAATTGATAGTAAAATTAAAACATCGTGGGTACTTCCCTTGTTGCAGCCGTGTCTTCCAAGGTCCATCTCCACATAGTCGTCAAAGTATAAAAAGCTCTAAAATGGTGTCGCCTATGGTGTTCAACATCTAAGCACATGGCTCTCTCCTCTATCGTCGTAAACCGCCCGTGCGTTTTCGTTGATACCACACACCACGTAGCCAAACACGACACGGAAACGCGAGTGAGCTCACGCGCAAGTAAACAAGGAAGTCACAGAGCTGTCTATACAAATAGATAACGTATACATGTTCCAAGGACCCCATGAAATGATGGTATCCTGCCAATTGCTAAAAATGTAGTTACGAAAAGAAACCAGTGAAATGTTTGAAAAAGTTATTTGTATCACCCGTCAGCTGTTCATTCAGTGTGTTCTGATTATCCACGCTATGTATCGTTATTTCCAGCTGTTCTAGTAGATCCAGCTTTTTGCCTTTGTCCTGTCTATGTAAAATAACGAGATCCTGATCTATTCCCAACATGGGGTGTCCCGTTTCCCAAATATGCGTGGCTACAGCTGACTTTTCGAAATTATTGAGCCGGAAAGCATCGCTATGTTCTTTGTAACGCACTTTAAAGGACCTACCAATTTGGCCTACATAGCTTGCCTTGCACGTGTTACACTGAATTTTATAGACCCCAGCTCTCTCATATTTATCGCTTTCCTGCTGTAAATTATTTCTTAGTTTAAACCGCAGCGTATTACTGGTCTGAAAAGCGGTATCAACTTTAAAAGGTTTGAAAATGTTAGCCACTTTTTGCGTAATATCACCGAAGTACGGTATTGCGACTCTCGTAATATTATTTACGGTGTTCTTCCTCGCATTCGCGCGCTGTTTCTGTCGTATTAATTTATTGACAACGTTTTGGTGATATCCGTTAGCTCTGGCTAGTTGTTTCACGATGTTCAGCTCAGTCATTCTGTCTTCTTCATTCATAGGGACTCTAAAGGCTCTATCTATCAAAGATCTAAAAGCAGAACGTTTCTGGCAATTAGGATGGCAGGAATTATTTTGTATCAACACATCAGTAGTGGTTGGTTTCCTAAATATTTTAAAAACATGCCTACAATTTTGTTTCCTAATACTTAGATCGAGAGATTGCAGTTCACCATTTTTCTCTTCTTCCACAGTGATTTCAATTTTACTGTGTAACTCGTTAAATTTATTTACTATTTCTGCAACTTCTTTTTCTTGTCCATCAATAAGAAGCAGCGTATCATCTACATAGCGTTTGTAATATACAAGTTTATCCACGGGATATTGCGGGTTAACGAGGAGTCTTTTTTCCAAATGATTTATAAAGATGTCTGCTATGGTTCCAGGTATAGTGGAACCCATAGCCAGTCCATCTTTTTACATATAAAATTTATTGTTAAAAGAAAAATAATCATATTTCTGAACGAATTCTAACTGTTCGATGAATTCGACTATTTCTTGCTGAGACAGTGTTTTGTACTTAAGCAAATTTTCTTTGTTGACCTTAACGGCCTCATTTACCGGCACATTCGCATAAAGGTTTTTAATGTCTAGAGATACTAGGCGGGCCGTGTCAGCGATAGGCTTATCTTTAATTTCATTTATCAAAGCTGAATTATTTGTGATTGAAAACTTATCCCCGATCACGAAAGATGGTTTTAAAATTTTATCGAGCATTTTAGTAATTTTGCATAAAGGACTGTTTCTAGAATTCACAATTACTCTAGCAGGACAATTTTTCTTATGTACCTTAAACTGGGATCTAAGTCGTGGAGCTTTCGGATTCATGACGGAGCAGCGTATTTTTTTTTTTTTCTTTTTCTGTGAAGAGGAAGAAAGTCCTCTTCAATAGCTTTTTTAATTCGGCTTGTACCTTTTTTGTTAAATCCATGCCGATTTCTGTAATGTCGTTTACCGAAAAGAACTGCAATGTTTTATTAATGTACTGCTCTTCACTAACAATAACAATGGAATTTGATTTGTCTACTTTGGCAACGATTGCGTCATTTGAATCAAACTTTTCGTTAATAGAAGTAACAGTTTTGTAATCTTTACTATGACTGTAAGCTTTATTCGAAATTTTATTCATTGGCCGCATTCCGAGGTCCTTGGATAGAATTAGGTTCATTTTCCTCTGTGGAATTCCCGTTTCCACACTGCAACGTCTCGTAGATTTCGATGGACCACGTAGCATGCCCTCCTGCACTGCAGCAATGTTTACTTCACTTCTTCCGGCTCTAGGTCGCCCGGTATTCCCGCGATAATTGTCTGCTACTGACCCAGTTGCTGCAAACTTCTAGTAAATGAGACAAATTGTTAAACAAGTTGGTGTCTGTCCGTCTGTAAATCATTTTGTAAACCTTCGACGCACTTCTGTCGCCGTTTGCACAACTTCCATTAAGCTTGCAGCCACTCTTCCTTGCTCCTGGCCCGCATCTCGTGGTCGTGCGGTAGCGTTCTCGCTTCCCACGCCCGGGTTCCCGGGTTCGATTCCCGGCGGGGTCAGGGATTTTCTCTGCCTCGTGATGGCTGGGTGTTGTGTGCTGTCCTTAGGTTAGTTAGGTTTAAGTAGTTCTAAGTTCTAGGGGACTGATGACCATAGATGTTAAGTCCCATAGTGCTCAGAGCCATTTGAACCATTTTGAACCTTGCTCCTGTGTGAATCTGTCAGCCATGGGTACTAACAACCTGGAATAGAAAACAAACCAAAATCAATATTGTTCACATAATTTTGACTTAGCCATGGGTAGTAACAACCTGGAATAGAAAACTAAACAAAATTATGATTGGTCACATAATTTTGTTTCAGCATGTAAACTTCATCTACATCTTCATCTACATGGACACTCTGCAAGTCACACTTATGTGCCTGGCAGGGGGTTCATCGAACCACCTTCACAATAATTCTCTATTACTCCACTCTCCAACAGAGCGCGGAGAAAGCGAACACGAATACCTTTCCGTACGAGCTATGATTTCCGTTGTTTTGTTATGATGATTGTTTCTCCCCATGTAGGTCGACGTCAACTACATATTTTCGAATTCGGAGGAGAAAGTTGGTGGTTTACATTTCGAGAGGAGATTCCACCGCAACGGAAAGCGCCTTTGTTTCAATGATGTCCATCCCAAATCCTGCATCATGTCACTGACACTCTCTGCCCCAATTTCTCGATAATACAAAACGTGCTGCCCTCCTTTGTACTTTCTCGGTGCACTCCGTTAATCCTGTCTGGTAAGAATCCCGCACCGCCTACCAGTACTGGACGGACAAGCATAGCGTAAGCAGTCTCGTTAGGAGATCTGCTGCATCTGCTTTCTACCAATAAATCATAGTCTTTGGTTCGCCTTCCCCACAACATTTTCTATGTGTTCTTTACAATTTAAGTTGATAGTAATTGTAATTCCTAGGTATTTAGTTGAATTTAGGGCCTTTAGATTTGATTGATTTATCGTGTAACCGAAGTGTAACAGATTCCTTGTAGAGCTCGTATGGGTGATCCCCACACTTTTCATCATTTAGGGTCAACTACCAATTTTCGCACCATACAGATTTCTTTTCTAAATCGTTGTACAATCTCTTTTGATCTTCTGAAGACTTTACTAGACGATAAACGACAACATCATCTGGAAACAACCTAAGACCGTTGCTTAGATTGTCTCTTAAACCGTTAATATACACTCCAGGAAATGGAAAAAAGAACACATTGACACCGGTGTGTCAGACCCACCATACTTGCTCCGGACACTGCGAGAGGGCTGTACAAGCAATGATCACACGCACGGCACAGCGGACACATCAGGAACCGCGGTGTTGGCCGTCGAATGGCGCTAGCTGCGCAGCATTTGTGCACCGCCGCCGTCAGTGTCAGCCAGTTTGCCGTGGCATACGGAGCTCCATCGCAGTCTTTAACACTGGTAGCATGCCGCGACAGCGTGGACGTGAACCGTATGTGCAGTTGACGGACTTTGAGCGAGGGCGTATAGTGGGCATGCGGGAGGCCGGGTGGACGTACCGCCGAATTGCTCAACACGTGGGGCGTGAGGTCTCCACAGTACATCGATGTTGTCGCCAGTGGTCGGCGGAAGGTGCACGTGCCCGTCGACCTGGGACCGGACCGCAGCGACGCACGGATGCACGCCAAGACCGTAGGATCCTACGCAGTGCCGTAGGGGACCGCACCGCCACTTCCCAGCAAATTAGGGACACTGTTGCTCCTGGGGTATCGGCGAGGACCATTCGCAACCGTCTCCATGAAGCTGGGCTACGGTCCCGCACACCGTTAGGCCGTCTTCCGCTCACGCCCCAACATCGTGCAGCCCGCCTCCAGTGGTGTCGCGACAGGCGTGAATGGAGGGACGAATGGAGACGTGTCGTCTTCAGCGATGAGAGTCGCTTCTGCCTTGGTGCCAATGATGGTCGTATGCGTGTTTGGCGCCGTGCAGGTGAGCGCCACAATCAGGACTGCATACGACCGAGGCAGACAGGGCCAACACCCGGCATCATGGTGTGGGGAGCGATCTCCTACACTGGCCGTACACCACTGGTGATCGTCGAGGGGACACTGAATAGTGCACGGTACATCCAAACCGTCATCGAACCCATCGTTCTACCATTCCTAGACCGGCAAGGGAACTTGCTGTTCCAACAGGACAATGCACGTCCGCATGTATCCCGTGCCACCCAACGTGCTCTAGAAGGTGTAAGTCAACTACCCTGGCCAGCAAGATGTCCGGATCTGTCCCCCATTGAGCATGTTTGGGACTGGATGAAGCGTCGTCTCACGCGGTCTGCACGTCCAGCACGAACGCTGGTCCAACTGAGGCGCCAGGTGGAAATGGCATGGCAAGCCGTTCCACAGGACTACATCCAGCATCTCTACGATCGTCTCCATGGGAGAATAGCAGCCCGCATTGCTGCGGAAGGTGGATATACACTGTACTAGTGCCGACATTGTGCATGCTCTGTTGCCTGTGTCTATGTGCCTGTGGTTCTGTCAGTGTGATCATGTGATGTATCTGACCCCAGGAATGTGTCAATAAAGTTTCCCCTTCCTGGGACAATGAATTCACGGTATTCTTATTTCAATTTCCAGGAGTGTAGATAAGGAACAGCAGAGGGCCTATAGGGGGAACGTCAGAAATCACTTCTGTCTTACTCGATTACTTCTCTTCAGTTACTACGAACTGTGACCTCCCCGACAGAAAACCACAAACCCAGTCACATAACTGAGACAATATTCCATAAGCACGCGATTTGATTACAAGCGGCTTGCGAGGCGTCAAAAGCCTTCTAGAAATCTAGAAATACGGAATCAACTTGAAATCCCTTCTCAATAGCCCTCAATGCTTCCTGTGAGTAAAGAGCTACTAGCTATGTTCCACCAGAACGATGTTTTCTAAATCCTTGTTGATTTTGTGTCAATAGACCGTTCTCTTCGAGACAATTCATAATGTTCAAACACAATATATGTTCCAAAAATGCGCTGGATAGCGACGTTAATGATAAGGGCGTGTTACTGGATTACTCGTATTGCCTTTTTTGAATACTGGTGTGATCTATGCATGGGGGCTTGTTTAAATATATAATTGAAAATATTTTTTTTTTGTTTTTTAGTATGTCCGATTACGCAGTGTCTCGTAATCGGTTGGCCCTGACTAGAATTATTACGCAATCTGACTGCAACAAACAATGTAAGAAAATTTTCGTAAACACAGTTAATTAATTAAGTCCCCAGCAACTATAAAACCTACAAAACCAATAAGCACAAAAGTAGCTGTTCTGTATGTGGGAGTGTGACTCAACGTCCACATCTGGCACGGTTCTTCTCCAACAAGACAAGAATTTTTAAATACCAATTATACTGACGTGACAAAAGAAAATTAGAAAAACTATAATTACGCAAGAAAACCAGAATTCACTCTAATACAAGAACACAAGCCAGATGCTTTGTTGACTGAACCTGTAGTGACGCATTATTTCAGACACACAATTAATAAAAGAACATTGTAGTTTTTACCTTCATATATATTGACGAAATGCACTCATTACAATAACATCTGCTATCTCTCCCATCAAATAACTGCATAAAACATGGAACAACACTCTTTACTACATCTCACTCCGACTTCACGACAAGCAGTGCCCACTAGCACATCTCGGTACGACTCTTAACACACACTGTCCTCTACGAGCTCTCTACAAGCACTGACTGCCATGAACTCTCGACAATCACTGACTGCCACGAACTCTTAACACACACTGTGGAGGCGGCTTAGTAGTACTCTTTGGCGCAATCTCTGGCGCAGTGGCACAGTGTAGCCACCTTTCATATGCCCCTCCTCCACAGGCCAGAATTTGATGGTATTTTTGCCAGCATTGGTGGTGAAAATACCACCAAATTCGTCCACAAAAATACAGACAAAAATAAAAGATAATATTAATACCTAAACATCACATAATTAGTTAAAAATTTTGGCTTTGCACTGACCTTTTACTAACCTAATATATGAAATACAGTAGGCAATACAACTTCTTTTCATACATGTGACTTTACATAATAGTTTACACAATATACAAAAAATCAGTTTATACAAATGTTCACATAAAATGCTTTCAGTGATTAGTTTATACAAAAAAAAAAAGACACCAACAGGTTACATGTTTTCCGTAGAAGCAGTCCATCAGTGGCACCCAGTAAAGTTTAGCAGGTACACCCAGCAACAAGTCACATTAGTTCAGTAGAAGCAATCCATCAGTTGCACCCAGCAATGTTAAGCAGGTGCAGACACCAACAAGTGACATCATTTCAGTAGAAGCAGTCCATCAGTTGCACCCAGCAATGTTGAGCAGGTGCAGACACCAACAAGTGACATCATTTCAGTAGAAGCAGTCCATCAGTTGCACCCAGCAATGTTGAGAGCAGGTGCAGACACCAACAAGTGACATCATTTCAGTAGGAGCAGTCCATCAGTTGCACCCAGCAATGTTGAGCAGGTGCAGACAGCAAGAAGTAACATCATTTCAGTAGAAACAGTTCTAACAGTGGCACCCAGCAATGTTGAGAAGGTGCAGACAGCAACAAGTGACTTCATTTCAGTAAAAACAGTTCATCAGTTGCACGCAGCAATGTTGAGTAGGTGCAGACAGCAACAAGTGACATTATTTCAGTAGAAGCAGTTCCATCTGTGGCACCCAGTAAAGTTCAAGAGGTACACACAGCAACAAGTCACATTAGTTCAGTAGAAGCAGTCCATCAGAGGCACCCAGCAATGTTGAGTAGGTGCAGACAGCAACAAGTGACTTCATTTCAGTAAAAACAGTTCATCAGTTGCACCCAGCAACGTTGAGAGCAGGTGCAGACAGCAAGAAGTAACATCATTTCAGTAGAAGCAGTCCATCAGCTGCACCCAGCAAAGTTGAGCAGGTGCAGACAGCAACAAGTGACATTATTTCAGTAGAAGCAGTTCATCAGTTGCACCCAGCAATGTTGCGAGCAGGTGCAGACACCAACAAGTGACACCATTTCAGTAGAAGCAGTCCATCAGTTGCACCCAGCAATATTGAGTAGGTGCAAACAGCAAAAAGTCACATCTCTCAGCAGAAGCAGTTCCATAAAATTCAGTAGCACTGATCACACTGTTCATCAGAGTTTATGAGCACAAATTAAACATGTCCTAGTGGCACCAATCATGTAGAAAAGGTACAGGTAACAGTCCATAATTTTTTTTTACAATCACTGATCACACAGTTCATCAGCAGAAATTAAACACGACCAAATGTCACACATCATGTTGAAAAGTGCAGCACCATCACTAATCACACAGTTCAGGCATGAACAATAGTTTGAATGTACATACAAATGCTTTTACAGTAACATACAAATCATAACAAACACACAAATGATATCAGATAATTGTCTTATTAACTATTACAATACACAAATACCAGTAAACCTATAATATTTATGGGTGTCAGTGCAAGCCACTATCAACAAATAAAATAATATTTAGGAGATAGGTGGGTAGGATTAGGAAAGGAAAACACACAAAACACACTCACTCATCTTTCATCCACATTAGTGCTACTGTGTAACTGAATAGTGTTAATTGTGTAAATGAAATTCTGTCTAAATCTGATGTTCATCATGTGTATCAAGTAGTACTGGCAGCAATGTATAACAGTCAATAATAGTTAGTCAACGTCATAGTCATCATGTCAAGACCAATGTTTGCCAAGCCAGATCAAAATGTACTGTTGTTGAACAACTGTCAGTGAGCCAAGATATGCAATTACTTCCTCTCTTCAAAAAAAAAGTATATACTGCTTAGTGATTTAACAAAGTGTGTGTATAGACTATCTTCCTTCTATTTTAGTGTTCTAGTCTGCTCTCTTCATCCTCCTTGTTCCATAAGACCAACAAAAAAAATATGCTCCTCACTTACTTTACCTCTTATCCACCAAAACTCCAATAATCATCAGCATCACATAATCTCAATACGTCACTAATACTTCTTCAATACGTCGATACATATAACTCTTATCATCAATATCATTTACCTTACCTCTTGTCCACAAAAACTCCAATAATCATCAACTTCATATAATCTCTATACCTCAATAATACGTCAATAAATATAAACCTTATTGCCAATATCATCTCACTTCCAACACAACTCTTTCCTCTAGTCAGTCTCCTCGAACAAGTACAGATAAAATCCTAATGCAAACCTCATCATCCCCTACAATCCGAAGACACAGTGTCCACACACAACCTCTGTGTAATCCATCTGACCCAAATTTTCTACTCATTATAAATTATAAGATACACTTTGGTTCCTTGTCCATCATTAAATAAAAGAAATGCATACCTGACCTCTAACAGACTTAGTTCGAATAACTCTCAGTAATTAAGTAAGATTACGGAGTGTGAATGATCATAATATTTCACAGTGTGTACACCACTTCAAGAATCATAGCAGAAGCAAACATGTGGAGTATTTTTTGTGTCAAGTGTCACTTCCTATTTCAATTGCTCACGAAAATGCAGTGTGATACTGTCAATGGTCTAAACCTAGTTTTGGTCTGTCATGTCGTTAGCTTCCTTCCTATTAGCATAAATTTATACAGCTTCTATAAAACCTCAGCTCATGTGACTTCTATGACTTTCTTGTACTAATGTCGTTCGTCGAATGATAGCAGTTAATTTTTTTTATCTTAAAAATATAAGGCACTGAGCGTAAGCAAAACAAGCAATAGCGAGTAAATATACCAGTAGAGAACAGAATGTCAACAAGTGGATGCAGCACAATTCCTACAACGAGGCTCTGCCAAGCGAACAATCTATAATTAATACAGTAGTGTGACCTAAACTCTATGTTTGTACACAGTATATCAGCATTGCTATATACCAAATTAAAAAGCAGTTATGACAACAAAACAGAAATGTGTAAATATGTAATCCATACGCATAGCAGTAAACATATATCTTACGTAATAAACAGGTCATTAGCATCATATCAGCATAAGCAAATAAATGTTCATGTGTCATCCTAATAAGTAAACATGAAGGCGCAAGCAGATAAATCACAAAGTATAACTTACATACATATCAGCACAACTAATCAGGTGACAATTATAATTTAAATAAATAAGCACAGCAGGCACATAACTAAAAAAAATATGACATCAGTGAAAAAGCAGTGCAGCCAAGCGATGCATAATATACACAAATAACAACCATGTTCATTAATAAAACATTGACAAAAATCAGCAAATGTACGCAAGCACGTCGCTTCACACGTAAATTCATAGAACATGAAATTAGCACAAAGTATGAATCACGTAATCGCGAGCACCAAATTACGTCTAAAGTACGTACCTAAGTGGAAATATGTTACCTGAAAAATAAACTCAATTAATAGTTACCTTTTTTAGTTAATTACTTTCTTCTTCGAAATTACATTCTTCCTGAAAATTTTCTCGATAGCAAGTCGTCTTAACGTCGGACACGCACAGAATTTACCTGAAGTTCTTAAATATTTTATAGAACCGTATCCTGAAAAATACTGAATGTTAATAACAGAATTCATCAAGTCACTATAGCTTTATACTGAATTTAGTCGGAGAAATTAGACTGTGTGTTTGTTTACGGCTGTCAGTGCATTCGCACTGAGCGCTCGATCAGCTGTGGGCGCGTGACGTAGGAAGCTATTGTTCGCGGTCAACGACTGCCTTGTGCGGCGCGCAGACTTGACTGTTGCTTTGAGTATGTGCCGCCGCCAAAACACAGCGCGGTATCCTTGTACTCTCCGCATGTTTACATGTAGCTGTTAGTTTCTCACAAGTATGTCATTCCACAAAAATTTTAACATTTGATATATGATGTATTCCTTTAGAGCGTCGTGATTTAAGAGTTTCTACTTCAACAGTGTTATCATGAATAATTTTTCGAATTCTATATGGACCGTTATAAAGCAGAAAAAATTTGCGACACAAGCCTTTTCCTTTATGAGACAAACGGTGGGACTTAATTAATACCTTTTGACCAACCGAAAAAATTTTTAAACGACCAGGACGTTTCGCTGATTTCTCTCTTCTAGCAGCCGCAGATGCAATATTTTGTAGAGCCAGGTTGACAACTTCAGAATGCCGCAGTTTCCGTGAAGGCGGAAAAGGAACGATTTCAGATATGCGATTTGTCGGTGCTTTGTTTTTTAATATCATTATAGGCGGTAAAGAAGTTGAGTCATTAGGGAGTTCATTCAGAATGTTTTGAAAAATATGAAGATACTGATCCCAAGTTCTGTGATTCTGATGACAATAAAGACGGCACAATTTATTGATTTCCTTCATCCATCTCTCTGAAGCGTTAGATTGAGGGTGAAAAAGTGAAATGAAAATTGGTTTAATTTTACGACGCTGTAGAGTACGAAGCCAAACTTTAGAACGAAACTGTGATCCATTATCTGATATAACCTTATCAACATGACCAACTTCTTTAAGAAAATGTTTGATGAAAGCATTAGATACTGAACGAGCTGTTGCTTTGCGTAAAGGTGTAAAACACACATATTTTGACGTCAATTCCACTGCTACGAAAATGTACGCAAAACCATTAGTAGAACGAACCACTGGACCGAACAAATCGACTGCAGCCATCTCCTTTAATTTCGCTGGAATGACAGGAAACAACGGTGCTCTGTGAGAAATCGTTGGAGGCTTAGCCATTTGACATAATTTGCATTTGGCAAGAACAGATCGAATATGTTTTTCCATATTATTGAAGTGGCAATTTTCTCGTAATTTGTGAAAGCATTTTCTGGGACCAAAGTGTGCATAACTGAAATGTGTGTACCAAATCAATTTATTGACCCACTCATCAGGAATACAAACTAACCAAACGGAGTTGTCGACCGATTTTCGTTTAAAAAGAATGTCATTGCGAACTAGATAATGCTGTCTAATCGCTACGCTTTCCTTTCTCCTCCACTTCTCCTTAATGTCCTTCCAGATAGGATCCTTATTTTGCTCCTTAGCGATGTCCTGGAGCGAAGACGAAATAAAGTTCTCAAACGCAACACCTTGAATATACATCAAACAAAAATTGTTTTCCTTGCAGTCCTCTTCAGCACTTTGTTTCAAACCCATAGGTGCACGTGATAAAGCATCGGCAACAATATTAGAAGAACCCTGTATGTAAACAATACTAGAGTCAAATTCCTGTAGGTACAACGCCCATCGTGACAATCTGCCATGAGTTAATTTTGTTGACATAAGAAATTCCAGAGCTCGATGATCGGTGTAAACCTTAGTATGTCTGCCAAACAAAAATGTGCGAAATTTTGTAAAAGCCCAAACAACAGCCAAAGCTTCAAGTTCCGTAATCGAATAATTCTTTTCGGATTTAGAGAGAACGCGACTTCCAAATGCAATAGTCTTCTGTACTACAACTCCGTTTTCTTCTATCTCTTGAAATAAATGTGCACCTAGGCCTTTGTATGATGAGTCCGTTGCCAAACAAAATTCTTTAGATAAATCCGGATGTGAAAGAAGTGGAGCAGCAACTAAAGCATCACGAAGCTGTTCAAATTCTGACTGAGCTTCCTCATCCCAACACCAATTAGATTTCTTTCCAGATAGTTCACATAAACGAGGTGTTGCCAAATCGTCTAATCTAACAAAACGTCTAAGAAAATTACAAACACCAAGGAAACCACGAACATCACGTTTTGTGGTAGGAACAGCATAATTACGAATAGCGTCTAGTTTCTCTGGATCAGGGAGAATACCTTCTGTAGAAATAATATGACCGAGAAATTTCACCTGAGAACGACCAAATTCAGATTTTTCCAAATTCACTGTCATGCCAACTCGTGCAAAAATACGTAATAATGAATCCAAAATTTTGTTGTGCTCACTCCAAGAACGTTTCGCAATAAGAATATCGTCAACATAAGAAGTAATGTTGTCACGAAGATAAACAGGTAAAATTTCATTTAACTACGAATGAATGCTGCTGAAGGTACAGTAACTCCACATGGCAATTTCCGAAATCACTTTTGGGTAAATTAGTCAAATCCGGTTATTGTTTACTTACTCACTAGATAGATTGATAGTCGAAGAGTTGGTTTGGCAGATGCAAAGAATAGTAAAAGAGTAGGTAGCGGTACAGAAAACTAAAAGAGAAATAGCACCACTACAGCTCGGGGCCCTATGCTCGCTACGGCACATATTCACTTAGAGTAGTGAATCCCCTGAGGACATTAATAAGTTCAAACAGTAATTTTCGATATTTCATTTAGGTAAATAGTCATATCTGGTTATTGTTTATCTACTGTCTAGATAGATTGATAGTCGAAGAGTTGTTTTGACAGATGCAAAGAATAGTAAAAGAGTAGGCAGCGGTGCAGAAAACTAAAAGGGAAATAGCACCACTACAGCTCGGGGCCCTATGCTCGCTACGGCACATATTCACTTAGAGTAGTGAATCCCCTGAGGACATTAATAGCTGCACATAATTTCTAGTTTGTGACCTTGTGGCACATCTGGCGGGAGTGCGTACATAAATTGATCTAACCATGCACATGGATGTATGTCATTCTTAGAATTGCGGAAGATCTTAAATTTCCGGACAGTCAAAAAGTGTTTATAGTCAAAGTTTTCGCCTCGTGGCGACAAAGACCTACCGCGTCTGTCCCAGTCCGAATGCCGATTATTGTCAAGTTCGCGCGCTTGGCGCTCTCTTGTTGCATCCCGTAAATGAAACAAATTATTTTCTTCAAACCCCTAACACTTGTCAATTTATCTGAGATCTCCTCAACTCTTTCCGATGAGTCACTTAATTGTCCTTTCTGTTTATTTACGTCTTCCGTAAGTGTCGCGACTCGGGTTTCGGTATTGTCGCATTTAGTAGTTAACTGTTCACACTGTTGCGTTAAGTTATTTATTCTTTCATTTGGTACGGATTCCTCAATTCTTTCAATTATTTCTTCCTTATCGTGTGCACGTTGTAAATTTAATTCTGAAAAGTTTTGTACTATCACGCGATCTTTTTCTTCCTGTTCTCTGTCCTGTTCTTCTTGTCTGATTTCTGTTGAAATTAAACTATTATTGTGAGCATTCAAAATCGGTTGTACTTCTTCTCTAATTTCTTTATTTGATTCGTCTTTCATGTATTTGAAACATGTCCCTGTTCGTGAGCCTGACTGAGTTTCCATTGTTCCCCTATCAGTTTCTAATTCAGATCGTAACTGTGATCCCACTGCTTTCATCTCGGTTTTAGTTGTTCCTAGTTCTGTTTCAATTGTTCCTATTTTTGAGCATAACCGTGTTGTCATTGCTCTTAATTCAGATACAAACCGTGTTTCCATTTTTAATATAGCACTCATCAACTGCCCCATAGTAACTGTTTCAAAATTATTTTCGCCCCTAACATTTCCCGCAAAACCAGTTTCCTCCGTCATAGCTGTAAAGCTATCTGTGTTCGATACTATTTCAGAATCTTCTGTCGTTAATCTCAGATTCTGTGAATTTTCCGATTGAGAAAAATTTTGAAATGGTTCCGGACTATTTTCCCGACTTATTACATTGTTTTCAACTCCATTATCCACCATACTGTTTTCCTCTGTTGGCGAGTTCGCCATGTCAACAATTTCGTTATTCTCACTATTCATCATTTTTGCCTTTTTCATTGATCGCGTAATCATTTACAAAATATACGAAGATTCGTCACTGTACGAAAATCACACACAATGACTCCTTATCTCCAACAATACTATTCACACTATATGTTTCCCTCAAACACGATTAACGAACAATTGAAATAATTGCACTAATTTGTCAAACGCGTATACAAGGCAATAAAAATTAAATTTTGAAAAATACCATTAGAAGAATGCCAATTACCAAATCTACACATACAAAATAGACTACAATTACTAGCTACAAATTACTACAACAAAACTACTGTCTACTACTTTTACAGTCAGAAAAATTCCAAGGGACGATCCGAAGGAGCGGTCGCCACGTGCATGGGGGCTTGTTTAAATATATAATTGAAAATATTTTTTTTTTGTTTTTTAGTATGTCCGATTACGCAGTGTCTCGTAATCGGTTGGCCGTGACTAGAATTATTACGCAATCTGACTGCAACAAACAATGTAAGAAAATTTTCGTAAACACAGTTAATTAATTAAGTCCCCAGCAACTATAAAACCTACAAAACCAATAAGCACAAAAGTAGCTGTTCTGTATGTGGGAGTGTGACTCAACGTCCACATCTGGCACGGTTCTTCTCCAACAAGACAAGAATTTTTAAATACCAATTATACTGACGTGACAAAAGAAAATTAGAAAAACTATAATTACGCAAGAAAACCAGAATTCACTCTAATACAAGAACACAAGCCAGATGCTTTGTTGACTGAACCTGTAGTGACGCATTATTTCAGACACACAATTAATAAAAGAACATTGTAGTTTTTACCTTCATATATATTGACGAAATGCACTCATTACAATAACATCTGCTATCTCTCCCATCAAATAACTGCATAAAACATGGAACAACACTCTTTACTACAACATCTCACTCCGACTTCACGACAAGCAGTGCCCACTAGCACATCTCGGTACGACTCTTAACACACACTGTCCTCTACGAGCTCTCTACAAGCACTGACTGCCATGAACTCTCGACAATCACTGACTGCCACGAACTCTTAACACACACTGTGGAGGCGGCTTAGTAGTACTCTTTGGCGCAATCTCTGGCGCAGTGGCACAGTGTAGCCACCTTTCATCTATTCAGCTTTCCAGTCTTAGGTACGGATCTTTCATCGAGCGAGCGGTTGTATATGATTTTAAGTATGGAACTATTGCATTAGCCTACTGTTAAAGGAACGTGTATCGTATAAAGTCTGGACCAGAAGACTTGGTTTTATTAAGTGATTCAAGTTGTGTCACTGCTCCGAGGATATCCACTTTTAAGTTACTCATGTTGGCAGCTGTTTCTGATTCAAATTCTGGAATATTTACTTCGCCTTATTTGCTGAAGGAATTTCGGAAGGTTGTGTTTGGTAAATCTGTTTTAGCAACTCTGTCGTCGATAGTATTTCCATCGCTATCGTGCAGAGAAGGTATTGATAGTAGCTTGCCGCTAGTATACTTCTCATACGACGAGAATCTCTTTGGATTTGCTGTCAGTGAGCCGTGCTGCGACTCGCGTTGGTGCTGTTTGTAGGTTTCCGTCCTCTGTTGCAGGCCAGACGGTATCGTTTAGTTGACATGGTTGCGGTTGCCGGTTTTGCAAGCGTTGCCTGTCCGCAAGTGACAGCAGCGGCGGTTATCGATATGTTGCCCTATCTTTAGGGCGACGTCGTTTATTTTCCGGCTCGTGTGAGTGTGGCAGTTCGGTTGGGGACTCATGAGGAGCCAGGTCCACGCAGCGCCAGAACACGCCCGGACCGCTGGCGGCACGCATTGTAATATTAGTAATTTTCGCCTCACAAACATTAATATACGCTCAATAGTAAACGCCTGATGGCCTAAAGTTATTGAACAATTGTAAAGTAAAAGAAATGAACCATCGCATAGCATCGACAGAAACTATTATTCTTTATCTTTACCGTTCTTGCGCGGTGCCAGTAAATCTCTATGTACATGTATCGATTAATGGTGTAAAAAAGAATTCTGTTGTTTCAAGACAAATGAGGCTTTTGGCGCCTCACCTTTTACTGTTTGTATTCCATGAGAGGCGGACGCGGACTTGCTGTGTTCCACAACTGTATTTTATATTTGATGTGAAAATATTGAGTGAATATGCTAATTGTTATTTTTTCCAATCAGAAAAGATGTAGTTTCTTGTAACTGATATCGAACAGACAGCATCCAGAGGACATTTTGACTGTTATGTATAAAGTATTTAACCACAATGGTCATCTATTGTAACTTAATATGAAAAGGTACGTAGCATTAAAAAAAAAAAAAAACGTGTGTTAAAGATAAGTGTGCTTATTTTCGGAAATTAACCTTGATGAGTCCATCTCCTTATTTACTTAACTTAATTATTTTGTGTTTCTTCATCATCAGAAATTACGATCACGCTGATGGGCCGAACGCAGCATGAGGCAGAAGGAACATTATCGTTTTCCTATTATATCTGAACCAACTCTTTTTAATTGTGTAGTGTTGCATTTCTTTTAAAGTCTATAAATCTTCTGGTCCCTTAGTGTTGATCCGGGTATGACTACATCGCGACTATAAAAATGCACAGAAATGATAATGTTTCTTCCGAGCGATCTCAAATATATATATATATATATATATATATATATATATATCAATATGCTGCTCTTATTCAGGTATTTAATGGTCAACGTATGTTATTATAATAGCGTAATAAATCCCTGATTCTGTTGCCAAGTGGCCCACCAAAATATTCACTTTTTCGGCATTAAAAAAAAAGTAACAATTCTTTTTATTTTTGTCCCCCAAGAGCAACGCTACAGCATGGACTGCCGGATGGAAGGGCTGTGGTCACGAGGGTGCACGAACTATTCGTAAACCGGATACAGGAAGCTTTAAGATGAGTGCATTTCGACCCAAGCAGAAAAGCCTCCACCATTGTGATATCTCGCGATTCTCCACTGACTTGGGTTCGTGTTGCTGCTCGTAGTGTTGCCGAGGTGAAGAGCAGCGAGTGGAGTGCTTGGGGAAGGCGGATCTGTTTAGCTTCCCTCGACTTCTTATTACTATTTACTGCGTTCAACTTGTTACAATTTGTTAAGTTGAACCAGCAGTAGTTTTTCTTGGCTGGTGGCCGCTAACGCCCCAGTTACCTGCCCTGGGGGTTAGTGTATGTAACGGCAGCTGCTCTCGGGTAAGGCGTGTATTTTTGACAGCTTTCTTGGTTGTAGGCCGGTTGGTGATTCTTCTACTATGGTGGTAGTGGTTCCTTTCTCGTTCTGGGCGCTCTAAACACAGTATTCTGGGGACGTAGTGCAGACCGCCGGTTCCGGCTTTGGCGTATTGTTTCATCGTTGCATTTGCTTTATCGGACGTCAGGTAACTTCAGCAAGATTGTCATTAGTCATTCGTTAGACTGCCACTAGTCTGAGTTACCATCTTGTGAAGTGAATGCAACTATTGGCTATCTCATCGCTCGCGAAAGTGTTTGATGCCAGATCTTCTCAAATGTCAATATCTGGAGCACCGTCTGTGGCCTTTTGGTGCTTGTAAGACATGTGTGTTCTAAAAGGAGGTGTGATAGCCAGTAGTTCAGTGTAACGCTCCTTCAGCCCACGCCTTCTGCGGGTATAATCTGCCTTGTATTATTTATTACAATACCTTGTAATGCCTACATTAAAGGTTATATATGGTTAATAGTTCTTGTCGTCTTCTGGAATAAATCTAGCAGTGTAGTGTTCAGTGGATGTTAAGGGTTGTGTTACAAAGTTTACCATCATCTTATTTCATCCGTTTCGTGATCAGTTGCTTGTTTTTTTTTTTTTTTTTTTATTAACCTTTGCTATTGTATTTGCTGCTTTACAGCAGGTTTCTAATTTTTTTGTATATTGTTGCCGTTGCTGGCGTGTAAGGCATTCAGCCGTGATTTTGGTCATTTGCCTTAAAATTCTAATTTGGTTTTTGTATTTTAGCAGTAAGCCTTAAAACCTTATTTACTGCCATTCCTGGCGTCTGATGCCTTCTGCTGTGTTTGTGGCGACTTGCGTTTAATATTTCAATACCTGTAATGTGTAAGTTGCAGTGAGTTTTAAGCAATTCTTAATTTATTGCCATTCCTGGTGTGTAAGGCCTTCTGCCCAGATCACAGTGGCTTGCTTTTAAAACATTATCTGCTGTATGTGTATTTAAAGGTGATTTGCTAAAATGTAACTCACTGAAAACACTATTGTTTACACAGCTGTTTATTCCTTCATTAATAACGCGTGGTATTTTTTATTTATTATTGAGTCTGGAATTACTCGTTTAAAATAAATTTTGTGTTACTGTAAAGGGCAACTACTAGTAACTTATTACGGCCCAGTCCACAATCAATAATCAAATGTGTGTGAAATCTTATGGGACTTAACTGCTAAGGTCATCAGCCCCTAAGCTTACACACTACTTAACCTAAATTATCCTAAGGACAAACACACACACCCATGCCCGAGGGAGGACTCGAACCTCCGGCGGGAGCGGCCGCGCAATCCTTGACATGGTTCCCCAGACCGGGCAGCCACTCCGCGTGGCTATATATATATATATATATATATATATATATATATATATATATATATATAATCAGTTGCTGTCGATACTATTTCTTTGAGTTACCGGTACACTGTTAATTTGGAAGGAGTGGAGATTGTCTCTCAGGACTTGTTCAGTCGAATACCGGATGGCTAGTAGTTTGTGGGTTTTACTAACTGCGAGGAAGGACTGGAATTGTCTAAAGTTGTAACAGATGATAGTTTACACCTCATTTGTCATAGTGTAAAGAGTAAACCAAATAAATACCACATAAATCCAGAGACTAGAGGAGATCTTACTCGTCAAAGTATAAAAGGATGGGAGCGGATGTTAAAGGATGTGAATAGAAACCCTTCTCACTTTTAATTTACATTACCACAACAGTTAGTGTCTCCACTCGTAAGTGTTAAACGTCCTATATGGCGTCGTTGCTGTTTCAGTGCCCGCCACAATCTTTGTGTGACGACAAGCTAGGCTTGTGTGTAATGCCTTTATTTCTACGTAGGTTTCCCTACGATTCGACGGTCCGTTTGAACCGACGCTGGGTCTTCGCGAATGGCAGATGGACCGCTGATTTAGAGTAATCCCCTTGTGTCACGCGGTAATCTTTCACGCTGAGGTTGGCGACCCAAAATAATTACGATTTATTGGCATGGGAGTGGTGATTTCAAAAGCTGCCGAGGGCAGTTGAATTGATATATGTAGTACACTTAAGGCAGGGAGGGAGCACAGCAAATTGTCAGCCCTGAATATCACTGTCCGTGATCTAGACATTTGTTACCTTCGGGAGGGTGTGCGTACTCGAAGCCCTGTCGATCCCACGGTGTGCTCGGACCGCGTCACCTCGGCTATGAAGCCTTGAATTGTTAGCCAACTTGTGTAATCACGCCGCCGCGGAGAGCAGTGCTTCACTCTGCAGCTGCGCTCGTTTCCGCCCCATGGACGGAGCCGTGCGACCCGCGCCCTCTAGTTCCGCCGCATCATCGCCTGGGTGCGTTTCTTTGGTCCCCAGCTCGTTCATAGTACGCTGCGCTCCGCCGTATTGCTGTGGAGAGCGGGCGCACGACGCTGCAGTTCGCCCGCTTCTGCCGGGGCAGCTCTACGCGTCCACGCGACTGACCTCGCCGCGCGCGCCGCGCCGCCCAATGGCAGGCAAGGTCACGCGGCCGCCGGCCAATCGCGCGCAAGGACACGCCGGATATTGTTACCGCGGTTGAACGACCGCGCGCTGCGTCGCGCTGCTCTTGTTTCAGGAATCCGCCATGCACGATCGCATCGCCGCGCGGCTGAGTCGCGCCCTGGCAGAGTGAGAGGAGGCGAAAGAGGGAGGGGGGGGGGGAGGTGCTTCGTCATCGGCGGTTGCAGCGAGTAGGCGAACAAAACCAAGAGGAACCGCAGGCGAGGCAGGGAACGAAAAAAAGAAAAAGACTGATGGCGGTAGAGCAAGTGAAGGACGCGCGCACGGCGCGGCTCGTCTTCGAATTCCGGCAAGGTCAAAGACTCTTTGGCTCGGCGTCCATTACACCTGGCTGGGAACGTGACGCCGCCGACGTGTAGTAAGCCGCCGCGCGATCCCAGCGCCGCCACTCGACGGCAGCGCCAACTGGGCGACCGCCAAACGAGCGCTGCGCCCCGCCGTGCGAAAACGGCCGTCCGTGGAACTTAAACGTCTCGTTCCAAACAGCGATTCACACACACAAACTCACACCGCGTACACGTGGGACACAGCTCTCGCAAAATAGAAGAATTAGAAGGAACAGGTATTCGGTGTAGTATTTACATCCTGAACACATTTTGCGGCGCCGAACAACTATCGCTGCTACGAGCGTCAGTTGTTTCGCAGAAATGGTGCCTGTAAATCAGCTGTTCAAATTTCGTCAGTCCTGTGAAGTAAAATGTACGTGAGTGTATGTATGGATGTATGTACATGTGTGTGTGTGTGTGTGTGTGTGTGTGTGTGTTCCATTACCTCCCCCTAAACCACTCGACGATTTCAACCAAACTTGGTACATATATCCCTTACAGCTGGCAACAATCGCTGTGGCAACAGCAACGACCACCTATCACAGTTAGGAAGATATGATATAAACAATTTGATGCGTGAAAAACTGCATCATGCCTGATATTTAAATGTATTACTTCTGTGCTACTAACTGTATTCGCAATAAATTTCGCAGGCAGTATCCACATGTGTCGCTAAATGCGCTACAAAAGTATATCATGGTACCGCATATAGTTCAGGAGATAAGGCGTCATAAACACTGAGATCCGTGAAAAAATTTCGCGTCTTGCATGCCGTTTAAATTTATTATTTCCTTGCTACTAACTCCATTCGCAAGGTATTTCGCTGACAGTATGCACATCATAATTGTACGACACATAGTCAATAAATATGGCGTCATAAGCACCGAGATTTGTGGACAAATGCTACATCATGCTTAATGTTTTAATGCATTGTTGTTGTTGTTGTGGTCTTCAGTCCTGAGGCTGGTTAGATGCAGCTCTCCAGGCTACTCTATCCTTTGCAAGCTTCTTCATCTCCCAGCACCTACTGCAACTACCTACTGCAACTTACGTCCTTCTGAATCTGTTTAGTGTATTCATCTCTTGGTTTCCCTCTGCGATTTTTACCCTCCACGCTGCTCCCCAGTACTAAATTGGTGATCCCCTGATGCCTCAGAACATGTCCTACCAACCGATCCCTTCTTCTAGTCAAGTTGTGCCACACACTCCTCTTCTCCCCAATTCTATTCAATACCTCCTCATTAGTTATGTGATCTACCCATCTAACCTTCAGCATTCTTCTGTAGCACCACATTTCGAAGGCTTCTATTCTATTCTTGTCTAAACTACACTCCTGGAAATTGAAATAAGAACACCGTGAATTCATTGTCCCAGGAAGGGGAAACTTTATTGACACATTCCTGGGGTCAGATACATCACATGATCACACTGACAGAACCACAGGCACATAGACACAGGCAACAGAGCATGCACATGTCGGCACTAGTACAGTGTATATCCACCTTTCGCAGCAATGCAGGCTGCTATTCTCCCATGGAGACGATCGTAGAGATGCTGGATGTAGTCCTGTGGAACGGGTTGCCATGCCATTTCCACCTGGCGCCTCAGTTGGACCAGCGTTCGTGCTGGACGTGCAGACCGCGTGAGACGACGCTTCATCCAGTCCCAAACATGCTCAATGGGGGACAGATCCGGAGATCTTGCTGGCCAGGGTAGTTGACTTACACCTTCTAGAGCACGTTGGGTGGCACGGGATACATGCGGACGTGCATTGTCCTGTTGGAACAGCAAGTTCCCTTGCCGGTCTAGGAATGGTAGAACGATGGGTTCGATGACGGTTTGGATGTACCGTGCACTATTCAGTGTCCCCTCGACGATCACCAGTGGTGTACGGCCAGTGTAGGAGATCGCTCCCCACACCATGATGCCGGGTGTTGGCCCTGTGTGCCTCGGTCGTATGCAGTCCTGATTGTGGCGCTCACCTGCACGGCGCCAAACACGCATACGACCATCATTGGCACCAAGGCAGAAGCGACTCTCATCGCTGAAGACGACACGTCTCCATTCGTCCCTCCATTCACGCCTGTCGCGACACCACTGGAGGCGGGCTGCACGATGTTGGGGCGTGAGCGGAAGACGGCCTAACGGTGTGCGGGACCGTAGCCCAGCTTCATGGAGACGGTTGCGAATGGTCCTCGCCGATACCCCAGGAGCAACAGTGTCCCTAATTTGCTGGGAAGTGGCGGTGCGGTCCCCTACGGCACTGCGTAGGATCCTACGGTCTTGGCGTGCATCCGTGCGTCGCTGCGGTCCGGTCCCAGGTCGACGGGCACGTGCACCTTCCGCCGACCACTGGCGACAACATCGATGTACTGTGGAGACCTCACGCCCCACGTGTTGAGCAATTCGGCGGTACGTCCACCCGGCCTCCCGCATGCCCACTATACGCCCTCGCTCAAAGTCCGTCAACTGCACATACGGTTCACGTCCACGCTGTCGCGGCATGCTACCAGTGTTAAAGACTGCGATGGAGCTCCGTATGCCACGGCAAACTGGCTGACACTGACGGCGGCGGTGCACAAATGCTGCGCAGCTAGCGCCATTCGACGGCCAACACCGCGGTTCCTGGTGTGTCCGCTGTGCCGTGCGTGTGATCATTGCTTGTACAGCCCTCTCGCAGTGTCCGGAGCAAGTATGATGGGTCTGACACACCGGTGTCAATGTGTTCTTTTTTCCATTTCCAGGAGTGTATTTATCGTCCATGTTTCACTTCCATACATGGCTACACTCCATACAAAAACTTTCAGAAACGACTTTCTGACACTTAAATCTATACTCGATGTTAACAAATTTCTCTTCTTCAGAAATGCTTTCCTTGCCATTGCCAGTCTACATTTTATATCCTCTCTACTTCGACCATCAGTTATTTTGCTCCATAAATAGCAATACTCATTTACCACTTTAAGCGTCTCATTTCCTAATCTAATTCCCTCTGATTCACCCGACTTAATTCGACTACATTCCATTATCCTCGTTTTGCTTTTGTTGATGTTCATCTTATACCCTCCTTTCAAGACACTGTCCATTCCGTTCAACGGGTAAAATACAGGGAGCGAAACGCTATTTACAATTTGTACAGAAACCAGATGGCAGTTATAAGAGTCGAGGGACATGAAAGGGAAGCAGTGGGTGGGAAGGGAGTGAGACAGGGTTGTAGCCTCTCCCCGATGTTATTCAATCTGTATATTGAGCAAGCAGTAAAGGAAACAAAAGAAAAATTCGGAGTAGGTATTAAAATGCATGGAGAAGAAATAAAAATTTTGAGGTTCGCCGATGACATTGTAATTCTGTCAGAGACAGCAAAGCGCTTAGAAGAGCAGTTGAATGGAATGGATAGTGTCTTGAAAGGAGGATATAAGATGAACATCAACAAAAGCAAAACGAGAATAATGGAATGTAGTCGAATTAAATCGGGTGATGCTGAGAGAATTAGATTAGGAAATGAGACAATTAAAGTAGTAAATGAGTTTTGCTATTTGGGGAGCAAAATAACTGATGATGGTCGAAGTAGAGAGGATATAAAATGTAGACTGACAATGGCATGGAAAGCGTTTCTGAAGAAGAGAAATTTGTTAACATCGAGTATAGATTTAAGTGGCAGGAAGTCGTTTCTAAAAGTACATGTATGGAGCGTAGCCATGTATGGAAGTGAAACGTGGACGATAACTAGTTTGGACAAGAAGAGAATAGAAGCTTTCGAAATGTGGTGCTACAGAAGAATGCTGAAGCTTAGATGGGTAGATCATATAACTAATGAGTAGGTATTGAATAGGATTGGGGAGAAGAGAAGTTTGTGGCACAACTTGACTAGAAGAAGGGATCGGTTGGTAGGACATGTTCTGAGGCATCAAGGGATCACCAATTGAGTATTTGAGGGAAGCGTAGAGGGTAAAAATCGTAGAGGGAGACCAAGAGATGAATACACTAAACAGATTCAGAAGGATGTAGGTTGCAGTAAGTACTGGGAGATGAAGAAGCTTGCACAGGATAGAATAGCATGGAGATTTGCATCAAACCAGTCTCAGGACTGAAGACCACAACAACAACAACATGGAAACGAACTGTTTTATATACTTGACGACAAACATAGTCCATTTTTTGTTTTCGTTTTTAATAGAAAATTGGCAAAATGATTACCCGAGCAATGCCGGGTTTGTCGTATACTATTTTGAATGAAGAGGACAAATGTCTTATGGCGAACGGATAACTAGTAAGGACGAAGACGAATTGATCAAGAAAAGTATATTTAAAAATTTCATCTGCGACAGTTATTATGTGAGAAACTTCTTTTACACGCACCTGGACCAAGTGCAGTGAAGAGAAAGATTGCAAATGTGTTCACTGGTGGAACATAATTGTGCTCCGTCTGGTCAGAGAATTGTAATGGCCAGAAAACTTCCAAGTAGAGGAAGATGCATTCCTGTTCCGATTGGTTTGTTGCCAGCCATTCATTGTACACGAGAGCCTCTGTCACTGAATCAGACAGTGGGTGTAGCAGTTTACGTATTAATCAGGTCCACAGCATATAGGATTGTTGTTACCAGGCAGTTCGATGTTTCTATCTTAGCAAATACGTTTATGTATCTCTTTCTATGTAATTAAGAAAAAAATGTAATTGTCTTTAGTTAAATAAAGGAAATGAATAGTTCACTGGCTAGTCCAGTGCTTCTTTTGTCATTCTGCATCAAATGACTTCGTCTCCGTTAAAGATTTTAAAAGTCGAGCAGCAGTCCAACAATCCAACCGCATCTGAAACGTATTAGGGAGTTTGTCCACAGCGAAAGCCAGTTACGGAAGCTTCAATTTGGCAGACAGTACTGCTTTCCGAGAAACGATTTCGGGATGTTCACATGACAAACAAATGGTATTTGCAAATTGCTGTACGGTAAACTGGACTATGTGTGTCTCATACACTGCAGGTTTCTTCGGTGTCGAAACATACCAGGAAAATGTATGGCACAGAACATTTCTGGCGTCCTAGAAGGCCAAAGCATCACCATACTGAATGTATGTTCTGCGAGACCGATTGTGTAATAAATATTCCCCAATGTAGTCATACACGCCGGAACTGGCAATAAATATACACTACTTACAAAAACTGGAGTAAAAATTGTACAAGATATCAGGTCTCGACTACTGTAGTCATATTCGAATGTATATAGAGCTGAAAAGACTTGCACAGTATAGACTTGTGTCTTTAGATTGAGGAGCACGACAATAATTGTTGGCACCGGCCTCATATCGAATCTCAGAAAAACAGATCAGACCTTGCGTCGCACGTAGGAACTTACTATTTTAAATGTCCTTCTGTTGCCAAGAATGTCAACGTCTATTACATGATTGTCTGATGCTGTCTTCTTTATCTTCAGATTATCCCAACTTAATTTAATGACATCAATTTAAATCTTTCCTCCTTTCGATTTTTCACTAATCGCTAGCAACTTACAGAAGCAACAAAAGCACTCTCTAATGAGATACAAAAAGTAATATTTACTAAGTAGTCACTACTTGTTTGCCTGTGTAAGTTCCGTCTTTAGATGGCAATCTTGAATTTTATCTCGACAGTTCGGCTCACAGGAATATGTAAGCTGTTAGACGTAAGGCAGCAATTCGTATCGCTGAAGCTAATCAGTCAAACTGGATGGAAGCTAGTAGTAAGGAAATGCCCAACTTTCCAAACAGGCAGAGATGGGCTCTGATCACATTGATCATATCATAAATAATAGGTTGAAATTTAAGAGACTAGTGCGGGAAAATCAATGTGGAAAGAAGTGGGATACGGAAATACTGAGGAATGATGAGACACCTTTGAAGTTCTTTGAGACTATAAGTACTTCGATTACTTTGATTATGAATACTACAGTAGGCAGTTCGGTTGAAGAGGAATGGACATCTCTAAAAAGGCCAACCAAAAAGTTGGACGGACAAAGTAGAAGGAAGGTAACTGCGAAGAAGAAATATTTATACTTCATCCAGATCTACATCATATTCCGCAAACCACCGAGTGGTGTGTGGCGGTGGGTACTTTCGGTACCACTATCTGATCCCTCCAACCCTGTTCAACTAGTGAACAGTGTGTGGGAAAAATGATTGTTGGTAAGCCTCTGCATTGGCTTTAATTTCCCGAATTTTCTCCTCGTGGTCGATACCCGGGGTATGTGTGCGTGTGGGGGTGGGGAGGGGTGGTGGGGGGAGGGGGGTGAAGTAATATGTTGTCCGTCTCCTCCTGGAAAGTGCTGTCCCGAAAATTCAATAGTAGCTCTCTTCGTGATGCACAACGCCTCTCTTGTAACGTCTCCCAATGGAGTTTCTTTAGCATCTCCGTAACGCTCTCTCGCCAGCTAAATGGTTCCATGACGAAACTGATCGACGAAGAAAGTAAGTACAAAAAAATGTTCAGCGAAACTGTGACATACAGAAATATAAGCCAGTCAGCAATGAAATAAATATGAAATGTAAGGAAGCCAAGGCAAAATGGCAGGAGGAAAAATGTGATGAATGCAAAAAAGGAAGGTCGTCAGAATGAGTGATTTAGCCTGTAGAAAGTCGAAATACCCTTGGGTGATTTCGACGCAAGGTGTCAACATTGCGAGTTCAATGGGAATTCCGGTCGATCACGTTTGACCACCACAAGGGAAGACCTAGAATTGTGCACGAATCACTCTGTAACCTATTTATATGTCTGCACCTCCAGCTGGACAACAATTAATGAAGATTCTTCATCATCGCACACCGCTGAACCGGGACTAGCTGCAGCCACGTTGGGGAATCATCCGACAACATAAACGGCTACGTTTGGACTGGTGCCGTGGCCTGGGACAAAGGAAGCACGACGTCGCATTGTGTTCAACGCTGAATCATTCTGGATGACCACCGTCGGCGAGTATTGCAGCAGCCGAGGGAAAGGTCCCAGTCTTCCAATATTTTGCAGAGAAACAGCTGTGTTACTCTTGGCTCCATGGTGTGGAGAGCCGATGGGTATGGCTTCAGGTCATGGATGGTAGGACTGAGGGAACTCTAAAGAGACGTTACGATATTCTGCGTGGTCGTGCGTTACCCCTCAAGCGACTCTTCCGAGGTGTCATTTTTTTTCAACAGGACAATGCTCGCCCACACATGGTACGCTACTCCATGAATTCTCTGCGTGATGTTGAGGTACAGACGTGGCTAGCAATATCTGCAGATGTGTCCACGGCAGAACATGTGTGTGGCCAGTTTCGATGTCAACTCAACAAAAAACCAGTACCAAAAACGTTCTAATGTGTGTGAAATCTTATGGGACTTAGCTGCTAAGGTCATCAGTCCCTAAGCTTACACACTACTTAACCTAGATTATCCTAAGGACAAACACACACACCCATGCCCGAGGGAGGTCTCGAACCTTCGCCGGGACCAGCCGTACAGTCCATGACTGCAGCGCCTCAGACCGCTCGACTAATCCCTCGCGGCAAACCAGTACCCCGGATGTCTGGAACCAGTTACAATAATTATGGACTAAAGTGTCTCTGCAGAGGATACAACAGCTCTATGGCACTCTTTCCAACTGGATGAGTTCATTCATCGAGGCCAGAGGAGGTTCTTTGTAAATAAGATACGATTTTGTAGTCTCTGACATAACATACATACCCTCTCAAGAAGTGAAGTTTCATTTCGTTTGATCCTCCACTACTCGGTGATACAATTTTTTTGTCAGATATGTATATCTTTAGCACAACCAGTCAGAACTGTAATTAATTAATTTCTTTAAATAGGCAAAACAAGAAAAACTTTCACACACGTTACAAACAAAACACTGATACCTTTAAACTTAACCTCCTTCAAAAATCCACAATAGCCAACCACATGTGCCTTAAAGACACAAACCAAGTGAAATAGCTTAACGGTACTTCGCACAGAAAACCATGCTAAGAAACGTAATCTAGAACAATTAGAAATAATGTTACACAAATAAAAATCTTCCAAAAACATAACTCACAAACAGAGTTTAGCAGCCACAGTTTTTTCAGCAATTTTAAAAGTTTACTTTTTCCTAAAGAAACAAATGTTTAATAATGCAACCATTTGATAACTTAATCCACATTTGACATATTCACAAATATTTGTTTTATCAATGATATCCTGCATAACTGATAATTTAATAGCTTTGTATCTTGTTTGAAATAATAACACCTGTGTATTAGTTGCAGAAAAGCAGTATCTTTACTTTTGAAATACTTTGAGCTATCCTGACTTGTGTTATGAAAATGTGCTGTAGAATGAAAAATGAATGTAGGTACATAAACATGTCCCCTCATACTGTGCTTCAAAACCAAGTATTCACCACGGGAAACAGTAAATTATATTTCGATTTGTATTAGTTTTGTAAACTTATATTCACAATGTAGCACTTTCCAGTATACCACTGTAATCGTACCACTACCAGAATTAATCTTAATCTGGAGCAAGACCGATGTAGGCTGTCAAAGCTCCCGAAGATGAGTCCCCAGTGCTCGAAATGCACCGTGCATTGACATAAAATCACAATTTTGACGGAAAGCGGTTGTTCTTTATTTTACGAAAGTAATACTGTCACGGAAGAAACACTGACAGCAGTGGATGAAATTAATCTTTTACCCTCACTGCAAAGATAAAATTATAAATTTCCACTGTGATTATTCTACAGACAACGTTGCTATGATTTTCGATTCTGAGCTTTACAAATAATTGAGGCATGAATCGACTGCTATCTGTCGTCTGTCTTCTTCTGCCCGTCTGTGGTTGGTTGGTTGATATGGGGCAGGGGACCAAACAGCGAGGTCATCGGTCCCTTCGGATTACGGAAGGATGGGGAAGGAAATCGGCCGTGCCCTTTCAAAGGAACCATCCCCGCGCTTGCGTGAAGCGATTTAAGGAAATCATGGAAAATCTTAATCAGGAGTGCCGGACGCGGATTTGAACCGTCGTCCTCCCGAATGCGGGTCTAGTATACTAACCACTGCGCCATCTCGTTTATTGCGTAACTGTAAGGACGCTCGTTTATATTACTTAAATTATTTCAAATAATAATCACAGTAGTTACGTAAATATAAATGTTTTATTGTATAGTAATCACTTGACTTGCCGTTGCTAGCGCTATATCCAGAAGTTTTTTATATTTCAGTTTTAATTTCATTGGGAAGCGACTGGTTTGGTGACGTGTCGATTTGCGCGTCATATGCACGCCATTGTATGCAGACGTATCTTCTTACACGTGAAGCTTGCAGTCTAAGTTACTTATCAGGAAGTGTGATCAGTGTCTTTTTGTATAATTCAGAACATTTTGTCGCATTATATACTTAATGTTGTAACGGTGCGTCGTTACTAAACGTACTTTCGCCCCCCCCCCCCCCCCCCCCAGCGAATCTGGGCCTGACAACCACGAAAGCTGGATATATTTAGAACTGAATTCTTTATGCTATATACCTGAATTAATCACGGAATAATGCAGATAGAGAGGCACAAATTGACACACATGCTTGGAATGACATGGGGTTTTTTAGAACCAAAAAAATAAATAAATAAAAATAAAAAATAAAAAAACGTTCAAAAATGTCCGACAGATGGCGCTTCACCTGATCAGAATAGCAATAATTAGCATAACAAAGTAAGACAAAGCAAAGATGATGTTCTGTACAGGAAATTCTCAATATGTCCACCATCATTCCTCAACAAAGCTGTAGTCGAGGAATAATGTTGTGAACAGCAGTGTAAAGCATGTCCAGAGTTATGGTGAGGGATTGGCGTCAGATGTTGTCTTTCAGCATCCCTAGAGATATCGGTCGATCACGATACACTTCCGACTTCAGGTAACCCCAAAACCAATAATCGCACAGATTGAGGTATGGGGACCTGGGAGGCCAAGCATGACGAGAGTGGCGGCTGAGCACACGATCATCACCACACGACGCGCATCTGTCGGAAATTTTGTGAACTTTGTTTTTTTTGTTTGTTTCTAATAAAACCCCATGTCATTCCAAGAATGTGTATCAATTTTTACCTCTCAATCTCCATTATTCCGTGGTTTATTCAGTTTTCAAATTCATACTGACTTTTTGATCACCCGGTATTTTTCCGTGTTCTCTTCCTGGTCTCTGTGATGTATCCCGAATCCGAACAATTAGTTTCCAGAGGAAGTATGTACACTCATCGTTTTGCAATCACATCTCATCTTTAATTCTGAAAGGGATACATTGTACTATGTTGAAGATTATTAATCTTGTTGCTTACGGAAAAATATGATCCGTACAGTCCCGAAGATTGTTGTTGTTGTTGTTGTCTTCAGTCCTGAGACTGGTTTGATGCAGCTCTCCATGCTACTCTATCCTGTGCAAGCTTCTTCATCTCCCAGTACCCACTGCAACCTACATCCTTCTGAATCTGCTTAGTGTATTGATCTCTTGGTCTCCCTCTACGATTTTTACCCTCCACGCTGCCCTCCAATGCTAAATTTGTGATCCCTTGATGCCTCAAAACATGTCCTACCAACCGATCCCTTCTTCTAGTCAAGTTGTGCCACAAACTTCTCTTCTCTCCAATCCTATTCAATACCTCCTCATTAGTTACGTGATCTACCCACCTTATCTTCAGCATTCTTCTGTAG